>NW_027411644.1:94175377-94377937 GCF_047663935.1 Musca autumnalis | reverse complement strand
ATGCTAAAATCAATGCAAAATGTAACTCGTTTTAAAGCTCACGAAGAGTACTTTCCACTGCCGCCAATAATTAATATTGGTAATTTAATTTCCTAATAATTTTCTACGCGATCAAAACTTTCTTTTAAGCTGTAAGTGTTCTAAAGTAGCCGGCCGTCGGCTGGGGATTTTGTTCTTTCTTCTGTGGGACAGGTGCAATAGTCGGATACGCGATCAATCAAAACATTCTTTTAAATTGTACGTTTCTTAAGTAGACAGGCTTTGGCCGGAAACTCAAGCCATTCTCCTATAAATAGGTGTACAATAGGCCGGGGCGATTTGAAAACCTTAATGGGCCCTTCGCGTTTCTGATTCCTGGGGTTGAACTGAGCAAAAAAGTCTACTGGACCATATATCTACCGTGAAAATCGAGCCTCCCGATTTTGACTTTAAGTTTTTTATTGACGTTTTTTGGATATTTTGGCATATAACAGCCAAACCATTGAGATTTTCGATCCAACACAAAAACAAACATTGTAGCCAAGACAGTAATTGAAAACTCTCTAATACATCGCAAAAGCATTGGAACGCTCCTTCAGACAGTTTTGGCCTTAAGAATGTGCAAACTTTTCGGAAAATGTCGATAAATGACATTGTGCTACAAAATTTGACCCGAAAAATATTCAAGTGTTCTGATGCAAAATTATATCGTGTTGGGATCCATGGACAACGACAATGCCTTTATTTCGTTTGAGTCACTTCGTTTTATTTTTTATAACGGTAAAAGTAGTGAAAATCTGGGTTTCTTACATTTTCAAATTTAAACGGGCATATCTTATTTTTTCCACAACGGATTTCTTCTGATCCTTCTTCCTTTTAAAGGGGTGAATAATGCCATTTGAATAAGCTATTATTGTTTTAAATCGGTTAACAAATAGCTTAGTTATAGTGGTTTATGTCTGAAAAACCACACAAAAAACCTATAAAGGAATTTCTCATAATTTTCAAAATAAATATTGAACAAAACAAAAAAACATTATATGTTTGAAAATTATGAGAAATTCCTTTATAGGTTTTTTGTGTGGTTTTTCAGACATAAACCACCACTAAACCGAAAAGTTTGCACATTCTTAAGGCCAAAACTGTCTGAAGGAGCGTTCCAATGCTTTTGCGATGTATTAGAGAGTTTTCAATTACTGTCTTGGCTACAATGTTTGTCTTTGTGTTGGATCGAAAATCTCAATGGTTTGGCTGTTATATGCCAAAATATCCAAAAAACGTCAATAAAAAACTTAAAGTCAAAATCGGGAGGCTCGATTTTCACGGTAGATATATGGTCCAGTGGACTTTTTTGCTCAGTTCAATCCCAGGAATCAGAAACGCGAAGGGCTCATTAAGGTTTTTTTCCTTCCACACAAATCGCCCCACCCTAGTGTACAAGTAGGTTACGTGCACAGAAGTACTCTCAATAAGCTTTAAACCGATACCTATGTTTTCACGTTACAATTGTAAAATGTCAAGACCCATATCCTAGGAATGTTTAAGGTGCCGTAGACGATATACTGTATAAATTTCAGCCCGATCCGAGTGGTGCCCATAAACAACATAATGGTGTTAAAGTACGATATTTCTGAAATGTCAAGACCCACATGTCGGGAAGTATGGAAAACTATATATCCTTGTGATCAGGGTCGCTCCGAGAATTGCCCGAGTTTCGGTATGATCACGGTTTTAGACTCATTATCACAAAGTAATGGCAGACCTTTTGTATTTCAAAGTTTTAGCCTCGTTATCGTACAGAAATGGGAAAAATTCGGTATGTAGTCTTCGTTAATGACAGACAACATTCCTGCACGTACGATACCTTACGTTTTCTTATTTTGCACGTTTTAGAGGAGGAGATCACGTTTTGATATAGGCCCATAGATCTGTACCTTCCGATGTTCGGTATTTCAAGGTTTTTGCCTAATTATCACACCCAAATAAATTAAATTTTAATTTTGTCTTCATATGGAGCATTAAACTTTCCTCTAAAAATGTGTTAAACCTCATTTTTGAAATTTGGTATTTAGTCTTCCTTGGGACTACAAAACTTTCCACCAGAAATTTGTTTGTACATGACAATAGAACCGTACCTTCCGATTTTTAAAGTTTTAGCCTAGTTATCACATCGACATGGCTTAAGTTTCGTATTCAGTCTTCGGTGGGAGCATTAAAATTTCGCCCACATTATCATACAAAATGCCCTAAATTTGGTATTTATATTTTGCTTCAATACAACTCATGGTGAAGGGAATAAAAACCTCGACCTGGCCGAACTTAAAGCGTTTTTAGTAGTTTAATGTAATTTTACACTGTCTCGTTCAGTTAACTTTTTCATTGTGTACCGGCTATTCGTGCTCAATCACTGTATCCGTGGCTTTGTCTTCTACCTAGTAACTTGCAGGCAAATAACTTCTCTTCATGTCATTAAAATAGTATTTCATAAATGTAAATATAAACGTCATCCCTGTGCAAACATCGTCACTGCACACACCATTTTTATGGAAAAAAATGGGAGACCCGGCGAACTTCGTCTCGCAGTTTGTTAGGTACAGAACTTGATGGCTTTGATTCAAACCTATAATACTATTATTGCTATCACCTTCTTCAGTGGCAAATATTTCTTTGTTTTGAACTGTTTAGGATGATCTTTGAAGCAGATGCACATTAGATAATTGTACTTTCGACAATTGTCAGTTTGACGAAGAGAGAAGGTACTGAGAGGTTTTCTACAATTCTTGTTTTCACTGAACACGATATTTCACTCAAGTAATTGAATTCGTAGGAAGGAATGCGATCTTAGGAATTTGAATTTAATGCTGAATATAGTGCTTTTTTAAATTTGCATTTTAATCAATTAACCTATTTTGAGCATAAAGATCCGATCGTTATCAGGTAACCTTCGTCAGCTTTTTTCTGACTTCTCTGTTTAACGTGATCTCCCGAATTCTGCTTGCATTGCAAGTTCGGAATTAGATGCAATGGCTCTGGTAACACGGACAAATGCGGTAATTGAATTTTGACTGAGACTGTTCTATACAGTACTTGGTACATTGATCCTTGTTAGCAGAGCTATTCTATTAGTTGCCGTTCTCTGTGTGTTTCGGATGCTTGAAGTCTTGTCACACTAACACGTGACTGTTGTCGATTACTTAGTCACCCTATATTTCGACGTAAATAACATAGCCAAATTAATATCACAAACTTATTAACGTTTAATACGTATTTACCTACTTATGTCGCCGAAAAAGAATATTTGTCAGATTATTCGACCAAAAAAATCTCCAGTACCTCCGATTTCTTGTTTTTTTTTTTTGTTTTTTTTCTTTCCAATTTTGAATATCATCCTTTTTCGATGTACATACATACAGTGTATCAAGAGTACCAGTGTACATATGTATGTATTTGGTCATTTGTAATTGCCTTCCAGCTCTGCGGGAACTAAACTGATTGAACTCATACTCCTTTTCAGTGCGGATATCATTTTTTAGTATCATGACAGGATCTGAACAGTATCAATATACATCTGGTACAGCGTAAATTTTATACCGCATAAATCGGAAGTTGATCTTCGAAGATGTTTTTACTTATATGTAGTTTAAAAGTATACATTTATGCCACAGCCTCACTTCCAATGAAATTACCTCGGAGCTCTTGATTTTCCAAATAACCCACCCATTTTGTGGATTTGTACTTTTTTATATATATAGATGGTTATTGCATTATAGGTAATCATACGGTTTTTTTGTTGCTTATATTTTGCGTTTTCCGGAAAATCCTGCTAATGGCATTTCAAATTTAAATAGTTTGCAAATTACTTACAAATTTGTGGCAATAATTGACAGCTTTGAACAGGTGGTGCGTACCAATGCACACAATGACTATTAAAACACTAATGTGGCGCTAATGTGCTACTACCGAAAAAGGTTTATTTGCCAATCAGCTTTAATGGTCCATAATAGCATTGTTGTGCGTTTGAATAAATAAATTTTAATGTCATGTGCATGTATTAGAATTGTTTCGAAGAAAATTAAATTTTTATGTTACTGAAAGTTGAAGGATACATTTTTGGTGATGATTAGACAGCGGAATTTTATGCAACTCTTAATCTTGGACCGATTCATGTCAAATTTTGGGACTGGGCATATTTTTGGCTTCTGACTAAATTTCAATCGAAACATAAGAAAATATGTAAAATGCATACATTTTGCATATGCAAAAAATAATATTTGCATATGCAAAATTTATGCATTTTAAAAAATATAATTTGCATATGCAAAATTTTTTCATTTTAGCTTGAGGTCATGACCTCAAGCTCAAAAAAGAATTTCATTTATCAATCGTTATGAAGGTCGAATAACTTCAAACAAAATCATTTATGCATTTTACATATATTCTTATGCAACAAATATTTCAATAATAGGTACAAAAATGTTTGTGTGTACAATTTGTCTGTTTAAAATTCTCTTCAGACAAGTCAATAAAATAGAGATATGTATAACCACAGCCGCAACCTTCAAAATACCGAAAATCGGAAGGTACCGCTCTATGGGGGCTGTATGAAGGCCTGAACCTAAACCAAATTTTAGGTGGAAAGTTTTTAACCCCAAGGAAGACTTAATACCAAGTTTCAGACATTTCGGATTGATAACCTTCAAACTACCGGAAATCGGGAGGTACCGTCCTAAGGGGGCTATATAAAGACGTGCGCGTATACCCACAAATTTCAGTTGGATTGTTTTATACCCCCAAGGAAGACTTAATACCATATTTAAGACATTTCGGATTGATATTGAGGCCTCAACCTTCAAACTACCGGAAATCGGGAGGTACCGTCCTATGGGGGCTATATGAAGACGTGCGCCTATACCGACAAATTTAAGTTGGATTGTTTTATACCCCCAAGGAAGACTTAAGACCAAATTTCAGCCATTTCGGAGGGATATTGAGGCCACAACCATACCGGAAATCGGGAGGTACGTTGTATGGGGGCTACATGTAGCCCCCATATACCGACAAAGTTCAGATGGATTGTTTTATACCCACAAGGAAGACTTAATACCAAATTTCAGCCATTTCGGAGTGATATTGGGGCCACAAGCATCAAAATACCGGAAATCGGGAGGTACCGTTGTATGGGGGCTACATGAAGACGTGGACCTATACCGACAAATTTCCGATGGATTTTTTTATACCCTCAAGGAAGACTTAATACCAAATTTCAACCATTTCGGAGTGATATTGAGGCCACAAGCTTTAAAATGCCGAAAATCGGGGTGTACCGTTCTATGGGGACTATATGAAGACGTGGACCTATACAGACAAATTTCAAGTGGGAGGTTTTATACCTTAACAAAGATTTAATACCAAATTTACTCATTTCGATGGGATACTGAGGCCACAACCTTCAAAATACCGGCAATCGGGAGGTACTGTTGTATGGGAGCTATATCAAGACGGAGATCTAAACCGACAAATATCAGGTCGAAAGTTTTATACCCTCAAGGAAGACTAAATACCAAATTTCGTTCATTTCGGTGGGATATTAAGGCCACAAACTTCAAAATACCGAAAATCGGAAGGTATCGTACTATGGGGGTTATATGAAGACGTGGACCTGTACCCACAAATTTCAGGTGGAAAGTTTTATACCCCCAACGAAGACTTAATACCAAATTTCAGACATTTCGGTGGGATACATAGGCCACATATCCATGAATATGGTTTTGCATATGGTTTTGCATATGGCAAATAACAAAATTCCTTCGCAATTGCATTTGAAAAAAATTAAAAGAAATTTTCGCGAGCACATCTACGATTTTTGGTATAGAGTTAAAGGAAAAAAATCTGGTTTCAAATCTGCTCGCGTTCACCGATGCGCACCGATCGCGTTGGCCGATGCGCGCAAAAGTTATAGCGGTTTTTATTCTCTTATAAAGAAAAAATATTTTAAAATTTCTTATTTTTGTATTGACAAAATGCAAGCATATATCAGTAACAGCATTTGATATCCATCCGTAGATGCACAAAAATTTCCAAAATGTGTTTTTATTTTCGCGGAAAATCAAAAAAATTAAAAAAAATTGGCAATAAATTCAAATTATACTAACTCAGAGTCCGTATAAACCTCTAAAAACTAAATTAAAAATACGTACAGAAACTAGACAACGCGTACAAAAATGTGAAACCAAAATTATAAACATTGGTTTTATAAATTGCATATTATAACAACAACAAAAGAGAAACAACTCATTGTTGGAAAATATTGTTACAAATATATTGTTTGGTTTGTTTCGAAAAATTAGAAAAAAATATTTGAGAGTTATCCAACTATTTCGCTAAAATCTAATACATAAATTAAAGTATTCTGCTAAAACTTTATCAAAATATATGGTTTATCATCGTGAAAGCTTAACTGCTTACTGTAATTACTTATAAGGATAGGAAATTAAGAGTAATATTGAAATTACTATCATTTAAAAGATATGAAAATTAAAAAGCCTGTAACTCGCGAATTAGTTAAAGTCGGTTGATGCGCATACGATTTTGGATAAAGCGAATCAATCTCTTTCAACATTTATGCATATTTCGATGTTTCAGTCAGCGGCCATTGTGTGCCGCCAGTTGCATCATGCACTGCAAAAAACCTTAAAGTTGGTAAAAGTCGCGCAATGTGCATACAATTTTGATGCGCATCCGGTTTCATCAGCGCCCATCAAAAATACGTCAATATACACCTATTTCAAATTGATTCTTCAAAAACCGCGGATGTACCTCCACATTCAATTTTTGGCGAAATACCCATATTACTCGCGTATCTCTGTTTTTTTATGACACGTGTTTTCGCAAATATTATAATCGCGAGTAAAGGATTCCATTTATGTAAAAAATTTTAAAGAAATCGCGGTTTAGTACGCGGATTTGTCAAAATATATTTTTGCTGATTTTCCGATTTTCAAGGAATCTATATCCGCGGTTTTAGTAGATGAATTCGATCGCGGAAGGCTTCATTAGAACCGTTGCGTAAAAAAACTAAATTCACGCGGGTTTCAAAGGAAATTGAATGACAGTTGTAAATTTTACACGCAAAAAATATGTTTTGTAAGAAAATTCACGCATGAAATTTTGGCCTTTCGACTCCAATTACTAGGATGCTGTAAGTAGCACACTCATGAGATATGCACCAAACGACGTAAAATCTCGAGTTCTATAATCGTGTTATGGGTTTGGAATATTTCTTCTTGCGCGTCCGGATTATTAAAAAAATTCAAAAAACCCGGAAATTCCGGCTTCAAAATGTCAGCATCAATTTTAGTTGGATGCAGTGGATATATCGAAAAATCATACACAGCTATCTTATTGCCCATGGAGTATTCTGTGATTCATTCTTTGGGAATAGGTCTATAAAATTTAAGGTTAAGCCAGAAATCGCATGGGAACATAAAAAAACTTGTTGGCTTCAACCCATTTTTACCCATTTTTCTACACTGATGCTAACACAGCTTCCACGAAAATTAATTTTAATGGTCGACATTATGGGATCCCTCCTAAAAAACTTTATTTTAACGAATTGTAGTCATACTTTATAGAATATGTTAACAGTTCGCGAATTCTGAAAGGGTGAAACTCGGATTCATCGATTGCAAAACATTTTTGTTATTTACCATGCTCATTTTATGCAAATATGTCAAAATATGCAGGATATGCAAAATATGCAAACATTTCTGGGCCTAGTTCGTTTTATTTTGTGATACAATGAGTTTCTGTCTAATCAGATTTTCTCTACGACCATCCGTAACCGTATATGCATTTGCATAGGATTCCGCTGTGTAGTGATTTTGTTTTCTATTAATCGAATGAAATATTCTTGTTTTATTTTTTGAATCTTCTGACTTATGTTGTCATCAGTTTTCGAACATAAATATAGTAGTAGTATTATAGTAGTAGTCAAAATAAAAATACTTGCTTTAGTAGTATTTCATAAAAAATCTTGCCACTACACAATTTTGATTTAGCGATGTTTATCTATTGTATTGTCGTGGTCACATTTCATTTGATTACCACCAATACCAACCCACAACCAGGAGCCATCTGTCCATTCATAATAATAGGCAACGGAAATTGGCGTTGTTGTCTGTTGTTGGTTGATTTTATTGCTTCAAAGTGCAATCATTTGTGAATGTGTTACGCTCACATCCTCCACTCTACTGAACTTCAAAATCTTTTCATATCTTTAAGCATTGCGTTTTCACAGTTTGGCCTTTTCTACTTTTTGTCACTTCCGCTGTTCCATGGCCCTTTACTGCCTGTCTGGCTCACTGTTATGTTCTGTTTGCCTTTATCATAAATTATTATATTTTTTGTTTGAGTTTTGCAATGTTTCGAATCTCCGTTTTTTATTGAATTGCATTGAACTGAAATTGCTCGTTAGCTCGTTGCTAGGATGTTAAACATTAATTGCCATTGCCGTGTGCTTTGTTTCCTTTCGAAGAAAGAGGAAGTTTTGTTTTAAATCAAAAGGAAGATTTCTTTTGCAATTCGATTGACATAGTTTGCAACATTGCAATACTGTATATATTGAAAGGTAAACGAAACATTAAGAATTTATGTTGGAACAAAAGAATTTGAATTTGGAAATATTTAAAAATTTGGGAATATTTAAAAAAAATTTAGCTATACTATTTTAGCTGAGGTTCGCCATTTAATAAATCTCAAAATTTTATTATATTTCTATCTATATACATATATAAAATTGAAATTTGTTTGTCTGTTTGTTTGTTTGTGCCTTATAGACTCGAAAACCGCTGAACAGATCTTAATGAAATTTTTAGGGTACATTGCTGCATGGCCTGGAATGAAAATAGGCTATATCATTTTTTTGAAATTTAGCGTTGAGATATAGCATCAAAATCGGAGGTACCTCCAAAAAATTTAGATTTTGTATGCAAATATCTTTAGAACTATTACAGATACAATCTCCAAATTATGTATGAGTGACGGAATTTTATGTAGAAACAAATTTACAAAATTATATTCAAATCGGTTGAGATTTGGATATAGCTCCCACATACATATATTTTCGGCCGATTTCCTTATTTTATGTACCAAACATGCTATTTATGCTATCAATGAAATTTGGAATGTGTGGCGGAATTTGGTCTGGAAATAAACGTGCCAAATTATATCAAAATCGGTTCAGATTTGGATATAGCTCCCGTACACATATATTTTCGGCCGATTTCCTGTATTTTATGCAACAAGCAAGCTATATATGTCCAATTTCGCTGAAATTTGGAATATGTTACAGAACTTGGTCTAGAAATAAATGTGCCAAATTATATCGAAATCGGTTCAGATTTGGATATAGCTCCTGTATATATTTTCGTCCGATTTCCTGTATTTTATGCACCAAACTCGATATATATGTCCAATTTCGCTGAAATTTGGAATGCGTAACGGGATTTGGTCTAGACATAAAAGTGCCAAATTTTATCGAAATCGGTTCAGATTTGGATATTGCTCCTATATATATTTTCGGCCGATTTTCTGTATTTGATGCATCAAACACGCTATATGTGTGCAATGTCGTTGAAATTTGGGATGTCTGACGGAATTTGTGCGAAAAATAAATGTGCCAAATTATATGGAGACCGGTTCAGATTTGGACACACTATATATGTATGTCCAATTTCACTGGAATTTGGAAAGCGTGACGAAATTCGTTCTAGAAATAAATGGGACAAATAATATCGAAATCGGTTCAGATTTGAATATGCTCCCATATATTTTCGGCTAATTTTCTGTATTTTATGCACAAAACACGCTATGTATGTTCAATTTCAATGAAATTTTATATGTGAGACGGGATTTGGTCTAAAACTAAATTTGACCAATTATACCGAGATCGGTTCATATAGGAATATAGCTCCCATATCGGTCGATTTCATGTTTTTGTTACGTATGTTCAATTTCAATGAAATTTTGAAGACTTAGCAGTCAGTAGAAGCCATCATTATTTACACAAGTACTTATAGTTGGGAAGGAATTGACCAAGGCTGTTAAGTATCATATCTTTGAGAGACTTCTTAAGATTTATGTTTTATTATGATATATCTAAATCATTAGGAATACTTATAGGCGGAAAGGCTTTCGGAGGAGTGTTACTTCCTGAATCATACAAAAATACCATAGTAGCTCCATAACAACCCTGAATAGGTATATAACGCTTTCATATCTCCTATATTTATTCTTTAAAATATTAAAAAGTTAATATAATTATGGCATTCCATTATATTTTATCGTAGTCGGGGCAGCAAAGCGCACCGGGTTCAGCTAGTTTAATATAAAAGCGTTAAGTTAGGACGGCCGAAATTCGTATACCCTTCAACATGAAATATTCTTGTACAAGATAATTATTATTATTTTTTTTTTTGTGACCTCCGGGAACCTCTAACCACAAATTACAGAAACTTCCGTCAAAGAAGGTTGCTAAAATCCCAAAAATACTGAAAATCGGGAGGTGTCGTTATATGGGGGCTATACCAAAACATGGATCTATGATGACAATTTTCAGTGGGAACCTTAAAAGTGAAATAACAGGTAGTTCGGTGAAATATGGTAGCTAAAACCCTCAGAATACCGAAAATCGGGAGGTACCGTTATATACCGAAACCCATCTTCGAACTTGTCCTGTCTATGGAAAAAAGGGACTCGGGGGCAAAAATATAACGTTTTAGCTCAACTATTGAGGACGCTAGAGTGATTACAGCAGATCGACTCAGAATTTTATCCTGATCAAGAATATAAATATGTTAGACAGTTTTTCCTTTATCTAACTGCTTCCCTGATATAATTTGCATCAAGTGAGAGGTCAATAGAATTTACATTACTGATTAAAAATTAATTTGATAATTTTTCCCACAACAGTTATGGTAAATTTAACACGCTAAATACTATCCGATCATTATCAACATTATCAACAAACCACACACTTGTCAGTATTGAACTATAACTGCGACCTCTAACGTAATTAAGTTTACACTCCCCACAATTAAAACTGAGGGATCCCTGGATATACTAGGCTGTAACTCTATTATCTGACCACGTACATCAACATAATTCGCATCAATGGAAAGGTCAAGCGTTCCTCTTCTAAATATAACTTACATGGATTTAACATAGTTTGCAGGAATAAAGATATAGTCATTTCACTAAAAACTTTACCAATTTTCACACAAAAGTTCTGGTCGATTTAACCCTCTAAAAATTTTCTGATCATTACGTTAACTTGCCAGCTACTTCTCTGTCATAAACCCAAACCTTACATAAAATCTCGCGCCGAACAGACTACCTTTCCGACCAACAGAGTCGCTATAAAATTGGATAACAAATTTGTTTTTGGTTCATAATTGCGGCCCGTGGCGCGCGTAATATTTGTAATGGACGGACGGACACACATCTCAAAATCGCATTATCTCATCGAGATATAAATTTTGGTGTACCACATGGGGTGCCTGCGACTAATATTTCACGGTGTTACATTAAATTTTCGAAAAACAAACTTGTAATACCCTTTCCACATTGTGGTGGTGGCCCCGTTCATCATTCTAATTTAAAAAATTTGGAATTTCTCTATCATGCTTTCAAAACTTTACTGTAATCTACCGAGATATATATATATATATATATATATATATACATTGGGAAAAAAATCCCATTCTTAAATCTGTTCGAGATACTAATTTTGGTTGTTGCGCGCAAAAGTTATGGCGGTTTCAATTCTGATAAAAAGAAAAAAATCTTTAAAAGACTCTAATCATTATATTGAGAAACTCTCTTAATTAGGGGCTCCCTACCTACTATATGGTTACTGAGGTCCCATAACTTTAGTGAAAAAGTTGTAAATGTTCGCGGAAATTAGGAAAGCATTCAAAACAATTGGTAGTTTACAACTTGTTCTAATAAAATTCAAGCTGTTTATGCATCTGAAAAATATATAAAAAATATGTACGTAATCTAAACATCGCGAAGATTCAAATGAAACCAAAACTATACAAATCCGTTTAGCGGTTTGCATATTATAGCAAAAAACAAAAAATATATTGAGGAAATTTATAAAATTTTTGTAAGAGAAAATATTTATTAAAATTTATTTTGTGAGTTAGTTGAACAAAATGTAAGAAAAATAGGTCGGAGTTTTTCTTCTATTTTAGTTAAATTCCACGCAATAAATCACATTTTTTATTCTAATCACTTCTCGAAAACACGCTAACATCTAGCAGAAGATATGGATATCTTTCAAATAAATGTTGGGTTCCTTTAAATGGAGTATAATCTTCAAATAAAATTGTATCGGGTAATGTTCATTTTGAAATGCGTGTAAATCGCGAAATCCTCAAAATCACTTGATGCGCATGCGGTTTACCAATACAGCGAATTCTTCTCTTTTAATTTGTACACATTTGCCAGGATTTACTTTGGCCGCTAAGATGTACCATCGTCTGCAGTTTAGTGTGCAACAAACTGTATTACGCTTATATTTTGCACAAAGTGCATACACTTTTTATGCGCATCCGATTTCACTATCAACCGTGAAAAAAACATCGATCTAAACATATTTCAATAAAATCATCAAGAACCATGGATGTAGCATCACACAGTATTTATACCCTACACCACTATGTGGAAAGGGTATTATAAGTTTGTTTTGGGAAAAATTCATGTAACACCGCGAAATATTCGTCGGAGACCCCCAATGTGGTATACCAATCTTCATATCTCGGCGAGATAAAGCGATTTTGAGATGTGTGTCCGTCCGTCCGTCCGTCCGTGTGTCCGTCTGTCCATTATAAATTGTAATCAAACTCCAGGCCGCAATTATGGACCGATCGTCCATATATGACAAAGAAGAAGCTTGCAATTTGAGATGGCGATCAGATAATATTTCGAGGGTTAAATGGACCACAACTTTTGTGTGAAAATTGTGAACATTTTTAATAAACAGCTTATATCTTTGTTCTTGAAAGACACATTCCCCACTCGTGAATTATATTTGGAAGACGATCTCTTGACCATTCAATTGATGTCAATTATGTTGATGTACGTGATCAGATAACAGAGTTACAGCCTAATATATCCAGTTTTTTGTTTGAAGTGTAATCATAAACCCGCTAGAGGTCGCAATTATAGCTTAATAGTCACGAAGTTTTGCCCGAGCTAAGAGTTTAGGTAGCAGAAATTGCCTATAATTTTGCATGATGATCTGATATTATTTAGCGGGTGACATAGACCATTACTTTTGGATGAAAAGAATACAAATTTTATTTTTGGTCGATATTTTAATTCCTGGAGGGCACATACCGGCAAAGTAGCCTACATATGAAATAATAGCTACTGACCTTTCCCCTGCCTTATATACATATGTATAATTGGTTTTGTGTAGAGAACCACAATTTTCTCCCATGCTACAAATTGTCTCTATTATGGCAGAGAAATTTTCAGTTCAATTATCAAATTGGAGTTTTTATACAAATATTGCAACATGGGGTCGCCTCGCCACCTGTTTTATACCTCAGGATTTAGGGTAAAATGGATACAAGCAAAATACGATCAAAGATGTGTCTCATCGAAATATTGGTTTTAGACCCCAAATATGTTTGGACGAAATTCGTTTCAGACAATTTGGAGTCTATTTAGCCCTGTCCGTTCATATGTCACTCTCAATGTCTAGCTGGCTGGTGCGCACGACAACTCTCGAACGAATGTTACACTTCGTAATATTTTGCCCAAACTTTGTTTAAGTTCGAATCTCACCTCTCCCAAAAAAGTTCTAAATTGTTTTCGAAACATTGCACGATGGGGCCAATGACAGGTTTTCGAGGCAACAAATCCCTGGGGCAAGCTAGACCTTCGAAATTTTGTACAGATGTTTATAATGGGCTTAGAAACTAATATGCCAAATTTGGTTCATATCGGTTCATATATACATTAGGGTTATGACTTTTTTACAACCTCATATCCCTGTATCATAGCGTGATGAGTTTTGCCATAAGATTACATAAAATCTTAATTATAAGGTGATTCGGTGAAAAAACCTCACGCACAAAATGATTTTAAAATTTGAATTTATCAAAATTATGGACAATTTTTGAAGTCACTGAAAACAGATATATAATTGAAAAAAAAAACTTTAGAGCCACGTGAGATAATTAAAATTACATAAAATTTATTTCTCACTATTTTTCTTTAATTCTGAGAATCGTAAAAATGTCGTAAACGCTTTTATTCAAAAATATAATTTTTAAACAAAAAACAAAAAAATTTTAAATTTTTCAAAGTGACTTTTTTCGCGACTTTTTTAAAATTTGAATGAAATAAACTTTATTATAGTTATTAGTAGGCTTATATTTATTCATTCGCGCAATAAAAAATAATTTTTTGAAAATTTTTTTTTTCATTTCATGTATTTTTTCAGAAAGTAATTTTTTTAAAATCGATTTGTGCGTGAACTTTTTTATATTTCAAATGGAATAAACGATAGCATAGTGATTAATAGGCAAAAGTTCATTCATCCCTGCTACAGGAAATCATTTTTGAGGAAAAATGTCAAAAAGTCATAACCCCTAATATACATATAGCTGCCGTATATATGTTCGCCCGATTTCAAGCAATTGAAGGACCAAACACGCAAATTCTGCCCAATTTTTATGCGATTTGGAAAATACCACGGAATTAGGACTACAAATAAGTTTGCCAAGTTATATTGAAATCGGTTCAGATTTTGATATTGCTCCCATATATATTTTCGCCGATTTTAGGTATTTGGTGCACCAATCCGCTATGTATGTCCAATCTTGATGAAATTTGAAATGTGTGACGGATTTTGGTCTAGAAACATTTTGGCAAATCATATTGAAATCGGTTAAGAATTGGTATAGCTCCCATATATATGTTCGCCCGATTTCAGGAAAATGATTGACCAAGCATGCAAATTCCATCAAATTACAATAAAATTTGGAAAATGTTACGGAATTCGGACTACAAATAAGTTTGTCAAGTTATATTGAAATCGGTTCAGATATAGAAATAGCTCCCCTATATACATATGTTCAAATTTCATGGTTTTGTCTGTGCTTTGTTATAAGTTAATAAAAAAAGGTTCCAAATTTAGTAAACATCGGCTAAGATTCCGCCACAAAAGCCAAAGTTTGCGATATCTTTGAAATTATATATTCTTATTATTATATACGTCTATTAAATTTTTCCGAAATTGGATTAGTAACATTAATGGGTTTCCGATTATTCGCCAACCAAAACATAAAAATGTCCATATTTTTAAGTATTACGACATCTGAAATCAGATTTTTATGAAAAGGCGCAGATAGGCGCAGCTAATTTTATCACAAAATGATAGTACACATTAATACCTTTCACCACATATATATAATATCCTAGATCTACCTAGATCTCAAAAGTTATACTCCAGAGAACACATGGATAACAAAGCAAAATACTCCAAAAAAACATAACATCTTAACTCAAAAATACATTTACCACACATAACATTTTTATTATTTGTTAACACTATCTTATTTTACATACCCATTGAAGAGCTTTCCATGTTTAAAAAATATAAAAATGTTGAAATCACAGTTTATACAGTTGGCCATTCAGAGTTCTGTTAACAACATTTGACAACAAACATAATAGATTGTTCATTATTGTGATTTGATTTCCTTTGTATTTTATGTATTTGACAGCAAACTAAATAGTCAGGGCTAACTAGTTTGGGCTGAATGGCCAACTGTATAAACTGTGGTTGAAATGTTCTTTTTGGCGCCTAAAATGCTTTCACTCACAGTTTATACAGTTGGCCATTCAGCCCAAACTAGTTAGCCCTGACTATTTAGTTTGCTGTCAAATACATAAAATACAAAGGAAATCAAATCACAATAATGAACAATCTATTATGTTTGTTGTCAAATGTTGTTAACAGAACTCTGAATGGCCAACTGTATAAACTGTGCTTTCACTACTTATTTATAATGAATGTCGGAAAATGATGCATAAGAAATATGTCACCATTGCCAGATCAGTATGTCGCTATGTGATGTTACCAGATTGATTTATTTTTTTATTTTTAGTGATTCAGAGTGTTGGCAATCGAAATCGTTATTATTTTTTTCAAATTGTTCACTTCAAAAATTGACTTTTTGCCTCGAAAACCTGCTATTGGCCCCATCGTGCATTGTGCGAACAATAACTGGCGAAGTGAGCAATCGATTTGCTCTAAACTTTCCATATATTATCATTCCTTCCAGATATAGATCGGATATCGTTTTTTCCAACAGATTGTACTTGCGCTGCAAATCCGCAAGATAACTCTCAAGGGGATTTTCTGATAGGTCGAAACATTACACATCGTTTTATTTCATCCAGTCATGTATCAGGTTGAAATATGGACTATATCGGTCCGTCCTTCGAGTACTTCCCACACAAAATTTGGGAAGAGTGCAGTTTGAGGATCCGTATCGGATCTATTTAATTTTTTTTTTTTTTGTTTTTTTTTTGAAGAAGGTTCTTTTCACGTTCCCTATTCTGGTCCCTTTTCCGGGGTAAGACACACTTTCTGAGATAATAGTCCAGAAGTTCCAAAAACCCCTGCTGGATCCCACTAAAATTACAAATCTGAAAAAAATAATTCACAAACTTTTCCAAAACGCAGAAGTTAGCTTACTAAAATTGATTTGGTATAGCCCCATATTACGATACCTACAGATTCCATATATTTTGAAGCAAACTCGCCTTACAAAATAAATATATTTTCATACAGCAGAGACTGATGGTATATCACCGTTAGCGCAGCTGACTTATACTATCTTATTTGGTGACTAATTGAATATGAATAATTTTTTTGGTTTATAAATTTGTTTGCATGCAAAATTTTTGAATTTCTATTCGTTGTTAGTTATCTCTACCGGTATAAAATATATTTTTGATATCAATGAACTATTTTCGAAGCATATGTGATGTACAAGTGCACAATTTTTGGACGATAGATCTTCAATAAACTCGCAATTTTCCCAATTATCAAATATACCAAATTGCGTGGTATATATATTTATTTTAGGTGTATTCCAAAAAAGGAACCTGATATTCAAAGACAATTTGAAGATGTAGCAGGTGGGGCTAATCAATGTGAATTTTCAAATTTGCGAATATTTTTTAGAAATGTATAATTTATATATTTTTCTACAAACATCCCAGTAAAAACAAGGGAGGCTGCTCTTATATCAATGGATTCATATTAAGTTATTGATATGTGACCTAGTTTTTATCGCCGAGTCCTAAGTTGCCACTTTCGTTTTTCATGACTGAAATACTCAGGAAATATCGCCAACATTACTAAGGGGTATTTTGCCACCGTTGACAATTTGATGGGAATAGCACCCGGACATTCAGTGTGCAAGCCGGTTGCACATAGCTAATTCATACAGGTGTGGTGTAGGGTATCACATGGTCGGCCCCGTCCGACTATAGCCTTTGCTTACTTGTTTTTGGATAAATCGGATACAGCTCCCATGCCACTAAATTTTTCAAACCACTGTTTTCGCACAAACGCGAGTGATGATTCACTTTCTTCATTGAAATGGAAACGATCCACATAAAACGCGAATTATTCAGCGATATTTTGAAAAACATTTTTCGCACATTTTTCAATTTTTGCAGTAGCCATTTCCGCCGTTCTAGTAGATGGATTTTTACGATCTGTGATTCACATGATCCGGATCGTCGAAAAACTAAAATATCGCGGGGTACCAGCACACTCAAAACAATATTGTAAATACTGTACCCAAAAAATAGGTTTTTTAGAAAAAATATCGCACTAAATTTTGGCCTTTGGCAGTAGATTACTCTGCTGCTGTGTGGGCTACATACTTAATATACATATCAGATTATGCGAAATCGCGAGTTCTTTAGTCCTATAATTGGTTTTTCGAAATATCCGAATGCGCGTCCCAGTTACATAAAAAATACAAAAAACACCTGAAATCCGGCTTCAAAATGTCAGCATCCATAAAAGGTGGATGCAGTGGAAATTTTGGAAAGTGATACATTAGAAGTGTAATCTTCATTTTGTATTCTCCAACTTTTACTTTGGACAGATGTCCGTCATTTGAATGGTTTAATCAGAAATCGAATAGCAATGTAAAAAACCTGTTTAGATTCAACGTGTTTTTACCTATGGTTTTTCCTTTACGCGGTCGTAACTACCACGTAAATTAAATTTTTTTGCTAAATTTTTTAGCTTTGTACAAAAACATCTAAATTAATCCAGCAATAGTCATAGTTACTGGCAAACTACAATAGTTCGCGTATTATAATAGTGCAAACCTTGGCTTCATGGAAACTAAAAAATTTTGACTTTTCCTCATATATATATATATATATATATATATATATATATATATATATATATATATACACTAAGCTGTAACTCTGTTATCTGACAACGTACATAAACATAATGGACAGCAATGAAAAGGTGGAGAGTTCCTCTTCCAAATACTTATAAAGTCATTACCTTAACAATTTTACCAAATTTCACACAAAAGTGTTGGTCTTTTTAACCCACTAAATATTATCTGATCTTCCTGGTAAATTGCAGGCTTCTTCCTTGTCGTAAATTCAAACCTTGTTTAAAATGTTACGCCGATCACACTATTATTGTAACCTACAAAACCGCTACAAAATCGAATAAAAATTTTGTGTTTGGTCCATTTCATCCCCTGACGATTGGTCTATAATTGCGGACTGGGGCTTGATTACAATTTTTAATGGACGGACAGACTAACGAACGGGCACACATCTCAAAATCGATTTATCTCGTCGAGATATGATTTTAGGTATCCACATAGGTGCTGTGTTACATGAATTTTCGGAAAAACAAACTTATAATACCCTCTCCACTTTTTGGTGTAGGGTATAAATACACACAAACCTCTTCCCATCAACACTTCGCCTTGCTTCCGGACACACACAAACTAATCTCATTACAGACAAGTAAGTACATCCGTCTAGCATACATTTTATATTATTGTCATTCTTGGATGATTGATTACAAAAGTTTCGCACGCTGTAAGTAGAAAAATAGAAAGAGGAAGGAAAAAAGGAATGAAACACCCAAACACACTCTGATGGCTGACTGATTTGAGGCAAAAAAGGAAGCCTCAAAGCTATGGCCAAAAGTTTTAATATCCTTGTAATCGAAATTAGAATAACATGAAAACTGTTTCCAATCTAAAGCAGCATAAGTTGCCAAAATGTTTACAAAAATTACGCTCTCTCTCACACACACATCACATTCTTAAATCTTGGCTTTTGTTATATTTGAATACTGTTTCCAATCTAAAGCAGCATAAGTTGCCAAAATATTTACAAAAACCACACTCTCTCTCACACACACATCACATTCTTAAATCTTGGCTTTTGTTATATTTGAATACGGGGTCAAGAGAAGTAGACAGAGAGACAGTTGGGTGAACGTGTAATATGCAACAAATAAAAGTTGTCGCAAGAGTAACAAACTATGAAACAAAAATTAATTCGATATATTTTTTTATTATTTTCAATGATTGTGTATTTTGGATAAAATCAAAAGATGGCGAAAGTTTGCAAAGATGACCAGGTTTCAGAAAACCTAAACCCAAACATGGATCTACCGAGATTTCCTATGAAAAGCCTAATTCAACAAGGCTGAATTGAAGTTTTCCTATGGAAAGCTTAATTCAGCCAGACTGAATTGAAGATTCCTTAAAATAAATACTTTAATACAACAACCATACCTACTCAGCAATGCTGTAACCTATATCGGCAAAAACACCCGATAAAGGATCAACCCCCCCCCCCCCCCAAACTCGAACAAACACACAAAATACTCAATATGATTTGCTTCCAAACAGGATTTCTTTTAAATAAATTTTGATTTGTGAATTTTATAAGTCACTTAGCCTTTCGCGAAAATAAGTCATTTTATTGGAAAATGTGTACACACTAGGGTTATGACTTTTTGACATTTTTCCTCAAAAATGATTTCCTGTAGCAGGGATGAATGAACTTTTGCCTATTAATCACTATGCTATCGTTTATTCCATTGAAATATAAAAAAAGTTCACGCACAAATCGATTTTAAAAAAATTACTTTCTGAAAAAATACATGAAATGAAAAAAAAAATTTTCAAAAAATTATTTTTTATTGCGCGAATGAGTAAATATAAGCCTACTAATAACTATAATAACGTTTATTTCATTCAAATTTTAAAAAAGTCGCGAAAAAAGTCACTTTGAAAAAATTTAAAATTTTTTTGTTTTTTGTTTAAAAATTATATTTTTGAATAAAAGCGTTTACGACATTTTTACGATTCTCAGAATTAAAGAAAAATAGTGAGAAATAAATTTTATGTAATTTTAATTATCTCATGTGGCTCTAAAGTTTTTTTTTTTTCAATTATATATCTGTTTTCAGTGACTTCAAAAATTGTCCATAATTTTGATAAATTCAAATTTTAAAATCATTTTGTGCGTGAGGTTTTTTCACCGAATCACCTTATAATTAAGATTTTATGTAATCTTATGGCAAAACTCATCACGCTATGATACAGGGATATGAGGTTGTAAAAAAGTCATAACCCTAGTACACACACATTTTCACACATGCACAAACACAATATGTCAACAGTCAACCTGTCAACATACAGTACCACATTACTAGCTACCACAGATTATTTTTGTTGTTTTCCTGCAACAAAAGGAAAGGGAGACAATGAGCTGTAGTATTGGCCCTGTTCCAACTGGCCATATAGTCAGCCAGCACACAATAAACGTTGACGTTCATTGGCGGCGATGTGTTTGCATATAACCAGAAACAATCATACCGCACTTCATTGCTGAACAGTGGTTTATTATGTAAATTGTAATTGTTGGTAAAAGGTTGGGGGAGGGGAATGGACGACAAACAATATTGCCAATGTCGACAAAAATCTACATTGCTAAATTGATGTCAAATGTATGTAGGTAATACACGAGATTCGAATCATCCGGATTAAGGCAATTGCATACTCGTACAATTATGTACTAACAAGAGGGGGGGGGGGGATTTGCAATTCATAATAGGAGTAGTAATTAGTATAGAGGTGTACATTAGGGTTATGACTTTTTTACAACCTCATATCCCTGTATCATAGCGTGATGAGTTTTGCCATAAGATTACATAAAATCTTAATTATAAGGTGATTCGGTGAAAAAACCTCACGCACAAAATGATTTTAAAATTTGAATTTATCAAAATTATGGACAATTTTTGAAGTCACTGAAAACAGATATATAATTGAAAAAAAAAAAACTTTAGAGCCACATGAGATAATTAAAATTACATAAAATTTATTTCTCACTATTTTTCTTTAATTCTGAGAATCGTAAAAATGTCGTAAACGCTTTTATTCAAAAATATAATTTTTAAACAAAAAACAAAAAAATTTTAAATTTTTTCAAAGTGACTTTTTTCGCGACTTTTTTAAAATTTGAATGAAATAAACTTTATTATAGTTATTAGTAGGCTTATATTTATTCATTCGCGCAATAAAAAATAATTTTTTGAAAATTTTTTTTTTTCATTTCATGTATTTTTTCAGAAAGTAATTTTTTTAAAATCGATTTGTGCGTGAACTTTTTTTATATTTCAATGGAATAAACGATAGCATAGTGATTAATAGGCAAAAGTTCATTCATCCCTGCTACAGGAAATCATTTTTGAGGAAAAATGTCAAAAAGTCATAACCCTAGTGTACATATCAATTGTTTAAATAAAGTGTGTACTAATCATAATATAGTTAGATACAGATTTCCTATGGGGTATATGTTATTCTGAACAAGTAAATAGCTAAGAGTCCGAGAGTAAATTTCTAATATAAAAAAAACATTGTTCCACAACATCCCATACGGGACAAGGGAGACTTCTCTCATATCAATGAGTGCACCCCGATTCATATTTAGCTCAATGATATGGGACCTACTGTTTATCGCCGAGTCCGAACGGCGTGTCCTAAGACACCACTTGTAGAGAAGTTTTTCAAGGCTGAAATACTCAGGAAATGTCGCCAACATTACTGAGGGGTATTTTGCCACCGTTGAAAAATGTTTGGTGTTGCCTGGCCGGGGAATCGAACCACCGACCTTCTGCGTGCAAGGCGGGCGTGCATACCATTGCACCACGGTGGCACCCGTATAGAAAATTATAATTTGGCCCCAAGGGTACTCGTGACTTATAGTGTACATGATGTTGAATATCTACGGAACCTTTGGGGGGTCTATGTAAACTTTGAATCACAATGCTGGCCGACTCAAATTTCTTCCAAAAATGAAGTGAGCATAAAACCACAGTAAGCCCCATCTTTTGTTAAACTTTTTGTTTTCAATGAAATTTGAATCAACAACAGCACACGGCCAGATCATGCAACAAAAGCAATGACATTTACACGCAATACCACCAGTTACCAACAAAACAAAGACGCGTAGCTTCGACAAATGAGCTGCTTTTTGCATGAAACTTCCACCTCGAAAATGACATTTTCAGATCAATAGGGAATGTAACTGGGGAGAACAAATGCTAGTTGATAGTGCCAAGTTTACTCCAATCCAATGGGCAAACAATAAATGAAAACAATTCCCTGCTGTTTTCGTCGCTTTGTTTGGTTGACGTGTGTTGTGTTCTGTTCCACTCTGTATAGGTGCAAAGGCAACAACCTGTTAGTCTCATAATTTGTTGTTGTCGTGCATGGGTAACAGCAAGACAGCAGATGCAATGAGTGTGAGAAGTCAAATAACAAACAAAAAGTAAAACATGGATTTACATTTAGCCTTCACTCGGAACACGTCGTCGATTTTTTTGTGCCAAATAACCGGGCGGTGCCGATATATGCGGGCTATTCCAAAACTTAAGCCTAATTATACCCTACACCACTATGTGGAAAGGGTATTATAAGTTTGGTTTGGAAAAAATTCATGTAACACCGCGAAATATTCGTCGGAGACCCCCAATGTGGTATACCAATCTTCATATCTCGGCGAGATAAAGCGATTTTGAGATGTGTGTCCGTCCGTACGTCTGTCCATTATAAATTGTAATCAAACTCCAGGACGCAATTATGAACTGATCGTCATTTTGCATGGAGGTCGGGTTAAGACCAGAATAGTCACCTATTCTTATTGGTGATGATCGTGAAATATTTAGCGGGTGAAATGGACCAAAAACATAATTTTTATCCGATTTTGTAGGTGCTCTGTTGGTCACAATAATAGCCCGATGGCCTCGAAAATTCGAACGAGGTAACAGTAATTGACAAAGAAGATGCTTGACATTTGAGATGGTGATCGGATGATGTTTAGAGGGTTAAATGGACCATAACTTTTGTGTAAAAATTGTGAAAATTTTTAATATACCGATTATATCTTTATTCCTGGAAGACACATTCCGCCCACATAAATAATATTTGGAAGACCAACTCTTGCCCTTTCCATTGATGCCAATTATATTGATTTACGCGGTCAGATAACCGAGTTACAGCCTAATATATCCAGTTTTTTGCTTGAAGTGTAATTATAAGCTCACTAGAGGTCGCAATTATATCTCAATAGTCACGAAATTTGGCACGAGGTAAGGGTTTAGGTCGAAGTAGATACATACAGTTTTGGATGATGATCAGACATTATTTAGCGGGTGGAATGTACCATTACTTTTGTATGAAAAATATACAAATTTTATTTTTGGTCCATATTTTTATTCCTGGTTGGCATATACCGGCAAAGTAGCCTTCGTATGGAAAAATAAATACTGACATTTCCCCTGATGCAAATTGCAATAATGCGTATGCTAGATAACGGGCCTACTGCCTAATATATAATGGGTTTCATACTACAAATTGTCTCAATCATGAGAGAGAAATTTTCAGTTCAGTTGTCCAATTGAATTTTTATACAAATACTGCAGCATGGGGTCGCTTCACCACCTATTTTATACACTCAGCCTTTAGGTTAATACAAAATATATAAAATACGACCAAAGATGTGCCCATCGAAAAAAACGGGTTAAGACCCCAAGTATGTTTGGACGAAATTCGTTTCAAACAATGTGGAGTCGATTTAGCCCTGTCCATTCATCTGTCTCTTTTACTGTCTAGCTGGTTGGTGCGCACGATAACTCCCGATCTACCTATTCGAACCAAATTTTGCACTTCGTAATTTTTTGCCCAAACTTAGTTTAATTTCGAATATGGGCTATATTGGTTCACATCCCCCACAAAAGTTCAAAATTTTTCTGAAAAATTTTGTGACCGATAACTGTCGAAGTGCGAAATCTATTTGGTTCAAACTTTCCATATTTTATTATTCCTTCCAGATATAGATCGGGTAAGACTATATCGGTCCACACCTTCGAGTACCTCCCACACAAAATTTGGAAAAGTGAAATTTAAGAGGCCTATCGAATCGTTTTGATTTTTTCAGCAGATTGTCCTTGCGGCCCCCTTTACGATGGTACAATTGCAATGGCAAGTCCATACCTCCAGAGATTATGGCCGAAAAGGTCCAAGAAACCCTGAAAAACAAGCAAGAAACCCCACTTAAATGGCAAATCCGCAAGATAACTCTCAAGGGGATTTTCAGATTGGTCCAAACTTTGAACATCCTATTATTTCATCCAGTAATGTATCAGGTTGGAATATGGACTATATCGTTCCCGTCCTTCGAGTACCTCCTACACAAAATTTGGGAAAAGTGCAGTTTGAGGACCAGTCTCGGATCTATTTGAATTTTTCCGGAGTAAGTCCATACTTCCTGAGATAGTGTTCCAAAATTTCCAAAAAATAATTCTCAAACTTTTTCAAAAAACAGAAGTTAGTTTACTGCAATTAATTTGGTATAGCCTTACATTACGATAGATACAAAATACAACATATATATTTTTTTATACGGCATAATTATTGTGTTTGTTTCTTTTTTGGTCAGATGCTGAGGGTATATCACCGTTAGCGGAGCTGACTTATACTATCTAACCACAATGAACTATGAACTATCGAAATGCCCTGAAAATCACAAAACTGTGTGCATTACCAAGCATATGTCAGGACGATAGATCTTCAATAAACAAACAATGTGAATTTTCCAATTTTGGCATATTGTATAATTTATATAATTGTTCCACAAATATCCCAGTAGGGACAAGGGAGGCTTATCTTATACCAATGGATTCAATGACATAACATTGATATGTGACGTATTTTTTATCGCCGAATCCGAAAAGCGTGTCCTAGGTTGCCACTTGTGGAGAAGTTTTTCATAGCTGAAATACTCAGGAAATATCGGCAGCATTAAAAATGGGTATTATGCCACCGTAGCCTTTGCTTACTTGTTTTTATTTGAGAAGTTGTTTGAACACTACCAACCCTAAAGTCTAGCTAATTACATAAGAAAATGTAGGTTAAACTTCACCACTTATCTTAAGCCTCTCGAACACTAATTTAACTGTGGTAGTCTCTTCATTCGATTGAAGGAGAATGGTTACAATCTATACATTAAGATATTTTTTATGGTTTAGATAAGATTGTTGCTATACTAAAATGTTGATCTAGGTATAACATAATTCCGGGAAAAACTAAATTATGATATCCTCCTTATGTTAAATAGTAGGATAAAAAGTCGAAGGCAAGAAAACAAAGAAGAACGCTATGGTGTTAACTTACAGCGTGTTTTTGTAAAAAGTTTTTGCCCATTCGTTCGTCGATTTCATGAACCAAGACACAATTTGGTTTTCATAGCGGTTGACGTTTGTATTTATGTGACCAACAAATGTAAGCTTTTTTATTTTCGTTATTTTTTTGGTTTTAGTAACAAAATCAGACGAACGAATACGTCAAATATAAACGAATGGAAAAGACCCATCGTTTTGAATGAAAATTAAATAATTTGAGTAATAAATGACACAAAACACACGAAAACTGGAAGGGAATGCAATTTTATTTATTTCCATAGAAGCACACGCGTGTATGTACATCCGTTTCTTCATATTATCACAATTATTTTTGTACAAATTTGATTACATTTTTATACCCTCCACCATATGGAGGGTATAATTAAATTTGTCATTCCGTTTGTAACACATCGAAATATTCGTCGGAGACCCTATAAAGTATATAAATTATTATTAATTTTTTTTAATGAATTTCTCATTGGAATCGAGCTTGATGATCAATGAATAATGCAAGTGAAAAAGGAAGCCGACGACGATTCGAACCACACACCCACCACTATGTGACATGCATGTTTCGACTTTGGTAAAGTCTCCTCAGACATATCGGATGTGGAGCGGCTTCGATGTCCTCGAACTTTTCTTCTATCAAATGCATTTTGTTTTGTTTTTTACAACAACAATGGGGATTTTCCCATTTAGTTGTGCTTTCATGACAAACGCTTAGCGCTGCCTTTGAAAGTAATGAGTTTGGCTCTGAACGCTAACACGCCGTGACAACACTTTTTTCTTGTGTTTTTCAAGGACGTGGGTTCAAACCCCAGCTCAGCTGATTTTACTTTTTATTTGAAAATGTTGCCTTTTTTTAGGCGAAGTTATTTTTTTTAGTATTAATTTTTTTAATGAATTTCTCATTGGAATCGAGCTTGATGATCAATGAATAATGCAAGTGAAAAAGGAAGCCGACGACGATTCGAACCCACACACCCACATGTGACATGCATGTTTCGACTTTGGTAAAGTCTCCTCAGACATATCGGATGTGGAGCGGCTTCGATGTCCTCGAACTTTTCTTCTTTCAAATGCATTTTGTTTTGTTTTTTACAACAACAATGGGGATTTTCCCATTTAGTATATATTATTGATCAGCATAAAATTCTATGTCGATTTGACCATGTCCGTCCGTCAGTCCGTCCGTCTGTCTGTTGAAATCAAGATACAGCTCGCAATTTTAAAGATAGAAAGTCAATTTGGTACAGAAGTTTTTATTACTTGCAGGATGGTTGGTATTGAAAATGGGATATATCGGTCCACGTTTTGATATAGCCCCCATAGAACGGTACCTCCCGATTTTCGGTGTTTTTAAAGTTTTAGCTTCATTATCCTACCAAAATGGCTGAAATTTGGTACGTAGTCTTCTTTATGGGTATAAAACTGTCCCCCAGAATTTTGTCGGTATCGGTCCACACCTTCATATAGCCCCTATAGAACGGTACCTCCCGATTTTCGGTATTTTTAAGGTTTTAGCTTAATTATCCTACCAAAATGGCTGAAATTTGGTACGTAGTCTTCTTTAGGGGTACAAAACTTTCCCCCAGAATTTTGTCGGTATCGGTCCACACCTTCATATAGCCCCTATAGAACGGTACCTCCCGATTTTCGGTATTTTTAAGGTTTTAGCTTAATTATCCTACCAAAATGGCTGAAATTTGTTACGTAGTCTTCTTTAGGGGTACAAAACTTTCCCCCAGAATTTTGTCGGTATCGGTCCGCACCTTCATATAGCCCCTATGGAACGGTACCTCCCGATTTTCGGTATTTTTAAGGTTTTAGCTTAATTATCCTACCAAAATGGCTGAAATTTGGTACGTAGTCTTCTTTAGGGGTATAAAACTTTCCCCCAGAATTTTGTCGGTATCGGTCCACACCTTGGTACTTAGTCTACGTTGGTGGCATAAAACTTTCCCCCAGAACTTTGTCGGTATCGGTTCATGCCTTCAAATAGCCCCCATAGAACGGTACCTCCCGATTTTAGGTATTTTTGAAAGTTGTGGCCTCAATATTCCACCGAAATGGCTGAAATTTGGTATTTAGACTTCGTTGGGGTACTCAAACTTCCCCTTTAAATTTGTCGGTATATGTCCACGCCTTCATATAGCCCCCATGGAAAGGTACCTCCCGATTTTTCGTATTTTGAAGGTTGTGTCTTCAATAATCCACCAAAATGGCTGAAATTTGGTATTTAGTCTTCAATGTGATATAAAAATGTTCGCCAGAAATACAGTTTGACAAGTAATTGTTTTCAAACTGAGAAAACGAACACTTTTCATGCATTAATTACTAAAAAATAACAAATAGTTGTGATAAAAATGTCGGGTTTTTTGCAAAAATTAGTTGGTCGACTTATTTAAGACCAAAATGAATGGATAAACAAAAAATTATCCCGCCTAGTTCAACAATAATAACCAAAAGAATAATTAACATGTAATGCCAAGAAAATGTTTTCAAAATGTAATTGAGGTTCCAAAATACCCCATGTTTTCGGTAAATACTTAAAAATCATGACATTTTATTTTTAACAAGGATTAGTTGCTAACAAGTATCAACAACATTAGGCATGGAATATCCCCACTAAGAGGGTTACCATATGGACCAAGGGGGTACCAGATCGTATTACATGTAAACGATGTCCTATAGGATTCAAACCGGGAATATCTGAAAACTATGACATTTTATAAGTATTTTTAGTTCACCAGGATGGACTTCCATCAATTACAATAAATATTGCCTACAGAATAGCTCGATCAGGAGGGTTGCCAGATCGACAAAAAAGTTCCAGGTCTTATTAACAGTAAAAGGGACCATCTAGGGACACAACCACAGCCTACAAGTGGTTCATTCAACTCGAAATTTATTAAGAGATAAGAATATTTCATGAAACAGTCGAAAATAGCACGTTTGGAGACTAATATTCCTTAGAAATTTGTGGGGTACAGATTTCTACAATTTTCGCAAATGGTTACTATGACCTACTGGAGACATTTCGTGTATTGTGAAGTAATACTGTGACAAAAATTTCTAAGTGACGGGAAAATAATGCTGCAGTGTTACCATTTTATACCATCAAAGCCAAAAAACTTACGGGAATTCATCAATCTGGCTCTTAATAGATAAAATTGGATGTCTATAGCAAGCTCAGTATAATTTAGCAATATCTTCCATATGCATTTCTAACCGATTTTTGTACTTCTTGGTTATATTTTGGTTTGTTTTAGTGAATATCCTTATCCCTAAATTAAATTTCAGTCAAATAAACCACTTTAAAGATCTAATTGTGGGCCTAGGAGGTCCAGTTTACTGTTATTAAGACTTGGTACATTTTTAGTCGATCTGGCAACCCTCCTGATCGAGTTCTGCTGTAGGTAATATTCATTGTAATTGATGTCATACTATCTTGGTAAACCAAAATACTCATAAAACGTCTTAGTTTTTAGATATTCTCGGCTTGAGACCTATAGGACATTGTTTACATGCAATATGATCTGATACCCCCTTGGTCCATATGGTAACCCTCTTAGTGGGGATATCCCATGCCTAATATTGCTGATACTTGTTAGCAACTAATCCTTGTTAAGAATGAAATTCATAAAATGTCATAATTTTTAAGCATTTACCGAAAACATGGGGTATTTTGGAACCTTTATTACATTTTGAAAACATTTTCTTGGCACCTTGTATTGCATGTTAATTATTCTTTTGGTTATTATTGTTGAACTAAGCGGGTTAATTTTTTATTTATCCATTCAATTTGGTCTTAAATAAGTCGACCAACTAATTTTTGCAAAAAACCCGACATTTTTATCACAACTATTTGTAATTTTTAGTAATTAATGCATGAAAAGTGTTCCTTTTCTCAGTTTGAAAACAATTACTTGTCAAACTGTATGTCTGTAAAGGTCCACGCTTTCATATTGCCCCATTTCTGACTAAAATTCGTCGGTAGAGGTCCACGTTTCGATATAGCCCCCATAGAATGGTACCTCCCATTTTTTTTGTAATACTGAAGATTGTGACGTCAATATCCAACCGAAATGGCTGAAATTCTTTATTTCGTCTTTCAAGAGTTATAAAATATTCCAGAAGAGTATTACCAGTAAAGGTCCACGTCTTCCTATATCCCTATAGAAGCGTACTTCTTGATTTTCGGTATTTTTTAAGTTTTGGCCACATTCTCTTACCGAAATATAGGAAATTTGGTATTTAGTCTTCTTTGAGCCTAAAAACTTTCCGTCAGAAATTTGTCGGTATAAATCGACGTTTTGAAATAGCCCCCATAAATGGTGCATCACATTGTTTTACCGAAATTGCTGAAATTTAGTATTAAGTCTTCTTCATACACAAAAGGAAACTAATTGTTCCATTTTACTTCAATACAACTTGTGATGGAGGGTATAACAAGTTCGGCCCGGCCGAACTTAACGCCGTTCTTACTTGTTTTTCTTATTTTTTGTTTGTCATCTGTTTATCGGGGTTGCATCAAGTAACACATTTTAGGTGCAGATGCCTATGCAAAATTAGCAAAATAAGTATCATGGAAATCCTGAAATGTAAAAGTTTTTGTGAAATAGACGAAAGCTTTTACATAAAAACGAATGGTTCGTAAAATTTTACAAGAACCAAATTTTGAACGTATACGTTTTAGTACGAACGGTTCGTGTGACAGGCAAGCATTTTTACAAAAACACGCTGTTAAAGTTTTACCAATGGCAAACACATATTTCTGTGCAACGTCTACGCAATCAAGGTATATGGCGAAAATAATAACAACAGAAAACAACAACTATAGTCTAAACTTATAGTATACTCAAGAAATTTAATTATGTGTATAACATTCGTAAATAGACAAAATCTCTGCAAGTTTTACAAAACTGTCTTAAGTTACGCGCCAACCAATAATCCCTTTATATTCTCTTGGCTCATTGACTGTGTTTTCGTGCGGACAATTGTTCAGAACGAAACTTTGCATTTTAGGTTTAGGTTTGCAATTTAATATGATGATCAGATAATATTTAGCGGATTAATTGGATCAAAACTTTTGTGGGAAAATTGGTAAAATTTTTAGGCATTATACTTAATCATTTTTCATAAAAGGTATGTTCCAACCACGTAAATTATATTTATAAGAGGTATCATTGACCTATCCATTGATGCCAATTATGTTGAAGTACGTGGGCAGATTACGAAGTTACTGTCTAGTATATACAGGGATTACACGGTTTTAATTGTGTGTAGTGTAATTAAGCTAGTGGTTTCAGTCGCACGATGTAAGGTCACCGTATATGCCAATTATTTTGTATAATGATCGGGTAGTATTTAGCGGATGAAATTAACCATAACTTTTGTGAAAAAATATCCAAATTTAATTTTTGTTCCACATTGGAATTCTGCGGGGCGGGTCGTATACCGAAAAATTACGAAAACGAAACTAGAAAACCTACTATTGACCTCTCTCTTGATTCAAATTATATCAATGAAGCGGATATTTAACGGAACAACTATCTAACATATAAAGTGGTTCCTTTATCATTCTGGATTGTTTGTAAAGAACTACATTTACCTTTAATGCCAGGAAACGTCGAATAAAGATAAAAAATTCCCAGATTTTTAATTGATGCAAACTGCAATAATGTACGGGTTAATGTAATACCTCGAAATATTTGTATATTTTTATTGAACGATTCTGTCAAAATTACTGAAAGCTATTTCTAAATGCCTTTGGTATCTATACCCTACACCACAATGTGGAAAGGGTATTATAAGTTTGTTTTTTTTTTCGAAAATTCATGTAACACTGCGCAATATTCGTCTTAGACCCCCATGTGGTAACCAAAATTCATATCTCGACGAGATAAAGCGTCCGTCCATTAAAAATTTTAATCACGCTACAGGGTGCAATTATGCACCAATCTTCACGAAATTTAGTATGGAGGTCGGGTTCAGACCAGAATAGACCCGTATAGTTTTTGGCAACGTGAAATATTAGTAGTCTGATCGGCGCGAAATGTTAAATAAGCCTTGGGTTTACGACAGGGAAGTAGCTTGCAATCAAACGTGATGATCAGATAATATTAAGCGGGTTAAATCTACCAGAACTTTTGTGTGAAAATTGGTAAAGTTGTTAGTGAAATTACTATATCTTTATTCCAGGAAACTATGTTAAACCAATGTAAGTTATATTTAGAAGAGGAACGCTTGACCTTTACATTGATGCTAATTATGTTGATGTACATCAGTTTTTATTCTCGATAGTGCAATCTTAATCTGACAAATGTTTGCACGAGGTAATAACTTTGGATAGTGCCAATAATTGTTGATAATGATCGGATAGTATTTAGCATGTTAAATTGACCATAACTTTTGTGGGAAAATATCCAAATTTAATTTCTAATCTAATTTAAATTCTTGGGGTATATTAGGACAACTTACGAAAACTGAACTTGAAAACCAACTCTTGACATCTCACTTAATGGAAATTATATCAACGTAGCAGTTAGATAAAGGAACTAGTGTCTAACATCACGGTGCGTCTGAACCAAATTTAAATGGAAGGTGCTTACACTTGGGAAGTTTTTGCGGATTCTGTAATGTTCGTAGATGAGAAAAAAAAATCGACGGAGCGCTTTTTAAATTAATCGCGATCAAAGTTCACACTTTTATGGTTTTTCTAGGTTTTCACGATTTTAATTGGAAACCGCAAGTCCTATCGAAATGCAATTGGATAAAATTTTTTAGCTGTGAAAATTCTTTACAAGATAGATTTTTATGACATTTTCGTTGGTTTTACCATTTGTGAAATATAGAATTTTAAATTATAATACAATGCCCGGTGCTCCCTGTAACATATAAGTACGTTTTCCTTTATAGTTTTGGTTTGTTTATAAAGAGCTAGGTTTACGTTCCATGCTACAAAATTTTGCAACCATTACAAAGTCTTGAAATCATAACAGATGAGGAATTTCCTGTTTTAATACCCTACAATACTATGTGGAAAGGGTATTATATGTTTGTTTTTCCAAAAATTCATGAAACACCGTGAAATATTCGTAGTAGACCCCCATGTGATATACCAAAATGCATATCTCGACGAGATAAAGCGATTTTGAAATGTGTTTCCGTCCACCCATTAAAAATGTAATCAAACACCAGGCCGCAATCGTCACAAAATTTTGTATGGAGGTCGGGTTCAGACCAGCATAGACCCCTATTGTTTTTGGTGATGATCCCAAAATTTTTTATTCGATTATGTAGTGACTCTGTAGGCCGTTATAATAGTCTGATTGGCGTAAAATTTTAAGAAAGGCTTGAGTTTACGGCATGGAAGAAGCTTGCAATTTACCACGAAGATCAGATAATATTTAGCCAGTTAAATGGACCAACACTTTTGTGTGAAATTTGATGCTAACTAGAATGATACACGGGATTTTCATGTTTTTGTAAAACTTACCTAAATCTATTTCTAAGGGTATTTTGGGCTTTTTTAACGATTCTCCACAAAAACTATAGGGGTCTATTCTGGCCTGAGGCCTTCCTCCATACAAATTTGTGACGATTGTTCCAGCCTGGAGTTTGATTATAATTTTTAATAGACGGACGGACGGGACGACACACATCTCAAAATCGCTTTATCTCGTCGAGATATGAATTTTGGTGTACAACATGTGGGGTCTACGACGAATATTTCGCGGTGTTATATGAATTTTCGGAAAACGAACTTATAATACTCTTTCCACATTGTTGTGTCAGGTAAAATTATGATTGATTTATTTCCAGAGGGGGACTTTTGGTAGCGGAGTTCTATAGGATCAAGGTCAAGTTGGCATGCATAAAATTATTGCGCATCCAAATTAAAAAAAATTATTATTTTTTTTAATTTGTAAAGAACCTTTAATGATTTGTCCCAAAATTTGACTCTGAAAATTTCAGGACCCAGGCAAATTGTGAACATCGCAAATAATATCTTCCGACTAAATTTATATGTACATATATTGTGTTTATTAGCATAACTCCACATTGTAAGAAAATTTCGTTCACTTGCGAATATGTTTGCTGTTAAGATGTTACAATGTATCCCGCACAAAAAAACCATTACCAAAGGAAGACTACTATCGTAGATATTTTATTTGGCATACCGTGCTATGAGTTGATTTTAATTAGGGCATGAGAAACTTTCTAAACGAATTTAACAAGAGTTGGCCACAAAATTGTACAGTCTTAATGTTAATAATTGCCCTAGTCGTGTAGGAAAAAGATAAACTATAATAGGATAATTTAAATATGTATATTTTATGAAGAACCGTTTTAGTGGATGCGTAATGTTTGGGGAAATAAACTTTTTATTGCACTTATGTTTACCATTTTCCATAGATTTAGATATTAAATATTATTAAATTTATAATAACTTGCTTAAAGTGTTCTAATAGCTGAGACAGCAATAACCCCTTGAGTTGGAAGTCTTAGGTGGTGCACTCTTGGCAGTGCTATTAGGGAAGATCACTGGAATAGGTTGAAATTCAAATAGCAAATCAAATTATGTATGGGGGAAAAGATTCAAAGGAACGACTTTGATTGACTTTAACGTTGGTCCCTCCTTCATTTCAAGTGGACATTGACCACCCGGACATTGACCTCCCAAAATCGGTCAGTGTAGTGCGATTCGATAACTTTTTTTAATATCGAACCGACATCGGTACTTAACAAAAATATTCGGTTGAATTAATGAATGTGATATTCTGTATCTTTATGTTACAGATTGTAGAAATCGTAAGCACATACCGACGAATATCGATGGAAAGACAAATTGTCAAATATTATATATGTGAATATTTATTAATATATTTTTTTAAATAAAAATATTGTTTATTCGCAAATACAGGACCTAAAACGCGTAAGTGAGGAAAGGAGGTCTAATTTTTGAAGAAATGTGCTAAATAGGTATCTCTAAGTATCCCAACAATACGTTACACAAGTGTACTTTCAACTTCTAAACCGTCAAGTGTGTATTTATGTACTTCTAGGAGCTAAATGACCAATGCATACATATATGTAAGTGCAACTCTTAGATTTTTGTGGTTTTATTCCAGGATATGAATAAACATGTCATTCCACGTAATAGCTCGGCAAAGCATTATATAGAATATCGATGTATATGTTTGAATTGGGCAGGACCATATAATCAGAATCGTCACTTTTTATTGAATTGTACTTTTATGCATGCACAGATCAGAAAATTCTTAACAACGCAGTAAAAGGAAGAGTTAATTTTGCCATATAAATATTGATCTTTCAAATTTGACATGACTTAAGCACCTTCAATGATGTTCCTAGATCCACGTTACCGTCATTAGAGTTTATATGACCAAAAATCATGAAATTTTAAAATGTTGGGTAGGGTTACATTGCGCTATTTTAAAGGCTTTTCGTCAATTTTTTAGCAACTATTGAGACAAGGTGTATAAAATCAATGAAGAGAGAGTTTGAAAAATTTAAAATACAATTTTGGAATTTGGTACAGAGTAATATATATTATGTATTAGTTCTTGGATATTTTTTATTGAAAATTACCATATCAGAGCACGTTCGGTATGGTTATCGGTATTTGTAAGTTGTACACCACATACGCTCACATTTTGGTATATCTCAGAATTTGTAATATCCGCAATTGTTTTCGCTAGATTTTCAGTATTCGAAGATCTTAATTTAATTTCTAAGAATATTGGCTATAATAAGGATTTTTGGATTTTTTGGTTGGAGAACCTCTATGCTGAAAGTGGTTAAAATAGATCTATGTTTTAATGCATATCGAGATATAGCCCTTTTTAGACCCATTTTTCAAAAATTATTTAGTGGACAAATCTTTGACGCCCATACATTTCATATTAACATCTTATAAACCTTTTAATTGGAATTTGGTATACTTTAATATGTCAATGTATTTTAATATCTTTTAAGTTATTTCTATAAATTGAATACATCCGACATCGAATAATTCCAATCGAAAATTGTCTACTGCTATTGTGCGGATAACATTACTAATTTTTACCCAAGAAAAAATTTTTAAATGTAAAAATTTTACTTCTTTATCCGAAGTGATTGGAGAATCCAACTAAAAAATATATTTAAACCAGTAAGGAAAGGATCAAAGTCGGGCGGGGCCAACTATATGATACCCTACACCACTGTGAATATGTAAAATATAAATCGGAGCTATATCCAGATCTAAACCGATTTTGATATAATTTGGCACATTTATTTCCAGACCGAATTCAGTCACACATTCCAAATATCATTGAAATCCGACTTATATAGCGTGTTTGGAGCAGCAAATACGCGAAATCGGCCGAAAATATATATGGGTGCTATATCCAAATCTGAACCGATTTCGATATAATTTGGCACATTTATTTCTAGACTGAATTCAGTCACACATTCCAAATTTCATCGAAATCGGAAATATATAGCGTGTTTGGTACAGAAAATACGTGAAATCGGCCGAAAATATATATGGGAGCTATGTCCAAATCTGAACCGATTTCTATATAATTTGGCACACTTATTTCTATACCAAATTCAGTCAAACATTCCAAATTTCATTAAAATCGGACGTATATAGCGTGATTGGTACATCGCATACGTGAAATCGGGCGAACATATATATGGGAGCTATATCCAAATCTGAACCGATTTCGATATAATTTGGCACGTTTATTTTTAGACCAAATTCAGTCACACATTCCAAATTTCATCGAAATCGGACATATATAGCGTGTGTGTTACAGAAAATACGTGAAATCGGCCGAAAATATATATGGGGGCTATACCAAAACTTGGACCGATATAGCCCATCTTCGAATTTGATCTTCCGACGGCTAAAAAAATTGTATTCCCCAATTTTCAGCGAAATCGGTCAACAAATGCGACCTGTATGTTGCGAACGGACGGACGGACATGCATAAGTCGACTCAGAAAGTGATTCTATGTATATCCCTAGAAGGAACTATGGGTCTATCTCGCTTCCTTTTGTATGTTACATACAAATGCACTAACACATAATACCCCTTACCACATAGTGGTGTAGGGTATAAAAAGAAGGCTGCTTTAGCCGGAATCGGACAATACAGTCTATGAACTCCCAATCCTACTCGTAGTAAGTACTCTTTGAGAGTACGAAACACATGATTGGGCTTTGCCAAAACATGGTCAAATAAATATTTGAGAAAACAAGCAAGTCGTCTTTGTCGCCTGTGTGGATTAATACCTTTACTATCGACAGATCCAAAATCGACTTCACAGACAATATATTTATCCCCAAAATTTGTATTCTTAGAGTTTACAAAATTTTGTGGCCTTTTTTGGACGTATGAACTTACCGGCAAAAGTATCAAAACTTTAAGGGTACCTATCTTAGCGATTGTGGACGTTTCGAATTATTGCTCATAGCGCAAAAGGAGAGTGTTTCTGAATGTGTCCATTAAGCAAGTGTATCTCATTATAAGAGTCATTCCTTTCGATAGTTATCGCGCCCACCAGCCATTTTAGTTGGTCATCGTACATTATGTCAGAAAGAATGGCCAAATAGGATATATACGATTTTAGGAAACAATTCAAACTTTTGTGGGGGAGGAACTCGACGTGGTGGACCAATGTGATTTTAACTAAGTTTGGTAAATATTACGTCATCTAAAATTTGGACCAAGTCTCTAGCCATAGAGGCGGACTGGGCTAAATGCTTTTCTCACACGGCTTTCATCCAAATAGACAGAAGTAGAAAAGATAAGTGTTTTTAAGGAAGTTCGTTGTAATAATATATTAATCTGGTTTTTGAAAGTCTGCTGAGAATCCGAAAACGTTTTAATATTAGGAGGCAACAAGTTCCACAATCGAACAATTCGGTTAAAAAAAAGATTTTTATTAAATATTTATTTGTATCTGAGAGCTTCTAGAAGAAGATAAAAATATATAATCAAATTAAAAAAGGATTAGAGGTATCAGATTTCAACAAACCATTTGATTTCAACAAACCCTACAAGCTGAAGGAAAAACTGTGAACAATTATTTCTGCAAACATCTACCATACGCAAATTTTAATATTTGACGGAAGCTGGACATAAAGTTGTTTATATTATTTCCGAGGTACCCAGTATTACCTCAATACCATAAAGAATGTGAACAACAAATTTGTCGAAATAAATATATAATTGGTTTTCGATACAAGTCCACAAAAACCCCATTTCATGCACTTCCCTTCCTACAATATTGAACTCGTCATATTTTTTGATACAGGATACCATAAACCTCAAAAATTAACTAGCAAAGATGGAGTGTAATCATTAGGGAACTCCGAGTTCATTTATTTTTTTTATACTGGAACGATATGGCATAAAGCCGTAATACAGAAAAATTTGAAAATTTCAAGCAAAAAGTTAAAATTTTTCGAACAAAAAAATCGAAATTATTTCTTACAAAATTTGTTAACGAAGTACATTTTCTGTACAGAAACGTCAGAAAATTTATGTTTTCATTTGAAATATCCAAACATAAAATTATTTTATGAGAAAGAAAACGCTAATGATCTGTTACAGTAGCTAAAGAAATTTTTGGTATACCAAACCATTCCTGGTGGCGAAGCTGCCCCATGTTAGCCTGTTCCCGTACTTTATAAAGTGGTAAAAGTCGTAAAAGTTGTAAAAGTCGTAAACGATTTTCATATAAATTTTGGGTACAGGAACGCAAAATGTGTAAAAGTGGTAAAAATTGTAAACAGAGCTATAGTTAACACTTATGTAAATGCCTTAAGAAGATTTTTCTCAATAAGGCGGAATTTACCTTGTGTACCCTTCTTATTAACTTAACATATGTTCATATAAAACGTCGTTGTTAAAATAAATCAGCAAAATATTGCAATAATGTACTGTCGTTAAAATTGGTATACAGAATAGCACGTACCGAAAATTATCGTTAACTATCGACATTCGTCGATAATTCTGTCGTTAAGGAGTTACAGAATGACACTACAGGAAAAGTATCTGAAAATATCATCAGTACCTTTACATGGGAGCTGCATTAAAGTGTGAACTAATGTTGACAATTTTTGATGGAGATTTTTGATGACCATTGGGAACCTCAAATGTCAGATTTCGGACAGTTCGTCAACAAATGCAGCTAAATTGCTCAAAACTCCTTAAATCCGTAGATATCATGCAGGCTATACAAAAAATTTGTGACAAAGGGTGTGACAAAAATACTTCTAGACAATATATCGAAACTGAAATTTTTATCAATCAGTCTTCTAACAAAAATATTGCAGTCCTAGGTCCAAGTTTTCGCGTAGTTCCCATTAAGCGAATCATTCTGATTTTAAGTATTTTACTGTTCCCAACACATTGTTCAAACGAATTTGCTGTAATCTGGTACCAGGAGTTCTTATTGTCAATATTGGTCTATGATTTGGTATACTCACTATATATTTCATGTATCGATTTATTTCTTCAGCTGTCAACCAAATATTCTATCCGAATATATTTTAATAATGAACTTAGAGTTCACACCACCACCTTATACGAAATGTCACATCTGTCCACTTTTGGCCACAGCCTCCATAGCCAAGATTAAATCACCTTTTTCTACAAATTTACCTGTGACAATGTATTTTTGGTTTTCAGAGCGGGGAAAACCTATACGTTTGGGCGTGGTCCAACATTAGCGTTTCCCAAAAAAGAAAATTATTTGTTAAAGTGTATACCCCAAAAATATTTTCTTTTTCTTTAATTTAAACACAATCACATCAAAGCTAGAGAAAGTGTAGGGAAGATAGCGCGTCTTACTAGAACAGTTTTTGTGTCGGACAAATCCGATAAATCTTTGCTTCTCAGGCAAAATCACTGGAGAAGCAAAGCGGTAAGAGTGAAACATCCATCTATAAGATGGATGATCCACTGATACCGCAGCCCCGAGAAAGGTAAGCGAGAAGGTCACTACTGGAGAGACCAAAATCTCTCCAACAGGTGCATTTTCTTCGAAGCCTTGTACGCCTGCGAAAGCGAGTAAGATAACGCGAAGCTCTTTACAGAATCCCTGCTCGTCTAACTCGAAGCAAGTTGACAATACTGCCCGGCGGATTGTCCCACATAAAGTTCGACTAGCAGTCATCCACAAGGATAACACCAATGGGCGCATTAGCAACTGTCATGGGTTGCTAGGGAAAGATCATCTTAAGGACATCCTAATCTCAGACGTGGTTGACCAAATGAATGTACGGCTTGGCTAGGATGTTCTTTACAAGGGAGTGATTTTTTTTAAACTCTGACCGCTTCAAACCTGTGCGAAAGCAATAACTTACACACAGTCGAGGGAGTCGATAGCGCTTCGGATTCCCTTACCAATACTATCCCGAATTTCTCTGAGGACACCTGTCCAATCACCTATCTTGGGAAGAAATCCCAACCGGTTTGGTGGAATACACAATCTTCGTAAAGTAGCGAGAAAATGGTACAAAAGAGCCAGTAAACTCAGTACGGATTGGGATGCCTACAAGGTTAGTTTCAATACTTCCTTCAGTGAAGTCAGGAAAGGAAAGTGAAACTTTTGTATTAGTTTTATAGAGTCTACAGAGGGAGTTAATGAAGCGGCTAGGTTTCGCAAGATACTATCTAAAGATCCCCAATGTATAGGTAGTAGCAAGCAAAGCAATGGTTCCTGGACTAACTGTGGACTAGAGACTGGACAAGCGGTTAACATTTCTAGTTTATTCTAGTCTATTAGGAAAGGTTGGGAGTTGTCCTGTCCATTCTAACCTATGGGGGACTTGTTTGGTGGCAAACACTTGGGAACAAAGCGTTGCTGTCCAAACTATCAAGGGTACGAATGACTGTGTCATTACTGATTAGCCGCTGAAACACTCATCAGATATCTTTAAACATTATTCTGGATCTCCAACCTCTGGACATCCTAATATTGATTCAAGCGACATGGCTTTAAAACTCCGTGAGGCAGGACCGTGGGAAGTTCACACATCGGAAAGTCTTAAAACTAATTGATAGTCATCCTTAATTCAATGCAGATGTAGCGTAAGCGGTTTTATTTCCACATCCTTCAGGTTTGACTCTTTATCCTTTATCGTTCCAAGTAGGTACTCATTGGCTGAAGGTATTTCTTCTATGGACGGTCTGGCAATATACGCAGACGGATCGAAGATGGAAGAAGGCACTTGATCCGTCGCCTACTGCGACAAGCCAGTAATTAAACATTTATACAAGCTTAACGGTAGCTGCAGCGTTTTTCAGGCAGAGATTCTTGCTATCAGGATAACTGCAGAATTGATGCAGCGGTTTGAAGGCAATATTATAGGACCGGTGACTATCGATAGTCTAGTGTCCTTCGGGGCTCTCAAGTCGATAACCATATACTCTCGGGCCATCCTTGATTGCAGGAAAGCTCTGCATGACATAGGCAATATCGTTAAATTCTGTTGCGATCCGGGTCATAAGAATATAGCGAGAAACGACGTAGCAGATGAACTAGCTCGAGATGGCTCTAAGTCTATCGGCCTACCAGTTGATGAAACTGTCCGGCCACCAATGTGCTACTACCTCGGCAAACTTCGTGAGATCTACAGCGAAAAGCCACATCAAAGATTCAGAATGGGATGAAAGCGTGTAGCAGCCGCATATTTTAGCATGAATATTATTTTAATATTTTAATTATTATTTAATGCATACTATGAATGTTTGATTTATGTAATTCATTTAAATTATGTTCAGTGTGTAACTTGTATTGACACTTACTGTAAATATTACTTACTTTACTCTTGTGACTATACATCACTCAGAATATTGCTTGTTATTTAATTTTTTACTCAACAGAGTTTTCGTTTAACTTCTCAAATCATTTAAATACTCTTACTCATTTAAATAATTCAAATATTCTCACTATCTTTGCAATTATTGATTATCACTCAATATTATTTTTATTACTCTTTTTCTTACCTATATAATGTTTAATTTTATGTCATTGTTGATTAACTATTGACAAATAAAGATCTATTTAAACGAAGCGGTTTGATTCTTCTTTTTTCTCACCCCCTCGTCGAATATAATTTCGGAGAATTATCCAGCTTAGACGTTAATCGTCCGGTTGGGATTTTTCCGATTAATATAATTTATTATATTATAAGGAAGATTATGATCCAGCTTTTAAGTTAATCGTTTGGCCTGGGATCTAATCCGAAATATAATTTATTATATACAATTTTGCTGAGAAGGGTTCGGAACAAGTCCCCTTCTACAAGCGGTATTGAGGAATGCAGGCTATGTGGAAATGCATAGGAGATTGAGACTCTCGAACATCCACTTTGTAGCTGCCCCTTGCCACCGAGTACTAGGTAGATATGAGATAGATATTTTGACCTTCCTGTCTGACATATGTAGATCATATTTTCTTACTTAATTTTGCCAAGCACTTTTCCTGGCATGGCAAAGGTCCATAACTACTAAAATGTGTCTCTTCTATTTGCTTTCAGCTAAATAGTCGATCAGCGACACTGCTACAATCTAGTAATCTACTCTTCTTCATCTCCAACCCAATGGACAATAAACACAAACCTCATCATCATCGCAGCTTCATAGCGTTCTTCATCTTCAACTCATTGAGCAATAAATCTTAATACTCTATCATCATCTTCATCTGACTTTTAACCTACCCAGGATGCACACAAAAGACAAACGGTCGTCGATCGTCTATACCTGCGCATCCTTAGACCTAACCTAAAGCAACCAATCAAGATTTTACACAAAATATAAATATACTTGCTAAACATAAGAGAAATTTTATTTTTCAAATTATCAGTGCTGTATTTGTTCTTGGATTCTTAAAATAAACAAACAATAAATAATTGGTTTGCAAACAAATGCAAGTTATATCGCATAATATCGTCTTAAGTCATTTAATTTCCCTTTGGACCTCTTACTTGTGGTCAGTTATATCTCTAAGGCAACAATAATAACATTGATAGCCTTAGAATATATTTTAATGGCCAACTAGCAACTGTAACTGCCTCATACGACCGTAATTCAAGCTACAAACATATTACAAGTATTTCGCCTGTTCACACAGGCGGTGTTTTGGTTATTCCTACAATCATCACCATATTTTTCTATATTATTCCTCCTCTTGTTCTTCCCCAGCTCGAACACCTTCTGACAGTATGAGGATAATACAATAAATCCAATCAACAGATAAGTAATTTTATTATGTTACTATTGGGATTTTTCGATTCGATTTTGATACCATAAAACCAAATTACCTTCCTAAAAACAAATACTCACATATTCAGCACGGTGCGCCTTAACTAATTTTAAATGGAAGGTGCTTACACCTAGAAAGTTTTTGCAGATTCTGAAACTACAATGCTCATAGATGAGATATATCAAGAAACAAAAAAATCGCCGGAGGGGTTTTCAAATAAATCGCGATTTAAGTTCACATTTTTAGGGGTTCTTTAGGTTTTCACGATTTTGCTTGGAAACCGCGGTTCCTATGTAAATGGGCCTAAAGAAAATGTTGTAGCTGTAAAAATTCTCCATAGGATTGACCTTAATGATATTTTCGTAGGTTTTACAGTTTTTGAGATATAGAAGTTCAAATTGAGACAATGCACTGACTGTATCGCCTCCTTATAAAACAATGTCATTACTGCAATTTCCCAAATTAAACTTATATATCTTGAAAATGGTACAACATAGGAAAAAATAAATCATCCAATCTTGTAGAGAATTTTCAGAGCTTCAACATTTTCCTTAGTCCCATTTTGATGTGACATGCGGTTTCCGAGCAAAATCTTGTAGACTTAAGATAAAAACCTAAAAATTTGAACTGAAGCTCTATATCTCAAAAATGGTAAAACTCACGAAAAAACCTAAAGGTCAGTCTTGTAGAAAATTTTCACATCTACAACATTTTCTATACACTCATTTCGGTACGAGTTTGCGGTTTCCAAGCAAAATCGTGAAAACATAAAAAACCCTAAAATTGTGAATTTTGATCGCGATTTATTTAAAAATCCCTCCGGCGATTTTTTCTGTTTCTTTTATTTCTCTTATCTATGAACATTGCTGTTTCAGAATCCGCGAAATCTTCCCATGTGTAAGCGGTTTTCATCAATAGTTAGTTAAGGCGCACTGAGCATGATATTGTTTTATAAGGAGGCGATACAGTCAGTGCATTGTCTGAATTTGAACTTCTATATCTCAAAAACGGTAAAACCTACGAAATTATCATAAAGGTCAGTCTTGTGGAGAATTTTTACAGCTACAACATTTTCTTTATGTCCATTTACATAGGACTCGCGGTTTCCAAGCAAAATCGTGAAAACCTAAAGAACCCCTAAAAATGTGAACTTAAATCGCGATTTATTTGAAAATCCCTCCTGCGATTTTTTTGTTTCTTGATATTTCTCATCTATGAGCATTGTAGTATCAGAATCTGCAAAAACTTCCCAGGTGTAAGCACCATCCATTTACATTTGGTTAAGGCACACCGTGTCAGCTATCCAAGGAGAGAAATAAACAAAAGTGTAGGGCAGGGTAATGTAGGAGAGGCTTTTCTAGTCAGCAAAGGAATGCAAAAATAAAAGGACTATTAAGATATTTTGTATGCTTGTTAACATCCATAGTGAAGCTGGCGGGAGAAATATAGTCACGGACGCATTGACTCCTGAGGCTGTATGCCAAACAACCAACCATACAGGAAAACCGGCACGCATACATGATTCCCATTCACTTCCATTATATGCTGAAGCAAACTTAACTCGCCTTTAAGGGAATACGCGGAAACGGAAATGTCTGTGGCTATGAGGCTGCTACTGCTGGTAATGGTGACGATGGCGATGAGAGTGGAATAAATCGTGATACGGATGAAAGAACAAATCGTGGGTGTTGCCTTAATTTTTGTGTTTGTGCAAATACAAATTCGTTTCCGTTTCAATTGCCTTGATGACTTGTTTGTATTTTTAACTCTCCCCCGCCCTCTCTCCACTATTTCTACAACTTTACGTTTCTCTTTGAAGAAAAGGAAGATCAGCAACAATGCTTTTTCGTCGCTCTGCTATGGAACTTCAATAAAATTTGAATGTCTGCTATTGGCTGCCTTGTTGATTTGCCTTTAAGAAATGGTTATTTCACACAACAAAACCATTGTTAAACAAAGCCAGATTAATTTTTCCTTGTGACTGACTCCTGCTGGAAATGTCGTTGTTCGGTTTGGATTGTTGGCGAAGAGCTTATTGCGGTTTGGATTTCCATGTAATGAAACATCATGCTATGCAATGCAATGCTTAAACATTAAATGTAATTTATTTCTCATAATAGTAGCCTTTTATTAGGTTTACGACCTTGAAGTAGAAATAAGTTAGGCATTCAAAGAAGATTCAAAAATGTGTTGAATGTAATGAAAAGTTTGTAAAAACAATAACGATGACAATTTGATATCTTGGACCGCAGACGTGATGACTAACACTTAGACCAACGGAATTAACATTTTATTCGCATTGACAAAACAATAACAACAACAGTTCAATAGTTACAGCAACGCCATGCTTTGTTCCATTTTAGATGATGATAAAATCAAAATAATTCAAAATTTACGACCTCAACGCTGTTTCAGCCATTTATTCTTTCTAGGGCTTACGATTTATTTCTAGGTTTTTATACCCTCCACCAATTATTATATTAAACAGAACGTCTTGTTCCATAAGCCGAACTAAAAATAGATTTTCAACCGCACCGACCTCTTGCTTTACTTCTCCAATTTTGGATGCCATGTTTTGTGATATCTTCTTCATTTTGGGTTTTCCATCGGAGTTTTGGCCTTCCCTTTTGGCGTATACCGTCGAGTGGCTTGTATTTAAATGCCTTTTTGGCAGGGGCATCTTTATCCATCATGCTGACATGGCCAAGCCAACGCAGTCGTTGTAATTCGATACGTTTTACTATATCGATGTCGGTCGGCTGGTATAGCTCGTGGTTCATACGACGTCGGTATTCACCGTCAACGCATATTGGTCTATAAATCTTTCGAAAAAATTTTCTCTTAAACACACCAAGTTCTGCCTCATCTGCTTTCGCAAGCACCCATGCTTCAGACCCATATATAAGTACGGGTAGTATCAGTGTCTGGTAGAGTGTAAGTTTTGTTTGACGAGAGGTGGTTTTACTTTTAAACTGTTTACTTAGACCAAAGTAGCATCTGTTGGCCAATATTATTCTTCTTTTGATTTCAAACCTGATGTTGTTCGTTTTATTTATGGCGGTGCACAGTGTCCGATTTTCCAAAAAACCTGGCCAAAACTCTAAAAATGAATGGATTTTGACCTAACTTTGGTTCTTATGTTTTTCGGGCCGCTGCACAGTGGTCGAAACCACTGATCTAGCGGCGCGAAATTAATAACTTGGAAACGAATGAAGATATCTTTCTGAAATTTTGCACAAACTCACTATGTGTCTGTGGGTAATTATGGACTAAATATGAACAACATAGGCAAATATTTTGGTATAGCCCCCATATAACGGTACCTCCTGATATTCGATATTTTGAGGATTTAAGCCACCTTTTCCTTCCAAATTAGTTGTAATTTGGTACTTAGGGTTCCTAGTGATCACTAAACCTTTCCAACAAAAATTGTGGACATAGGTCCACGTTTGGGTATAGGCCCCTTTTAAGGTACCTCCCGACTTTTAGTAGTTTGGGGATTTAAAGCTACATTTTCCGACCAAATTAGGTGTAATTTGGTATTTGGGGTTCCCATTGGACACAAAAATTCTCCACCAAAAATTTCGAACATAGGTCTACATTTTAATATAGCCCCCTTATAACCGTACCGACAGATTTTGGGTAATTTGAGGATTTAAGCTATTTTTCAACACCATTTATCAGCAAGATTTGCAGCAATTTGCAGCTAAATTTTGGTTATTCGGAATCTAGGTAGTCCAATTTAATTATTAAAAAAATAACTGGACCGAACCTCGGTGGACCTTTGTAGTTACGCTCCATCCAACAAAAGTATATTGCACTAAAAACATACAAAAAATAATAATTTTTGAAAATTTATTGCTTTATAACTGTGTAACTTCAGGCCCCAAACATTTTATTTTAATTTAACTTAAACCCTCCCCTATCTATAAAAAATAAACTTTGTTTAGTTTTATTACGAATTTATTTAACAATTAAACAAATATGAGATCAGGTTTTTAGCAACAATTTTATTAAAATCTGACCCGTCAAAATTTCTTGCACTTGACACTAAATAACTGAGTGAATATTTACAGCAACAAAAAAGTAAAAACAAAATCTTAGTCAGCAGAGTGTCTGTAATCGATATAATGGAAAACATTTCGAAATTTTATACTTTGATTTTTTGATTTTCGCGCCGCTAGATCAAGGATTTCGTCCTCTGTGCGCTGATTACATTTTTGATATTATTTAACCCTCAGGCGGTCATTTAAGGGGTCTTTTTGGTCCCTCCTCCTATAAAATGTGATCTTATCGGATCAAAATATTCTACAAATTTCTTCGCCATCAATTTTTACTATAGGTCCTAGAATACACCAAAACTCTATATCTTACCTCCAGAAATATGCAAATTAGAAAAACATTTTAGGGTTAATGTCGTACTTCATCAAAGTTTTGGCAAAATTGTCATACAAAGCATCATTTTAGAAGAATGGCGTCAAAGACAAAAATGTTCTCAATTAAATTTCACTATAAGTCACCAAAGAAATGCATTACATACCAAGGAAATATCGGTATCAATTTTGCCAAAAAACCAAGAAACTAAAATTGGTGTGCAAGCTTCCACAATTTCTACAGTTTTGGAAATATTTGAGTTAAGATGACTTGGAATCCTTGCACTTTAGGTATATAATGTCTTTGGCAACTTTACTGACAAGAATGCAAGGAATATTTGTCTTAAAAAATTAACCCTCGTGCGAGTCATAAAAGTGGTCCTTTTGGTCCCTTTTTCCACAAATCTTTAAAATCTCCTATAAAATGTGGTCGGATCAGACCAAATTAGTCTAGAAATTTGTTGGCCATAAAATTTTACTATAGGTCATAAAATATATCAAAACTCTAAATTATGCCCAAACGCCAGAAAGTGACCCTATACTATATTCTGACATTCTGAATGAAAGAAAATCTGTATATACCTGCAAGACAAAATATCACATAAAAACGAAAAGTGCAAATATGTGCAGGATGTTTCGATAGAAATTGGTAAAAAACCCTTCCTTTTTTATGAAATGATAAATTACACGGCCCAACTCGATCTTACTCACAACTATTTTCATAATTTATTGTGAAAATTGATCTTGAAAAAAAATTAACAAGTACGGACATCAATTATTAAAGAACGCACAATTCATTGGCGACACTGAACATCTTAAATACGTTTCACATACCTTTCATTACAATTACAAAAAGAAAATATTTAATAACCGTCGTTTATTTTGCATATTAACATAGATTTATAAACAACTTAAATATTAAAAAAATAAAATTCCAAATAGGGTCACTTCGACCTGTTTTTATACCCACTTATTAAACAAGAAATGTATATATTTTTTCATAACTACACGCACTGGGATCCTATAAACAATATCTGACCCTTTTTAGTGTAAATTGATAAACAATTTTTTTCGATTTTTGTCCAGGTTTTTTGGAAAATCGGACACTGTGCGGTGCCGAGGTAAATGAAGTCATTTACTACCTCAAAATTGTAGTTCTGAACATCAACAGTTGGTCCGAGTCTACTGGACGTCTTGCGTGTTGATACCATAAACTTTGTCTTATCGCTGTTGACTGCCAGACCCACTTTGGCAGACTCTTTTTCAATTTTCGCAAAGGTGGCTGTTACGGGTCGAGTTGATCGACCTATTATATGGAGAGTATAATTAAATTTGTCATTCCGTTTGTAACACATCGAAATATTCATCGGAGATTTATAAACAACTTAAATATTAAAAAAATAAAATTCCAAATAGGGTCACTTCGACCTGTTTTTATACCCACTTATTAAACAAGAAATGTATATATTTTTTCATAACTACACGCACTGGGAACCTATAAACAATATCTGACCCTTTTTAGTGTAAATTGATAAACATTTTTTTTCGATTTTTGTCCAGGTTTTTTGGAAAATCGGACACTGTGCGGTGCCGAGGTAAATGAAGTCATTTACTAACTCAAAATTGTAGTTCTGAACATCAACAGTTGGTCCGAGTCTACTGGACGTCTTGCGTGTTGATACCATAAACTTTGTCTTATCGCTGTTGACTGCCAGCCAGACCCACTTTGGCAGACTCTTTTTCAATTTTCGCAAAGGTGGCTGTTACGGATCGAGTTGATCGACCTATTATATGGAGAGTATAATTAAATTTGTCATTCCGTTTGTAACACATCGAAATATTCATCGGAGACCCTACCTCTTGATCAGGGTAAAATTCTAAGCCGATATAACGATGTCCATCTGTCCGTCTGTCTGTTGAAATCAAGATACAGCTCGCAATTTTTAAGATAGAGCTTTGTAATTTGGTATAGAAGTTTATATTATTCCTAGGATGTTTGGTATTGCAAATGGGGTATATCGGTCCATGCTTTGATATAGCCCCATAGACCGGTACCGTCAGATTTTCGATATTTTGAAAGTTTTAGCCTCATTATTAGACAGAAATTTCTGAAATTTGGCACTTAGTCTTCGTTGGAGATATACAACTTTCCCCCAGAAATTTGTTGGTATAGGTCTACGCCTTAATATAGCCCCCATAGAACGGTACCTCCCGATTTTCGGTATTTTTTTAAGGTTGTGGCCACAATAATCCACCGAAATGCCTGAAATTTGGTATTTGTTCTTCATTTGGGGTACTAAAATTTCCAAATCAAATTTGTCGGAATAAGTCCACGCCTTCATATAGTCCCCATATAACGTATCTTCTGATTTTCGGTGATTTGAAGGTTGTGGCCTCAATACTCCTCAGAAATAGCTGAAATTTGGTATTTAGTCTTCATTGTGGGTATTAAACTTTCCCCTAGAAACTTGTCGGTACAGGTCCACGCATTACTATAGCCTTCGTAGAACGGATCTACCCGTTTTTCGGTATTTTGAAGGTTTAAGCCTCATTACCACACAGACATTGCTAAAATTTGGTACTTTGGCACTTGGCTGTCTCCAGACCAAAGAACTATAAATCAAATTAATCATGTTGTGATAGATGGAAGACATTCATCGAGCATGTTGGATGTACGATTGTTCCGAGGAGCAAACATAGATTCAAACCATTACCTCGTTGCAGCAAAGGTACGTACCCGTCTAAACGTTGCAAATAAAGCACGGACAGACATAACACGAAAGTTGGACATCGCTAAGCTGCAAACACAACAGATAGCCACAGCATATTCCACTCAACTGACCCAATTGCTTAATGAAAGCGCTTCTCGTCCCAATAACATATCAGCACAATGGCAAAATATTGCCCACTCCATGCAAACAGCCGCAAAATGAGTACTTGGATACCAGAGACCTCCACCAAAGAATCCATGGTATGACCATGAGTGCCGTGCTGCTACCGAAGAAAAAAATGCGGCATATAGGGCTACTTTACAATCAGTAGCATCGCGTAGCGCACGAAAGAGGTATCGGGAGAAAAGGAGAGAGGAGAAACGTCTTTTCCGCAGGAAAAAGAGAGAGATGGAAAAGAGGGAGTGTGAACAAATAGAGATGTACAGGAGACAGAACGAAGTCCGAAAATTCTACCAAAGAGTGAAGCATCAAACTGATGGCTTTGGTACAGGCATATCCTCCTGTAGAGACCAACAAGGTAATTTTGTAACTGATACAGATAGTGTACTCAGGATATGGAAAGAACACTTTTCCAAACTGTTGATATCCGATAGCAGTGAAGACGGCGAAGATACCACAGATCCATTCCCAGAAGATGGTATTGAATGTATACAGCCAAGATGAGGTAATGACAGCAATAAACCGGCTGAAGAATAATAAGGCAGCAGGAGCCGATGGCTTGCCAGCCGAGCTGTTCAAAACCGGAGGCGACACGCTGATAAGGTGTATGCATCAGCTAGTTAGCACCATGTGGCAGGAAGAACGCGTACCCGACGATTGGAACGTGAGAATCCTATGTCCAGTCCACAAGAAGGGTGATAAGACTGTGTGCTCCAATTACAGGGGCATAAGTCTGCTCCCTATTGCATATAAGATAGTATCTGGCATATTGTGTGAGAGACTAATGCCTATGGTCAATGAAATTATTGGACCCTATCAGTGCGGCTTTAGACCTGGCAAATCCACCATTGACCAGATATTTACCTTGAAACAAATCCTGGAAAAGACCCAAGAAATGCAGATCGACACCTTCCATCTTTTCGTCGACTATAAAGCAGCATTCGACAGCCCTATACGTTCAAGGCTGTTCCAAGCAATGTCTGATTTTGGTATTCCTGCAAAGCTCATTCGGCTTTGTAGAATGACATTAACTGAGACGAGATCCTCAGTTAAAATAGGAAAGAACCTCTCCGATAATTTTATTACCAAAAAGAGGTTTCAGACAAGGAGACGGCCTGTCGTGTGATCTATTCAACATCCTGCTGGAAAAGGTCATACGAGACGCGAAGGTCAAAAGAAATGGAACGATATACACGAACAGCCATATGTTACTGGCTTATGCCGACGACATTGACATCATGGGTCGATCGGTAAAGGAAGTAACTGACACCTTTGCAAAAGTCGAAAGAGAATCTGCTAAAGGTGGTCTTGCAGTTAACGGCGAAAAAACCAAGTTGATGGTATCGACGCGTAATATGTCCACAAACCCCGCACCATCTGTGAATGTTGGTACCTACAATTTTGAGGTAGTAAAGGACTTCGTCTACCTCGGCACCGCCATAAACACAACAAATAACATCAGTTGTGAAATACGAAGAAGAATAGTGTTGGCTAATAGATGCTACTTTGGGTTGAGTAAGCAGTTTAGGAATAAAGCCACCTCTCGTCAAACAAAAAAAAAAACAAGTAAGAAAAGTCTATAGTCGGACGGAGCCGACCATGGGATACCCTATACCACTATCCCTGGACAATCGCTCTCCACGGAACTTCTTTTCAATGATTGTGAAAATTTAATTATCAAATATCAGAGATGTAATGTATAATACTTATGACCAAAACCAAAAAGTTATCTAGCATGACAAAGACATTTTTGTAGCAGGAAAGGAAAATTTAGTTCACGTAAAATGTAATGAAACCCACTTATGTAGTACTACTACTTCGGTTGTTTAACCGCTACGTTATTGAAATTTTCACCAATTTCACACAAAAGTTTCAGTCCATTTAACCCGCTAAGTATTATCTGATCTTCTCGTTGGTTTGTACGCTTCTTCTTCATCATAAACTCAAACTTTGTTTAAAATTTTGCGGGTTATTATTTTGACCTACAGAGCCGCTACAAAATTGATTAAAATTTTGTTTTTGCTCCATTTCATCCCCTGAACATTTCACGATCATCACCAAAAACTAATCATTTCTATTCTGGCCCGAAATAATTGCGGCCTTAAGCTTGTTTACAATTTTTAATGGACGGACACACATCGCTAAATCGCTTTATCTCGTCGAGATATGAATTTCGGCATACCAAATAAGGGGTCTAGGACGAATATTTCGTGGTGTTACATAAACTATTGGAGAGACAATAAGTAGCATGGGATAAAAATGTGGTTCTCTACACAGAACCCATTATATATTAGGCAGTAGGCCCGTTATCTAGCAAACACTTTATTGCAATTTACATCAGAGGAAGGTCAGTAGTTTTTTTCCATATGTAGGCTACTTTGCGAAATATATATGTCCTCAAGGAATTAAAAAATCGACCAAAAATAAAATATTTATATTTTTCATACAAAAGTAATGGTCCATTTCACCCGCTAAAGAATATCAGATCACCATTCAAAATTGTAGGCATCTTTTTCGACCTATAATCTTACCCGGTGCAAAATATCGTGGCTATTGATGTATAATTGCGACTTCTAGCGAGTTTATTATTACACTACAAACAAATAACGGAATATATTAGGCTGTAACTCTGTTATCTGATCGTGCACACCAACATAATAGGCATCAATTGAAAGGTCAAGCGTTCCAATTTCAAATATATCTCACTTGTCCGGAATGTCACTTCCAGGAATTAGGATACAAGCTGTATATTAAAAATTTTCACAATTTTCACACAAAAGTTTTGGTCCATTTAACCCTCTAAATATTATCCGATCGCCATCTCAAATTGCAAGCTTCCCCTTCGTGATATACTCTTACCTTATTTAAAATTACGCGTTGATCGGACTATTATTGAGACCTACAGAGCCGCTAGAAAATTGGATAAATATTATGTTTTTGGTCCATTTCACCCGCTAAATATTTCACGATCATCACCAATAAGAATAGGGATCTATTCTGATCTGAACCCGTCCTCCATACAAAATTTCGTGACGATCGGTCCATAATTGCGGCCTGGAGCGTGTTTACAATTTATAATGGACAGACGGACGGACGGACACACATCTCAAAATCGCTTTATCTCGTCGAGATATGAAGATTGGTATACCACATTGGGGGTCTCCGACAAATATTTCGCGGTGTTACATGAATTTTTACCAAAACAAACTTATAATACCCTTTTCCACATTGTGGTATAGGGTATAAAAACACTTTACAAAACACTGATACTACCAGTGCTAATGTATGGTTCCGAAGCATGGGTACTTGCTCAAGCAGATAAGGCAGTGCTTGGTGTGTTCGAGAGAAAAATTCTTCGAAAGATCTACGGGCCAATCTGTGTTGACGGTCAATATCGGCGTCGTATGAACAACGAGCTCTATCAACTATACAATGACATCAATGTAGTTGAACGAATCGAAATACAACGATTGCGATGGCTAGGCCATGTTATAAGAATGAGTGATGATGAACCCACTAAAAAGGCGTATAAATACGGGCTGCATGTAGGTTCTCGCAGATCTGGAAGGCCAAAGCTTCGTTGGAGCGAACAAGTGAAACGAGATATCAGAAAGCTACATATCGCAGATTGGGAAAATACAGCAGCAAACAGAGAGGATTGGAGATTTTTTCTTAGTTCGGCTTATGGAACAAATGTTCTGTAAAAGGCCAGCTATGTAAGTAAGTAGTAATGAGAAATGAGAAATACCAACTCATCCAAAAGATTCTTAAATGGAAAATTTAAGGAAGGCCCAGTAGAGGAAAAAGAGAACTCTCCTGTTTAAAGAATATTCAAGACTGGACTGGCTACGACGATGAAAGGAACTTGTTCAGGGCGGCCAAAAATAGAGAACTGCCGACAATATAAATAAACAAGTAAGAAAAGTCTATAGTCGGACGGAGCCGACCATGGGATACCCTATACCACTATCCCTGGACAATCGCTCTCCACGGAACTTCTTTTCAATGATTGTGAAAATTTAATTATCAAATATCTTAGATGTATGACCAAAACCAAAAAGTTATCTAACATGACAAAGACATTTTTGTAGCTGGAAAGGAAAATTTAGTTCACACAAACTAAAATGTAATGAAACCCACTTATGTAGTACTACTACTTCCGTTGTTTAACCGTTTACGTTATTGAAATGTTTACCAATTTCACACAAAAGTTTCAGTCCATTTAACCCGATAAGTATTATATGATCTTCACGTTGGTTTGTACGCTTCTTCTTCATCATAAACTCAAACTTTGTTTAAAATTTTGCGGGTTATTATTTTGACCTACAGAGCCGCTACAAAATTGGTTAAAATTTTGTTTTTGGTCCATTTCATCCCCTGAAGATTTCGCGATCATCACCAAAAACTAATAATTTCTATTCTGACCCGAACCCAACCTCCTTAAAAAATTCGTGACGATCGGTCCATAATTGCGGCCTGGAGAGTACAATTTATAATGGACAGACGGACGGACACACATCTCACAATCGCTTTATCTCGTCGAGATATGAAGATTGGTATACCACATTGCGGGTATCGGACGAATATTTCGCGGTGTTACATGAATTATTACCAAAACAAACTTATAATACCCTTTTCCACATTGTGGTATAGGGTATAAATATATAAATATATAATATATATATATATATATAGTAGGGGGCCACCGTGGTGCAATGGTTAGCACGTCCGCCTTGCACTCAGAAGGTCTGCGGTTCAAATCCCAGGCCAAGCGACATCAAAATTTTCAACGGTGGCAAAATTCCCCCTCAGTTATGCTGGCGACATTTCCTGAGTATTTAAGCCATGAAAAACTTCTCTACAAGTGGTGTCGTAAGACACGCCGTTCGGACTCGGCAATAAAAAGTAGGTCCCATATCATTGAGCCAAATATGAATCGGCGTGCACTCATTGATATGAGAGAAGTCTCCCTAGTCCCGTATGGGATGTTTGTGGAACAATTATATATATATATATATATTATATAGTAGGTCCCATACTATTGCTGTAATATGAACTTTTCGGAAAATGTCGATAAATGACATTGTGCTACAAAATTTGACCAGAAAATTATTCAAGCGTTCTGATGCAAAATGCCATCGTGTTGGGATCCATGGAGAACGAAAATGCCTTTACTTCGTTTGGTTCACTTGGTTTTATTTTTGTATAAAGTAAAAGTAGTGAAAATCTGAGTTTCTTATATTTTCAAATTTAAACGGGCATATATTATTTTTAACACAACGGATTTCTTTTGATCCTTCTTCCTTTTAAAGGGGTGAATAATATCTTTTGAATAAGCTATTATTGTTTTAAATCGGTTAACAAATGGCTAAGTTATAGTAGTTTATGTCTGAAAACCCCCACAAAAAAACTATAACTGAATTTCTCACAATTTTCAAAATAAATATTGAACAAAACAAAAAAACACTGTAAAACATTATATTTTTGAAAATTATGAGAAATTCAGTTATAGTTTTTTTGTGGGGGTTTTCAGACATAAACTTCTATAACTTAGCCATTTGTTAACCGATTTAAAACAATAATAGCTTATTTAAAAGATATTATTCACCCCTTTAAAAGGAAGAAGGTTCAAAAGAAATCCGTTGTGGTAAAAATAATATATGCCCGTTTAAATTTGAAAATATAAGAAACTCAGATTTTCACTAGTTTTACTGTTATACAAAAATAAAACGAAGTGAACCAAACGAAGTAAAGGCATTTTCGTTCTCCATGGATCCCAACACGATGGAATTTTGCATCAGAACGCTTGAATAATTTTCTGGTCAAATTTTGTAGCACAATGTCATTTATCGACATTTTCCGAAAAGTTCGCACATTCTTAAGCCCAAAACTGCCTGAAGGAGCGTTCCAATGCTTTTGCGATGTATTAGAGAATTTTCAACTACTGTCTTGGCTACAATTTTTGTCTCTGTGTTGGATCGAAAATCTCAATGGTTTGGCTGCTATATGCCAAAATATCCAAAAAACGTCAATAAAAAACTTAAAGTTAAAATCGGGAGGCTGAATTTTCACGGTAGGACTTTTTTGCTCAGTTCAATCCCAGGAATCAGAAACGCGAAGGGCTCATTAAGGTTTTTTTCCTTCCACACAAATCGCCCCACCCTAATAAATTTAGCAGATATGAAGGCTTTCTCTACACACTCAGTGCCGTGTATGGAGCTTATGTTATGGTATTTTTGTATGGTGCAGGTAGTAAGACTCCTGCTAAATCCTTTCCTACTATAACTACACCTAAGTGGGTGACATTTGCTAATGTCATATCGTCACCATAAATGCCCCCTTTAAAGAAGAGAACTAAATTAGGAATAACGTTAAGATTGAGACCGTTTTTCCAAGGGCATATATCAAGCTGTTGTGAAGATGATTTTATCGGTCGTTGTTTTTAAATAGACTCCATAGAACAATACCATATTTTCGGTATTTTGAAGGTTCGGAAATTAGATGTATACCACTATGTTGTAGAATATTGTTGTTATAGACCCATAGTGTCCGTAAAACAATACCTACATATTTTCGATATTTTGTTGGTGTTAGGCACATTGTACAATAAAAGCGTGTACAATTTTTATCTTGGTCTTCGGTCGAGGTACAAATATTTCTTGCCGAAAATGTTCGGCGAAGCTCCACGTTTCGGCATAGCACCCATAGAACGACACCGCCTGAAATCGGTATTTTTGGAGTTGAGCATCAATCACTGCGCTGTGGGTATTCTTGATCACCTATATACCATTGATTGGGGTAATTTCGAAATTTCAGACTCGTGGTACCGGAATATGAACACTGCCGCATAGAAGATGTTTTGTCGTTATTAACGTTACAAAATTAACATCGGAATGTATTTGCTTTCCCAAATAATAAAAATAAAAACAAAAAAATTCAAACTTGAATACAAACATTTTAAGACAATCGCGAAACAAAACAGTTGTAAATTGGTCGAATTTTTGATCCACGTACGAACGACATTTGAGTTTTATATAATAGAAGTCGCGGCATTGAAATATGATAGAACATGTAGCAACCACATAATAAGCTTTTGTTGTTCCTTACGGTCATAAAATTAACACCGAAACATATTTACTTTCGAAAATGTAGGTATTTTCTACTAAACCAATAATAATAATAATTGCCTCTCTCGAAACCACTAATAATCGTTGACAATTTGTATCTTTTTAATTTCCTTTAAATAATTTCAATGATACGACAATCATATAAAACATTTTAAAACTTTCAAATATTGATAAAACTAAAACATAAAACCCCATTATTATAAGTCTTCTTTTGTTAAAGTTTGGATTTTTCGAACCGATTTATAGAGTTCCGGTTAACTTAAAGATAAATGAGATCATTAAATTTCGTGGAGGACATTCTTGGCATTAACTTATGATGTGTAAATTATATTTTTGATGACTGCAAATTGCTTCATTTTGCGTTTTAAAATCCATCCAATAGTAAAAGAAGACATATAATAATGGCCCAAAATGTCACAATTTGTGCATATTAGGAAAAGTTGGAATTTTTTAATATTTCATTTGAAAAAAATTATTTGACGCTACATGAACGATTTTTGGTACATGGATTGAGAAAAATTCCCATTCTCAAATCTGTTCGAGATACCAATTTTGGATATTGCGCGCAAAGTTATGGCTACTACAATTCTGATTATTAGAAAAAATCTTATAAAAACGCTATTCATTATATCGAGAAACATTGTTAATTTATGGCTTCCTACATACTATATGTTTACTAAGGTCTAGCCACATTCTTGACCGTTGATTAAAACACTTCGTTTGATGCAACTATGGTCATATTTCGTGGTACACTGCAATATTTCGCGAATTATAACAGTGCAAACTTTGGCTTCATCAATGTTAATTTTTTTTAAATTTCGTCATATACACGTTTCGCTAAAAATTTGAAAAAGGTGAAAATAAGCAAGTCTACAACAAAAGACTCCAGCAAAATGTGAGGAAACAATTAACTTTCTTCAAAATATATTTTAGCGGATTTTTCGCGCTAAAAAAAATTGAAAATGGTGGAAATAAGCAAGTCGACAACAAAAGCCTGCAACGAAATGTGAGGAAACAATTAATTTTCTTCAAAATATATTTTTCTAAATTTTAGCGGAGTTTTCGCCCTAAAAATTTTAAAAAAGGTGGAAATAAGCAAGTCGACTACAAATGCCTCCAACGAAATGTGAGGAAACAATTAAGTTTCTTCAAAATATATTTTTTGCAAATTTTCGCGGATTCTTCGCGATATCTCAAAAATAAAATACGTCAGATCCTTCCTTGGATAAATACGAACATTTTAGACAAACGCGAAACAAATCGGTTGTAAATTGGTCGAGTTTTTGATTCACGTACGAACGTCATTTGAGTTTTATATAATAGAAGAAGATGGGCATTATATGTTTGTTTATTATTAATAAGTGCTTAATACAATTTCTTGTTCAATCAATTCAGTTGTTCGCACAGAAAGTATTAATTGTTTGCGCCCGCAAAAGATTAAATAAAACACGATTGGTTTCTAATTAAAAATTCACAATTTATTGATTTATTCAGTTAGCCGGTTATTTGTCAACTGATTATGCTCTTATTTCTATCCCTTCTTGTTGGGCCACACACAAAGGGGAACAGAACGACATATGAAACATAAAACATTAGTAAAACATGCGAAAATTTACGATTAAAACAAGTAAAAAGGGCTACAGCAGTTTTGAATTGTATGCAAAAGCATACAAGAAGAACTGCATTTAGCAACAGTGTTGTTGTAGCCCTTCAAACACAGATCGAACGATGAAGACGAATAACACACAAATGCCTAAACCAAGTAGGCAATGTTGTTGTTGCTTCTCGCTGAGGCGGACAAAGCACAAAACAACACAAGGAAATGTATTCCAGACAAAAAGTGCCCTAACGTACCTGCGTACGTTAGGGTGGGACGAACAATACGAACATTAAGGTGGGTCGTATAAGTAAAATTAAAATAAATTTAAATTAAAATAAAAATGAAAGACCCAACAAATACAAAATAAAATACAATATAAACGAACAAAAATACATAAAGTATTCTGCTCCAACATCCTCCGCCCGTTGAATCCTATAGGTTCAAACAACATGTGGTAAAGGAGCGATTTAGTCGATTGGACCCCATTTTTCGTATTCGATTATTCTAGTTGTTTGGTGATAAGTTTCCGAAACGACATTATTCGAGCGACATACATACATATATATTTCACATGGATTGAGAGCTTTTGATGGCCATTCGTCCAATTTTAGCTGTGACGGTTGATAAAAATTAACATTTTGTAGACCAAACATGCTAACAGCAAAACAACGCAGCTGCACGACAGAAATTAACTTCCCAAGAGCTAGTTCTTTTGGAATCATGGGGGCAATATCAATGAATTTCAAATAACTCCTCTGTGGACATCTGTTGATGACATAAAAAACAAAAAAATATTAATCGAATACATTTCAAATAAGTTAAATGCTTATCTATAATGTCCGAAATGACATTGATTTCACAAATGGCGTTTGTGGAGACGGCAGCTTTTCTGTGTTCCGGAACATTTATGATGAATGTATATCCGGTATCAGTCCAATTAGAGCCTTCTTCTCGGAGAAACGAGCATATACGAAACCAAACTACAAGTGACGATTCCGGAACACACCAACAAGGAAATACAATATCAGCTGGATTACTTTTTGGTACATGTCTCCAAAATATGTTTCGAATTCTTGCATGGAGTTTTGTGACACGATTTGTCACAAACCTTTTCAAAGTAGACGGATGTAGTTTAGACTGAAATACTGTTTCGAAATCAGTCCAAAAATGCGACGAATAGGCGAAGTTCAATATGTTGTATATCGATATGAGTCACGTTTCGTTGAGAAAAATGACGGCACAACGATGTAAAGAGTTAACTTTGCTGGCAGTAACTTTCGAAAATTTAAAATTCCAAGAAAATTATAGATTTTTGAATACGAGCCACGAAATTGATATTTTTGTAGGATTTGTGACATCGGGCAACTCGAGGCGATAAAATAAGATAAGATAATCTTCCAGAGGTTTCCAGGACATCCCTAAGGTTTTGGTAATGTCGTTGTCCGATGCATTAATGATGATTTTAGTATCATCATTCGAAGTGAGCGACGTATGGTTTCTATTCCAGTTAGCCCATTCGTAACCATGCCATTTTAAGATTTGGATTAACTCGTCCTTCTTAAGGGCAAGAGTTTCAATGTTATAGGCGCCAGTTAGTACGTCATCGACGTAAAGATCTTCTTGTAGGACCTCCGAACCACAGGGATGATATGTGCCATGTTTATCTGCAATGAGAAACGAACTACGATATGCGAAAAAAGAGGCGGCCGATAAGCCATTAGTTATAATGTTAAGTTGGGATACCTTTATATAATCATCTCTGTTATTTCTCCACAAAACTATTTGAAACCTTTTATCTTGTTCATCAATGCGAAACTGCCGATACATTTTCGAAATGTCTGCAGTGAGAGTGTATTTGTTCCAGCGAAACGAAAAGAGTGTGATGATCAAATCCTGTTGTATTGTTGGACTCGAAAAAGTGCAAGCGAAATCATAAAATACGACTCGAAGTTTTGTAGAACTACTATGGGGTTTGAGAACGGCATGATAAGGTACAACAAAAATCGAACTATCCAACGATTGAGTGTAGGGCGACATGTGTCCGAGCGACACATATTCTTGCATGAATTCTTCATGTATCGATTTCAAAGTTGATTTACGTTCAGGTCGTCTTTCGAGCGACAAAAAGCGTCTACGAAATATTTCAAATGAGTTACCAAGATAATTGGGTAATTTCTTGAATGGAAGGCTAACTGGTACTCTTCCATAAGAATCAAAGCGACTATTTTGCACAAAATGATCTTTGCATGCTTGTTCTACTTCAGTGTATGTTGAAGAAGACTTCGAAGATTTATCAATTTCCCAGAATGTTTTTAACAAATCATCACTATTTTGTTCTCGTGTACTTACGATTAAGTTACATGTAAACGAGTTTGAATTAGAACGACTAGGCGATGAACCACCAACTATCCATCCGATAACTGTATTTGTGAGACACGGCAATCCATTTCCCAATGAAATTTTGCCATTCAACAACAAGTCAAAGAATACCTCGGCACTTAAGAGCACGTCGATGTGTTGAGGCTTGTAGAATAATGGATCTGCGAGTTCTATATTCTGCGGAATCTTCAATTGCGAGATATCGAGAAATTCACCAGGCTGGCGAGACGAAATGGTTTTATTTACGGCGAAATTTGAAGACCACTGGAATGAACTACTTCTCGATTTTATAGTAGCATCGACAGAAAATTTGATTGCTGTTCGAACCTCTCCAATTCCCGATATTTCTTGAGAGAATGGACGAAATTTGAGCTTAAGCCTTTGCAGCTTCTTCCGAAATAAAATTTAGTTCAGAACAAGAATCTAACAATGCTCTTACCGTCTGAAATTTACCACAATGGTCCTTCATAAGAATCAAGGCAGTTGGAATTATTGCTCTTCTAAAAGAACGAGCCACAAACGAAACAGGATTTGAGCTGGTTAATGGTTGTGGTGAATTACTATTCGAATTTGAGGTACTGGGTTGTTCTGGGGTACTGAAAATATGCAAAATCGTGTGATGTGCAGAATCACAAACTCTGCATCGAGAATTTGAGGGACACTTCGAAACCATATGCCCTTTTTGAAGGCAGTTAATACAGTGTCCACTACGTTTTACGAAATTAAAACGTTCAGAAACGATGATGTTAGAAAATGACGAAGAAGTTGCTAGGTTATGATCACTTGAGTTACAATATGAACAGTTCGAATTTGAGTTGACAAATGTATTTGCCGACCGATTAAATCTAGGAGATTTAGGTTTGTTGTTTTCAACAAGTTCAGTTCTCTTTCTATGACTTTCGAGAAACTGACAACGACGACTTAATAGTTCATAGCACAATTCCCATGAGGGCAACGATTTAAAATCTTGTTTCTCATCATAAATGTCTTTTGTTTCAATATCCACTTTTGTTAGAACCATATGCACTAAAATTGCATTCATGACATCTGCCTCTGATCCGAGCGACAACAACGAACGAACGAACTGCAGATACGGTATCAATAAGATGGCGTAATGAGACACTATCACCTTTTTTCATTTGTGAGACATTGAACAACGATTCGATATGTTCTCAGAATATCAACACTTTGTTGTCATATCTTTCTTGAAATCTTTGTAAAGCCTTTTCATAATTCTCTTCACAAACTTGATATGGTTCAACAACGGCTAAGGCAGGACCCGCGAGACAATTCAACAAATAATTAAATTTTTCAGTAATGGTTATCGATTTGTTATCATTCACCATATTGTTAAATGCAGTAATAAATCGTTTGTATTCACTATATTTTCCATCGAAGTTGGGCAACTTAAGCGAGGGTAACCGAAAACTAGAACCACAAGCCATAGTAACATTCATCAAACTATTGTCCACTGCCACTGAACCACGATTTTTGTTTATCAATTTCAATATTTTTGATTTGGCACCAATAAATATTTCTTCTAAATTACTTCTTAAATTGTCATTAGCATTAATAGCTTCTATTTGACTTTGTATTGTGCACAATTGAATCCAATACGAGTCCAATATTTCTAGCCGACATTCTAAAATGGTCGAATCCATTTTAGATCCATCTTTCTCCACTTTCTTTTGTATGTTTGTAATATTTTTCTTTATTGAACTACGTTATAATTTAAGAGAAGCTAGGTCCGACCCACTAGCGTTCTCTTCCACTAACTCAATATCGTCTCTTGGCATTTTAGAAATGTAAAAGCAACAAAAGAGAATTTGGCTTCTATTTTCAAATAAATGCGCCAAAATTGTTTATGCAAAATCAATGTTTTCACTCAAGATGGTGTCAAATTGTCAAAGTATTTTATTTTCTAATACAAATTAGAAAATTCTTGGTTGTTGTTGTTGTTGTAACAGTGTTTTTGTTATGTTTATTTGTTCGTTCCTCTGTTCAATCTGGCTCTGGGTCTATCTCCAGTTCCAGAAAAATGGCTGCTTCGATGGGATGTAGCCACAGATCCACTGTAGTTAGATGGGTAGGTTTGGCGGGGCAGTTAAAAAGGTGTTGTGTGTCGTGCGGGCCCATGCCGCATACAGGGCAGATGTTTTGCACGGCGCGATCGATTTCCGCCCAATAAGAATTTAGGCGACTGAAATATCCCGAGCGTAGTTGAGCCAAAACTACTCTAGTTTGTCATGGCAGCTGACGCTCCTCAGCTGCGATAGATGGAGGATGTACTCCGAGTACTTTATTCACACTATAATTGCTTAAGGCCTTGGCAACTGCGTCCGTGTGAATGCTATTCAATCCTGCTTGATATGCTTGCTGATCTAGGGGTTCTCTCCTGTATCGTTGGACCTCTCCCTCTAGAGCATGGATATCCTTCCTGATCTCCCTGAATGGGGCGGGCCTACCCACAAGATGGTGATTGGGATGGCTCACACGATAACATCCAAGCAGGTACTGCAACGAAAGCATCTCATTGTGTTGCTTTACAGGAAGAATTTTTGCCTCCTCATGTAGATGGTCCACTGAAGATTTGAGGAGGCACCCTGTCGCTGTTCTCAGGGCGGCATTCTGGCAAGTTTGAATCTTTTTCCAGTTCGAATCACACAATCTCGTCAAACAGCGTGGAGTGCCTGACTGTATCAAAGGCTTTTGATAAGTCAAGAGCCACCATCACTGTTCTATCGCACGGCCGTCTCTGGTTGAGTCCTTTACAGATATATGTAGTAATGGCGTGCAGCGCTGTTGTCGTGCTGTGCTGCTTACGGAATCCATGTTGATTATAGGCAACTTGATAGCTATTTCTGATACTGGGGAGGATCAAGGCCTCAAGTGTCTTTGCTACGGGCGACAAAAGCGAAATCGGTCAGTACGATTCACTTTTGCTGGCATCCTTGTCTGGCTTCCGTAGTGGGACCACCCTGCCCATTTTCCAGACTTCGGGAACAACGAGGGTGGCTAGCGACAAGTTGAAGACTTTGGTGAGATACTCGACTCCCGGCTCATCCAGCTGCTTTAACATTACCATGGAGATTCCATCAGGGCCCAACGCTTTGGATGATTTAGCGTTCCTGATGGCATTGGCAACATCGTCCATTGTAAATTGTGGTGGTTCATCCTCGGCAGGAAGAGATCTGATGCGACGTAATACTCTTCTCTTCGCCCTGTCACTCTCGGGATGCTCGACAAACTGTCGATTGAAATTACTTGCGCACCTCTTCGGGTCAGTCAACGTAACGTCGCCAAACGTGACTGAGGTCCTATCTTCCCTTCTTCCAGGGTTCGAGAGTGACTTAACCGTTGCCCACAATTCACCTATACCGGCTCCAATGTTGCAGCTCTTCAGATGATTTAACCATTTGTTCCGCTTATGCTCGCCGACCAGCCTGTTAACTTCCAGTGTCAGCTCCCTGACTCTGGGGTCATTGGGGTTGATACGACGAAGCTCATCACGCTCATTTGCTAATCCCGTCGCCTCTGCTGGGAAATTTGGTCTTACTTCGGGTATTCGACCAGCAGGGATATGGCGAGCGGCTGCAGCAGTGATGATGTCCCGGAACGTCCTTTCCGCTATCCGAACATCAGAAGGATTGGGCAATTCTCTGAAGCGGTGATTGGTGAACTCTCTGAAACTCGGCCAATCAGCTTTTTTATGATTGACGAACGTGCGGCGTTCAGAGGTGATAAAATCGGGTGGTCTGCTAATGGAGACAATTATGGGGAGATGGTCTGATCCAAGGGAAATGACGGGTTGCCAGGTAACGTCATTTGTCAGACCAGGTGACACGATGGTTATATCAGGCGAACTGTGACACTCTCCTCTAATTCTGGTAGGGGCGTCCTCATTGACCGTGCAAAACGTAGAGCTATCAATCTGCACAGCCAGCGCTGTACCTCTCTCGTCGTTTCCGAAGGCCGAAAGCCACATCTCATGATGTGCATTAAAATCCCCCAGGACCAGAGGATTATGACCTTGCAAGAGCGGGCTAATGTCAGGCCTATAATCAGGGATACAGGTATTTCTCGGCGGGATGTATACATTCAGCAACTCTATCTCGGCAGCTCCACACCTGACTGCTACCCCCATACATTCCATGTATGGGTCATTAGAGACAGGCTCAAGCGAGATAGGTCTGTATTGGACAGACTGGTGCAATAGGAAAGCCAATCCCCCACCTCTACTTCTGGTGCGATCTTTCCTCAGAACATTGTAACCATCACAATGCTCTAAGCTGTGGTTGTTGTTCAGCTTGGTTTCCTGCACCGCCGCGACCTTGATGTTCTTCCGACTCATAAAATCTACTATCTCCTCGATCTTACCTCGGAGTCCATTGCAATTCAATTGCAAAAAGGCTGCATTTTCGGGGATTGGGACAACAACGGCTAGTGTTAAAGGCTGCGTGTGAGGTTGTTGTCGAGGGGACTGCGGGGGAATTTCGTAATCAGACGACGAGGGAGTCTCGTAATCCGACGACGACTCACTGGGAACTGTGTTCACACAGCATGCAGCAACATAGTCCCTGTCGTAGTCCCTCACGTGGACGAGTCCAGAGCAACCCCTTAGATGCACCCACTCCTGACATCTATTGCATCTCACCGAAGATTGGATGTGGGTGAAGATGCGAATGTGACAAACTGAGCACAGATATATTGGTCCTGGGTTTTCCTCCGTCCCGGCTCGGACCAAAAGAATTCGGAGCAGACATTCCGGGATATGCTGCTCCCAACACAGAAAAACGAAACAAATACGAACATGTACACACTGAGGTGGCAGCCGCTGGCCGGAACATTGGTTTTGTGTTGTTCCGGGTCAATCCGGTACGAAAGAACACGCTGCCGTGGGAAAGAAAAAAATTCTTGGTTGTATAAGTGTATTTTCCAACACTTTCCACGAACGACTATTGTTTGTATGTGTTTACCGCGATTGCGTAACACCAACTTCTTCGAGCAACAAAAAATTATCTTTCTGCTAAAGGAATTATTATCCTTTTCAAAAAACAATAAATTACACAGTGCTACAGTGAAAATTTGCAGGGGTTCTAATACATAAATTCGGTTTTGTGGGAGTCCACAGAATACGAAAATACCTTTGGTTTCTTCGGGTCACTTCGGTTTTTCATTTTATAACGGTAAATGTAGTGAAAAATGGACTTTCTTGAATTTTCAATTTTAAACGGGCATTACTTCTTTTCTCCACAACCGATTTGCACACACTGTTTTTCATTATAAAGGGGAGAGTAATGCCTTTCGAACAAGCCATAGATTTTTAAAATCGGTTAACAAATGGCTATGTAATAGTGGTTTAAGTGTGACAAAAACGCATTAAAAAACAGGAAAACCGTTTTCCTTGTGCTCTAGGCTGCGTAAACGACACCTAACGGTACAATCATTTACTGTTAGCAAGTAGGAAATTTAGTTGGCTTTCCAAAATGGGAAAAACCAACGAACTCGGTTGAAAAATGAATGCGTTATGGCATTTTTTGTGTTTCAACTTTTTGGTTTTTTTCATATTTTCCTTTATAAAAGATGGGTATCTTAGCATGTATGATTCTAGTTGTGATTATCCTGCTTAACAATCACGCACAAGGTATCAATGGTTTATAAAGGAAAATATGAAAAAAACCTAAAAGTTGAAACACAAAAAATGCCATAACGCATTCATTTTTCAACCGATTTCGTTGGTTTTTCCCATTTTAGAAAGCCAACTAAATTTCCTACTTGCTAACAGTAAATGATTGTACCGTTAGGTGTCGATTACGCAGACTAGAGCACAAGGAAAAACGTTTTACTGATTTTTAATGCGTTTTTGTCACACTTAAACCACTATTACATAGCCATTTGTTAACCGATTTTAAAAATCTATGGCTTGTTCGAAAGGCATTACTCTCCCCTTTATAATGAAAAACAGTGTGTGCAAATCGGTTGTGGAAAAAAGAAGTAATGTCCGTTTAAAGTTGAAAATTCAAGAAAGCCCATTTTTCACTACATTTACCGTTATAAAATGAAAAACCGAAGTGACCCAAAGAAACCAAAGGTATTTTCGTCTTCTATGGACTCCCACAAAACCGATTTTGTGCATCAGAAATCCTGCAAAAAAATTTTGTCCACTTTTGTATCACAGTGTTATAGAACGACGGTAGAAATTAAAATTAATCGAAACCACGATAGGTTATTAAAGCGGCGAATTATATAGTCGGACGGAGCCGAGATATGAATTTTGGCATACCAAATAAGGGGTCTAAGACGAATATTTCGTGGTGTTACATAAACTTTTGGAGAGACAATATGTAGCATGGGATAAAAATGTGGTTCTCTACACAGATCCCATTATATATTAGGCAGTAGGCCCGTTATCTAGCAAACACTTTATTGCAATTTACATCAGAGGAAAGGTCAGTAGTTTTTCCCATATGTAGGCTACTTTGCGAAATATATATGTCCTCAAGGAATTAAAATATCGACCAAAAATAATTTTTGTATATTTTTCATACAAAAGCAATGGTCCATTTCACCCGCTAAAGAATATCAGATAATCATTCAAAATTGTAGGCATTTTTTTCGACCTATACTCTTACCCGGTGCAAAATTTCGTGACTATTGATGTATAATTGCGACTTCTAGCGAGTTTATTATTACACTACAAACAAATAACGGAATATATAAGGCTGTAACTCTGTTATCTGATCATGCACACCAACATAATTGGCATCAATTGAAAGGTCAAGCGTTCCACTTTCAAGTATATCTCACTTGTCCGGAATGTCACTTCCAGGAATTAAGATATAAGCTGTATATTAAAAATTTTCACAAAAAAGTTTTGGTCCATTTAACCCTCTAAATAGTATCCGATCGCCATCTCAAATTGCAAGCTTCTCCTTTGTGATATACTCTTACCTTATTTAAAATTACGCGTTGATCGGACTATTATTGAGACCTACAGAGCCGCTAGAAAATTGGATAAATATTATGTTTTTGGTCCATTTCACCCGCTAAATATTTCACGATCATCACCAATAAGAATAGGGATCTATTCTGATCTGAACCCGACCTCCATACAAAATTTCGTGACGATCGGTCCATAATTGCGGCCTGGAGCGTGTTTACAATTTATAATGGACAGACGGACGGACGGACGGACACACATCTCAAAATCGCTTTATCTCGTCGAGATATGAAGATTGGTATACCACATTGGGGGTCTCCGACGAATATTTCGCGGTGTTACATGAATTTTTACCAAAACAAACTTATAATACCCTTTTCCACATTGTGGTATAGGGTATAAAAATGTAAATTGAAATTGAAATGTAATTCTATTATTGTAAAACTATCTAATGTATGATTGCTTATATCCGAACAAGGGATGGGCAAATAAAAGAAGAAGAAGAAGGTTGTGGCCATAATAATCCACCGATATGGCTGAAATTTGGTATTTGGTCTTCATTTGGGGTACTAAACGTCCCATATAAAATTTGTCGGTATAAGTCCACGTCTTTATATAGCCCCCATAGAACGGTACCACCCGATTTTCGGGTACTTAGTCTTCGTTGGGGGTATAAAACTTTCTCCCAGAAATTTGTCGGTATATGTCCACGCTTTTATATATGTAGCCCCCATTGAAAGGTACCTCCTATTTTCGCTATTCTGAAGATTGTGGCCACAGCAACCCACCGAAATGGCTAAAATTTGGTATTTAGTCTTTGTTGAAGGTAAAAGCCTTTCTCTTGATTATCGGTATTTTGAAGGTTTTATCGAAGTATCGGAATTTTGGTATTTAGTCTTCTTTGAGTCTATGTATGTATATATCGACGTTTGGATATAGCCCCCATGTAACGGTGCCTCCCGAATTTCGGTATTTTGAACGTCAGCTGCATTGTTGTACCGATCTTGCTGAAATTTGGTATTAAGTCTTCTTCATAAACGAAAGAAAACTAATTGTTCCATTTTACTTCAATGCAACTCGTGGTGGAGGGTATAACAAGTTTGGCCTGGCCGAACTTAGCGCCGCTCTTACTTGTTTTGTACTCCTATTTTAACAAGGATTCGTAGATGTCATTGACATAATGGGCCGAAAAAGCTTGGTTTAGACCACTTTGTATCATTGTATCATACTTTTCTGAATCATAGGAAAACTAATTGGCAAGGTTCAGAAAATTCACCAATCACCGCTTCAGAGAGAATTTTCCAGGAGATTATCACAGCTGCATACCTACTCGCCAAATGCCTGCAATTAGATTGAATTTCTCAGCAGAGGCGATGGGACTACCAAATGGACATGCTGAGCTTCGTCATACGAATTCTGAGAACCCAAAAGATGGGGAACTCACTCATGAAGTCAACAAGCTTGTTAGTGAGCATAAGCGGAAAGTTTAGGCTGAGAATAGGGGCCATGCAACGACACAATTCAGCCGAAGATATACTACCACTAAGATGAGCGATGTGGCAGATGACAGCCAAAATGCGAAATTATCCAAAGCGTTGGGACCACACAGTATCCAGCTGCTGAAACCAGGCAAGGATCAAGAGTCAAGAAGACTGGACAATGTCATGGCTAAGGTGAGCTATGCGGCAGATGTCTGCCAAAATGCGAAGTCATCTAAGGCGTTGGTCCCACACGGAATCCCGCTTCTGAATCCAGACAAAGTGAGGCGAATCATACAGGTTGATTTCCCTCCTGTCGCCAGTAGCAAAGATTTTAGAGGCACTACTCCATATGAGGACACTGTGTCGTTGGTGCCCTGATTAGGATCACCAACTACTGCTAGATATCAGGTGTAACGTTCGATAGCATGTTTAAGTTGTCTGCGCAAGACACATCTATCTAGGAACACGATCTTAAAGTCCTTGTTGACCTTTTATAAGGCAAGCGGACGCCCAGTGATAAGTTATGCGACGCCAGTGTGATATGCAAATAATAGCTCTACGGAGTGGAAGAATATTCAAACCTGCCAGAATACCACCCTGATAACTGCCGAAAGTGCGTTCTCATGTCACCTGGGGGCCATCTTCATCACCAGACAAAGATTTTACCGATACATCAACACACCAAGATGTTGTCGATACAGTAACTGCTTGGGTGTTATAGCCACGAGCATCTCTGCCAAAATCTTGTGGCAAAGCATAACCCAACCCAGGCTCGCCATAAAAGAGTGAAAATGCATTTTGGGACATTTCCGGCCTATATATCAGCCTGGATCCAGCTTGGATTTGAGGTATCAAAGGCAATCCTGCCGATAAACTCAGGTCGTTGAACAGAATCCTTTTTCAAGGTCTGTTAAATACTTCAATGTCTGTTTGCTGGTGATTTGTTCGCTTGTTTTATGTTTTCATTATTGCTGATGCTCAAGAAAAGAAAACAAAAGAAGAAGTGAAATGTGCAAACACCTGCAGCGGTGTAACATTGCTTACGTTTTCATGTCCTTTTACCAGACACAATAGACACATGCACATCCACATATTGCAAAGCATCTCTGTTTACACGGCTGCTGATTTGGGTCCTTCATAATTAACATTAACAGAAAGTTTTTGCCACAACGCATTCTTTTTATACCCTCCACCATAGTATGGAGGGTATATTAAGTTTGTCATTCCGTTTGTAACACATCGAACTAATCATTTGCGACCCTATAAAGTATATATATTCTTGATCAGGATAAAATTCTAAGACGATCTAGCCATGTCCGTCTGTTGTAATCACTCTAGCGTCCGCAATAATTGAGACAGAGTGCTGAAATTTTGCACGCGAGGGTCTTTTTCCATAGGCAGGTCAAGTTTGAAGATGGGCTATATCGGTCCACTCTTTGGTATAGCACCCATATAACGGTACCTCCGGATTTGAGGTATTTTGACGTTCTTCGCGACATTTGCAGACCGAATTAGCTATAATTTGGCACTTAGGGTTCCTAGTGATCAACAAACTTATATCCCAAAGGATATGGGCATAGGTCCATGTTTTGGTATAGTCCTTATATAACGGTACCTCCCGATTTTCGGTATTTTGAGAATTTTGGTCACAATTTTTAACCGAACTATCTGCAATTTGACATTTGAGGTTCTCAGTGGCCATGAAAGATGTCCACCAAACATCGTCAACATAGGTCCATGTTTTAGTATAGCCCCCATATAACGGTACCTCCCGAATTTCGGTATTTTGAGAATTTTAGCCAAAATTTGTAACCGAACTATCTGCAATTTGACATTTGAGGTTCTCAGTGGTCATGAAACACTCCACCAAACATCGTCAACATAGGTCCATGTTTTGGTATAGTCCCCATGTAACGGTACCTTGCGATTTTCGGTATTTTGAGAATTTTAGTTACAATTTTTAACCGAAATAGCTGTAATTTGACATTTGAAGTTCTCAGTGGTCATAAAACATCTCCAACGAAACATCGCGAACATAGGTCCATGTTTTGGTAGAGCGTCCATATAACGGTATCTCTCGATTTTCGGTATTTTGGGAATTTTAGCTGCAATTTTTAACCGAACCAGCTGTAATGGTCGGTATTTTGAGAATTTTAGCTACAATTTTGTCTATTCAAAAATAATCGTCAATATAGGTCCATGTTTTGGTATATCCCCCCATATAACTGTACCTCCCGATTTTCGGGAATTTTCAGTGGTCACGAAATTTCTTCACTAAAATTTGTCAACATGGGTCCATTTTTGAGGGTCTACATTGTTTTGATGAAACTACCCTCAATTTGACTCTTGAAGTTCCCTGCAGCTATAAAACTTTTCCGCCAAAAAAATTAAATATAGGTTGACTCTTTGATATAGCCCCATAGGTGGTACCTTTCACTTAGCTGTAAACATTTTTTAGATTAGATTAGATAACACTGTGCAACAAAATGGAGGTGAAAGTCTGGGACACGGAAAATTCCTCTTGGGGAAGAAAGGCCTTGGTGAGTATATTATGAACCCCGAAGGACAGATCCGCCGTGAGTCGAACTTCCGCGTTATGGCGTGATGAAATTTTTGTTAGAGACCCTGTGGGCCATCAGGAATTAGCTTTATATCTTTGTTCACTGTTGCTTAAGTGCTCTACAAAAACAACAAACAAAGATATAATGCTAATTCATGATGGCTTATAGGGTCTCTTGCAAAATCTTCATCACGCCATAACGCGGAAGTTCGACACACGGCGCATCTGTCCTTCGGGGTTTTTAATATACACACACCAAGGGCTTTCATCTCCAAAAGGAATTATCTCTGCCCCAACATTTGTGTTCACAGTGTAATTTAAGCAATAGTGGGAGACAGTAGGAGTCTATCCATTGTCGGAAAGTTGTTCCACCTAAAATTGTAAAAGGACCCTAATTATTCCATTTAAATTAAGACTATTTTATGGTGGAGGGTATAAAAAGTTCGGCCCGGCCGAACATAACGACTTTTTACTTGTTAAAGTTAGTTGCTCGCATTTGTTGTTTTCTTCACATTAGTTGGTAACCACAGCAACCAACAAGCATTTTCATGCCAGAACAAAAGATACGAGGGTGCCATGTCGTGATTCTTGTTGTAGGTAATCGCTGTGACTAGTCATAGTGTAACAGTGCCCCAGCATGGTCATAATCATGCTGCAATAGCAACAGCTGCAACGATGGCTTTAGGCTTCTTGTCGAGGGCTGTGTGGCATGAGGTCTAATACAACTTCGGTAATATTGCATGATGCCGACAGAAGAATTTCTGTTTTTTTTTTTAACAAATACAAATACAGAACATTTTGAGTAGGCACAAAGTTTCCTGTGTCGTTCTTTATATTTTCAAAATTCACGTTGCAGCTGCTGTATCGCTGTTGTTGTATGCCCAAAAGCCCATATAAGATAGGAAATATCGTAATTTTGTTGGGAATTATGTGTTCTTTGAGGTCCTTGGTCGCGATTCAATATTTTAATTTAATTTTAATAATTACATTTTAATAAAATTCTAAATAGCAGACCAAACGTCTTAACGCCTTCAGAGCTCTCTGTTCCTTACTAATAAATTTCCCAAAACTCCTATTGGGCTTTATTATTACGTCATATCGCCGTAGTGGATATAATATAAATTGAAATTTTGTTATACATAGAATGCAAACAAAACAATGTGTTTGTTTTTCTTTTTCCAGGATGTGTTACATTTCCGCCGATACAACACTTCCTGCCAGTGAGATTGTTGTTTTTTGCTGTTGGAATCACTGAATATTTTCCACTATTATTCATTTCTCCGTTATGTGATAAATTCCAATTTAATTAATGCCTCTTGTTGAAAAATTTTTAATACGAAAAAAATGTTAGCAAACAAAAACTCGTTGCCTATGAGGAAACATATAGAACGGGAAGAACCGCCTAGTGAGATTTTGTTCGCGCAGCACAATTTCTGCACATAAGTGCTTGTAGAGTAGTGACGGAAGATTGGGTTAGTTTTGCTATGTTCACTTTTCGGCTGAAAATGTGAGTATCTGGTTTATGTGGGGTGTCCAGTTCTAGGCAAAAACAGATATGCTTTAGCTGGGCATCATGCATTTTATTGTATGCTGCCTGTGGGATGGCTATTACTCTACTTACATTGTAAATATGTTGATGTTGGGTACCATAGTCATAGTTTTTAAAATATCCATTTTTGCTTTGAACCACCGAACACTGTAACACTATTTCCCACTTAATGTATTGCTGTTATACATCTGATGTTGCTCTTGCTATTTTGTTGCACTTTCACAGATTTGCTAAATACTTTAGCGATTGCTCAGAGCTGTGGAATGCAATATAATTCATTCATTCGTCCATTCATTTCCCTAGTGGAATTTCAGTAAAATTTCTCTTCGTTTGAGTTGTGATGAATGCCGTTAAAACAAGAAGGAATGTTGAAATTAATACAAACATTAATGTTTTTACAATGACACCAAATAAATTATGACAAATATGTAGGGCAAATGAAAATACATGTTTCAAACCGACAAACTTTTTTTATTCTGATAACGTGGAAATAATACACTTAAAGAAGACTTTGTGATCTTCTATAAGAAGTTTATGCGATCCTCTTCCATATAATCTTGTAGAATTCTATAAGAAAAATTTGATTTTTTCTATAAGAAACCCTTGTATCTCCTATGAGTACACTTTGTGGTCCTCTATCAAAAAACGTAGTTTTCTTTTATAAGTAGATCGTGTGGTCTACTATAAGAAATCCATAAGATGCTTACAAGAAACCGTTTGGGTCATCTACGAGAAGACTTTTTGGTCTTTTATCAGAAGAGAAGCTTATCTTGCAAAAGTAAACCGAATGGTCTTCTAAAAGAAGACTTTGTGGTCTTCCAAAAGATAGTCTTATGGTCTTCCAAAAGAGGTGAATGAAAGACTTGCTGCAATTCGAATAAAAGCTAAATTCTTCAACATCAGCTTTATTTGCGCTCATGCTCCCACTGAAGAAAAGGACGAACAGACCAAAGATATATTTTACGAGGGCTTAGAAGAAACATATGACCGTTGCCCTGCCCATGACATTAAAATCATTCCAGGCGATTTTAATGCCAAAATTGGAAAGGAGAATATCTTTGGCCCAACAGTCGGGAAATTCAGTCTCCACAGTGAAACATCTGACAATGGTATGAGGCTGATAGACTTTGCAGCTGCAAAAAACATGGTAGTTAGCAGTACCAGATTTAATCATCTTGATATTCATAAGGGCACCTGGCTGTCTCCAGATCAAAGAACAAGTAATCAAATTGATCATGTTGTAATAGATGGAAGACATTCATCCAGCGTGTTGAATGTACTATCGTTCCGAGGCGCAAACACTGATTCGGACCACTACCTTGTTGCAGCAAAGGTACGTACCCGTCTAAACGTTGCAAATAAAGCACGAATAGACACAACGCGGAAGTTGGACATCGATAGGCTGCAAACACAACATATAGCCACAGCATATTCCACTCAACTAGCCCAATTGGTTAACGCGAGCACTCCTTGTCCCGATAACATAACAACACAATGGCAAAATATTGCCCACTCCATGCAAACAGCCTCAAAATCCATACTTGGATTCCAGAGACCTCCACAATGGAATTCATGGTATGACCAGGAATGTCGTGTTGCTACCGAGCTACTTACAATCAGTAGCAACGCGTAGCGCACGAGAGAGATATCGGGAGAAAAAGAGAGAAGAGAAACGTCTTTTCCGCAAGAAAAAGAGAGAAATGGAAAAGCGGGAGTGTGAAAAAATCGAGATGTACAGGAGCCAGAATGAAGTCCGAAAATTCTACCAAAGAGTGAAACAATAAACAGATGGCTTGGGTACAGGCACATCCTCCTGTAGAGACCAGCAAGGTAATCTGGTAACAGATACAGATAGCGTGCTCAGGATATGGAAGGAACATTTCTCCAATCTGCTGGTATCCAATAGTAGCGAAGACGATGATACCACAGATCTAATCCCAGAAGATGGTATAGAATGTATACCGCCCGGCCAAGATGAGGTAAAAACAGCAATCAACCGGCTAAAGAATAATAAAGCAGCAGGAGCCGATGGCTTACCAGCCGAGCTGTTTAAAACCGGAGGCGACGCGCTGATAAGGTGTATGCATCAGCTAGTTAGCACTATCTGGCAGGAAGAACGCGTACCCGACGATTGGAACCTGAGCATCCTATGTCCCGTCCACAAGAAAGGAGATAAGACTGTATGCTCAAACTATAGGGGCATAAGTCTTCTCACTATTGCCTATAAGATAGTGTCAGGGATATTGTGCGAACGACTAAAGCCAATGGTCAACGAAATAATTGGACCATACCAATGTGGCTTTAGACCTGGCAAGTCCACCATTGACCAGATATTTACCCTGCGGCAAATCCTAGAGAAGACCCAAGAGATGCAGATCGACACATTTCACCTTTTTGTCGATTATAAAGCAGCATTCGATAGTCCCCTCTGATCAAAGGTATTCCACGCAATGTCTGAATTTGGTATCCCCGCAAAGCTCATCCGGCTTTGTAAGAACCTCTCCGAAGAATTTTGTACCAAAAGAGGTTTCAGACAAGGAGACAGCCTTTCGTGTGACCTATTCAACATTTTGCTGGAAAAGGTAATACGAGATGCAAATGTCAAAAGAAATGGCACAATTTACACCAATAGCCACATGTTACTTGCCTATGCTGACGACATAGACATCATGGGACGATCAGTAAAGGAAGTAACTGATACCTTTAGGAAGGTCGAAGCAGAATCTGCGAAAGTGGGTCTGGCGGTAAACGGCGAAAAGACCAAATTGATGGTGTCGACGCGCAAATTCTTCGAAAGATCTACGGGCCGATTTCCGTTGACGGTGAATATCGACGTCGTTGAACCACGAGCTAAATAAGCTATACAAAGACATGAATATAGTTAAACGTATCGATATGCAACGATTGCGTTGGCTAGGCCATATCCGCTAAAAAGGCGTATGAATACATGCCACATGGCGGTGCACGCAGAATCGGCAGGCCTAAGCTTCGATGGAGCATACAAGTAGATGAAGAAATGAAAAGGCGCAGTATTCCAAAAAGTCAAGCGAACAACAGAGAGGAATGCAGATCTTTTCTTAGTTCGGTCTATGGAACAAATGTTCTGTAATGGGCCAACTAAGTAAGTAAGTTAAAGAATTTGAGGTGCTCCCCAATATGAGTATGAGTAGACCTTGTGTTAGAGCTGGCTAACTATAGATATTCCCAACATTAGATATAGTTAACTTCTCATCACCATTAATTTGGAAATAAAAATGGCGGAAATGTCTATGCTTTTGTTGATATTTTTCACTTCACAGAAATATAAATGAGAAAAAACCATTGCTTTTATTTATTAAAAATACACAAAAATACAGTTTACATTACCAAAAAATTTTGTACGTGTTACTACTGACCTAGTTTTAGACAAAACTTTCTATCGATATTGAATTTTTGAAAAAAAGAATCAATACTGTCGATAGTGCCATCGATTTTTTGCCAGCTCAACCTTGTGTTGCTCTATCTGAAAACCTTGTTATCTTCTATAAGAATACCCTTGCGAAAACCTTGTGGTCTTCTATGAGAACACTTTATTGACATCTATGAAATACCTTTTGGTCTCCTATGAAACAGATTTGTGGTCCTCCGTACAAGACCGGTGGTATTTAAAAGAAGATCTTCTTTTGTGTTCTTATTTAAAAGAACCTTGTGGTCTTCTATCGGTAGACCTTGTGGTCTTCTATAAGAAGGTATACAGGCCTGATATAACAAGAACTTGTGGTCTCCTGTGATAATACTAATTAGTATTCTATGATGTCTTCTATGACAAGACCTTGAGGCTTTCTATGAGAATGCCCTGTGATCTTATATAAGATAACTTTGTGGTCCTCGATGAAAATGCCTTGCGGTATTCCATAAGATTTCCTTGCGGTGTCCTATAAGAAGATATTTTGATCTTCTGTAAGAAACCCCTCTATCCTTCTTTTAGAAGACCTTAAGGTATTTTATAAAAAGACACTGTGGTCATCTTTAAAAGAACCTTGTGGTCTCCTATAGGAAGATCTTGTGGTATTCTATAGGTATACCTTTATGTCTTCTAAATGAATGTTTTATGGTCTTATATAATATATAAGAACTTGTTGTCTCCTGGTATTGTGGATAAAGGCCCACTTTTCGAAATAGCCCCCGTATGAAAGTACCGCCCGAGTTCATATTTCCATACGCCATTTTTGACTTTTTGAGATGCAGGTGGTTTTTATGGGTTTCCGGTATGTTCCTTCTAAATTGTTGGTCGGCTTTATCCTATCTGCTCTAGTTTCCGTGATATCCACGCTTTGACGCGAAAGCTCATATTTTTTTTTTTTTTTTGTTTAAAAATTAATATCAGAGCTTTAATTTTCGATTTAGAAGTTTTTTATTTATAGAATCAAATATAGAATTTTTTTTTTCACTTTGTTCCATATGGTGTACAATGTTTCACATTTGTGTCATAAGTGCGGATATGGAACAAATCGGCAAAAATTATTCTCTAATTTATTATTCTCTCTATAACGTTTATATTCCAAGAAACCCTTGTATCTCCTATGAGTACACTTTGTGGTCCTCTATCAAAAAACGTAGTTTTTTTTTATAAGTAGATCGTGTGGTCTACTATAAGAAATCCATAAGATGCTTACAAGAAACCGTTTGGGTCATCAACGAGAAGACTTTTTGGTCTTCTATCAGAAGAGAAGCTTATCTTGCAAAAGTAAACCGAATGGTCTTCTAAAAGAAGACTTTGTGGTTTTCCAAAAGATAGTCTTATGGTCTTCCAAAATAAGTTATTGTGGTCATCTATACAAATTATATAAAAGTCTTCTATAAAAGAATTTGAGGTGCTCCCCAATATGAGTATGAGTAGACCTTGTGTTAGAGCTGGCTAACTATAGATATTCCCAACATTAGATATTTTCGATATTTCATTTCAAATTATCGTTAGCTATCGATATTATCGTTAACTTCTCATCACCATTAATTTGGAAATAAAAATGGCGGAAATATCTATGCTTTTGTTGATGTTTTTCACTTCACAGAAATATTTTTTTTTTTTTTATTATTTTCTTTATTTGCAATCTATTTAAATATAAAATAATAAGCAAATGTTATAATGTGTATAATATTAACAGAGTAGTTAAGATCCTTTAATCTTAACTCATTTACAAATTTACATTGATCACTTATTCATAAATATATCTTTTCTATACTTCTTTATGGTTAACATAACTCCTACACAAATATACATCGTTGTTTTTTTTTATTTATACATTACATTTTTTATGATTATCCTAAAAAGGGAGATCTAAAATGTGTTTTCTTTTTAACCTTCGGACTTCATTACTATCATCTAGTAGAGCTATGGCTAGGGGATTAGAATGATAACTTAATCTGTTGAGGTAGTTTGTACTTCTCTTCGTTATTTCATCCTTCACTTTTGGAACGCCAAGATCATTGTGTATGCAATTATTATTTACAAACCAAGGTGCGTTTGATAACAATCTAAGTGTCTTCGATTGATATCGTTGCAAAATTTCTATATTTGAATTGCTCGCCGTTCCCCACAATTCGATACCATAAGACCATACAGGTTTCAAAACAGTTTTATAAAGTCGGACTTTATTTTCCAAACTTAGTTGAGACTTTGGATTAAGTAACCAATACATCTTTTTTGTCTTAATGTCAACCTCTTTTCTTTTTGATTGAATGTGTTCTTTCCATGTTAACCTTCGATCAATGCGGAACCCAAGATACTTCGCACAGTTTGAAGTAGGAATTTCAGCTCCATTCAGAGTGAGCGATGGACAATTTTCTTTTCTCAAGGTGTAAGTGACATTCGTAGACTTGTCAGGGTTGACTTTTATGTTCCACTTATTAAACCATGAATTTAGTTGATCAAGTTGCCTCTGAACTGTATTGGAAGCTTCGTGTGGGTTAACGCTTGTGGCCAAGATAGCGGTGTCATCGGCAAATGTGGCAATAGTGACATCAGTATTAGTTGGCATATCCGAGGTATATATTGTGTACAGGACAGGTCCCATAACACTCCCTTGAGGTACTCCAGATTGTATAATTCCAATAACGGATTCTTCATTATTAACGGACACGAAGAATCTTCGATCGCTTAGATATGATCTTAAAACCAAGTATAAAGGTGTTGGTAATATTTTTTTCAGCTTAAAGAGCAATCCGGCATGCCAGACTCTATCAAAAGCTTGCTTGACATCTACAAATGCTGCGCAACAATACATTTTCTTTTCCAGAGATTCTCTAATTACTCCAACGATCCTGTGACATTGCTCTGGTGTGCCATGTTTTTGTCTGAAGCCAAACTGATGGTCTGGAATAAGGTTCAAGCATTCAAGTATTGGAATCATACGCTTTTGGAAAAGCCTTTCAAAAATCTTTGAAAATACTGGAAGCAAGCTTATGGGTCGATACGAGCTTAGTATGTTTTCGGGCTTATTTGGCTTATGTACCATTATAATTTTTGCATATTTCCACTGAGAGGGAAAATGACCCAACCTCAGAATAGAGTTAAATAAGGTTGTCAGAAAAACAAGCGCCTTTTTGGGTAATGATTTTAGTATTTTCGTATTTATGTTATCGTACCCAGGAGATTTCTTAGCTTTAAGTTTTTTTATTTCCATGACGACTTCCTGAAAGGTAAACGGTTTAACAGGGCGAGACATTTGGCATGGACTGTCAAGAAAATCTTCAACTGTTTGCCTATCATTAGCATTACATAACGAGAATGGTGTAAAAGTTTCTTCCAGAAACTCTTTATATGCATCAGCAATTTCTTTATCGGATCTGCACCAAGATCCGTTCGCTTTCTTAATTGGGGTGTTCCTTGTTTGAGGACGTTTTAAATATCTAGTACATTGGTATAAATTGTGATCATTGTTTTCAAATGGGCTCAGTTCCGAAAGATATCTTCCTGTCGCTTCGTTTTTCAAATCATTTAATCGTTTTTTAAGGTATTGAACTGCTCTGTTTAAGTTAGTTTTATCTTGTGGAAGACGAGTTCTTTGCCACACTTTCCGTAATTGCCTTTTTGATTTAATCAGGTTTCTTATTTCAAGCGATACCTGTATATTTGAACTACAATGATTTTCTTCTTCCGGCGTGGAATAAAACGCAGCTTCATGAATCAATTGTACTAAGTTCTCAACAGCATCATCAACTTCTTCACCAGATTTTAGAGATGTACCAAGATTGATACGTCTGTCAATCCAATCTTGAAAACATTTAATATTTGTTTTTGATGATATTGGTGGCTTACTTTTTGTTAACGAACATGCATTGACTTTGTAATTTAGCAGAACAGGGGTATGATCAGAGCTTAAATCATCGCAAGATCTAATATCAAAGAAATGTCGTGGGATTGCTGAGCAAATAAAAAAATCCAACAAATCTGGAATTTTTCTAGGATCAGTTGGCCAATATGTTGGTGTTCCGGTGGCAAGAGCTAGATAATTATTTTTAGTAATACACTCATACAATCGTCTGCCTTTTGGATTACATAGGCGGGATCCCCACCAAACGTGTTTGGCGTTGAAATCACCGCCTACTATAAATCTTCTGCCGATGTTTTTGAAAAATTCTTCATAAGAATCACAGTCTATATTGAATCTCGGTGGGAAGTAAACTGAGTATATGTTTGTAAAGGTGTTATTTGCACATTTAATTCTCACACCTGCTGCCTGAAGATAGTTCCTAGAAATGTTAGGAAGAACTTCATATTTGATACCTCTTCTTATGAGAACAGCTGCTCCTCCATGAGCTCTGTCGTCAGGATGGTTGGATATGATTGAATCATATCCGTTTATTCGAAGGAATGATTTAGAAGTTAAATGTGTTTCACATACAAGAAAAACGTCAATACTGTATAGTTTTAAACAAATTTGTATTTCATTTAAATGATTAATTATGCCATTGGCATTCCATTCCGCAATTATGAGATCTAATTGCATATTTTGGACATCAACATAGACATCATATTGATTAGAGTATTTGTCAACTCAATTTGTTTTTGCAGCATAGTCTCTATCTTCTGCAAAATTACATTTTCATCACCACGTACAGCTTGAGAGTAAGACACACCGTTTTGGAAATTATTTGAATTTGTTTGTTCATACATGCCATTGTTGTTGTTATATGAAGGTGCAGTTCTTGTTGTTCTTTTTTTAATAAGGTTTTGGTAAAATTGACATCCTCTATAATTAGCAGTATGATTTTGCAAACAGTGAACACATTTAGGAGGAGTTGTTGTTGCTTTAGTACAATCAGTAGTAGAGTGATCGAGACCGCACTTGACACATCTGAACGGCTTGCGACAATAAGACTTGGTATGTCCAAACTCCTGGCACCTGAAGCATTGGACAATTTCGTCTGTCTTCTTGGCAGCTTCAATTTTAACTCTTGCTCCTTCAAAGCTAGTAATTTCATAAATGTCTTTATTGTTTGGATTTGGATCCAAATCGACGTAAAACATTGGGAGTGGTTGTTTTGTCACACGGCTAACAATATTTCTAACATTGCGTACTTGGTGCCCACGGCTTAACAAGATGGCTTTTATATCAGTAACATTAGTGGAAGGATGAAGATCCTTGATTACAACCCTAAAAGCTCTCTCAGGTTTTAATTGAAATGTATGATAGCTCTTTCCAGCTGATTCTAAATGCTTTATAACCTTGCGATAATTATCAACAGAATGAATAACAACTCTAACCTGACCATCTCTAAGAGATTTATAGTAGAAATCAGTAATAGGAATTACTTTTGTGAAATCAGCTACCATTTTACTTATATCTTCAACATGAGGTATGAATATTGGTGGTGGTTTGGGTTGGGCATCGGATTCATTGATTTCTTGCTCTTTATCATCATCATCGTTAACTAGGCTGACGAATCGGTTGGACGTCCCTGCTGCGTTGTCATTATGCGGTCTCTTATTTTTGAAGATGTTTGGCGATCCACTATTCCTTCTTTTGTTGGGTACCTTTTGCCAGTCAGAGTCATCATCATGGTTGTTGTTGGTATTTAGATCAACATCACTGTTGATGGCATCGGTCATCGTGAATAGTTGTTGTTGTTAGCAGTAACAATGTGCAATATGCAAGTGCATCAATTGTGCAAACAATTGATGCACTCACTCTGCGATTGACGGTGTTAAACCGTTTGTTGTTATTTTATGTCGTTTTCGAGACAAGTGATCCAAAACCAAAGTGGTTTTGTTTATAGTAATTGTTTTTGTATTTTTTTTTTTGTTAAATTTGACTTTAACAATCGAACTTTCGTTTGCTAGAACTCCGCACAATACGTGTTTAAAGTATCACGGTTAGACAACGACTGACTTCACAGAAATATAAATGAGAAAAAACCATTGCTTTTATTTATTAAAAATACACAAAAATACAGTTTACATTACCAAAAAATTTTGTACGTGTTACTACTGACCTAGTTTTAGACAAAACTTTCTATCGATATTGAATTTAAAAAAAAAAAAAAACGATACTGTCGACAGTGCCATCGATTTTTTGCCAGCTCAGCCTTGTGTTGCTCTATATGAAAAAAAAACCTTGTTATCTTCTATAAGAATACCCTGTGCGAAAACCTTGTGGTCTTCTATGAGAACACTTTATTGACATCTATGAAATACCTTTTGGTCTCCTATGAAACAGATTTGTGGTCCTCCGTACAAGACCGGTGGTATTCAAAAGAAGATCTTCTTTTGTGTTCTTATTTAAAAGAACCTTGTGGTCTTCTATCGGTAGACCTTGTGGTCTTCTATAAGAAGGTATACAGGCCTGATATAACAAGAACTTGTGGTCTCCTGTGATAATACTAATTAGTATTCTATGATGTCTTCTATGACAAGACCTTGAGGCTTTCTATGAGAATGCCCTGTGATCTTCTACAAGATAACTTTGTGGTCCTCGATGAAAATGCCTTGCTGTATTCCATAAGATTTCCTTGGGGTGTCCTATAAGAAGATATTTTGATCTTCTGTAAGAAACCTCTCTATTCTTCTTTTAGAAGACCTTAAGGCATTTTATAAAAAGACATTGTGGTCATCTTTAAAAGAACCTTGTGGTCTCCTATAGGAAGATCTTGTGGTATTCTATAGGTATACCTTGATGTCTTCTAAATGAATGTTTTATGGTCTTATATAATATATAAGAACTTGTTGTCTCCTGGTATTGTGGATAAAGGCCCACTTTTCGAAATAGCCCCCGTATAAAAGTAACGCCCGAGTTCATATTTCCATACGCCATTTTTTACTTTTTGAGATGCAGGTGGTTTTTATGGGACGCGAAAGCTTAATTTTTTTTCTGTTTAAAAATTAATATTTTATAAACTTACAAGTTTAAAAACACATATCAAAAATCAGAGCTTTAATTTTCGATTTAGAAGTTTTTAATTTATTGAAGCAAATATGGAATTTTTTTTTTCACTTTGTTCCATATGGTGTACAATGTTTCACATTTGTGTCATAAGTGCGGATATGGAACAAATCGGCAAAAATTATTCTCTAATTTATTATTCTCTCTATAACGTTTATATTCCAATATATATTTAATAATTAAGTCAAAAATATAAATAATTTATTTTGCCAATTTCACGCAGTTGCGACGCAAAACATTAAAATGCGATTGTCTCAAAACGGGAAATGGCGTATGGAACACTTAAGCATGACACCGACGATATGTTGACGTTTTAGGTGCCCTGACAAGAGGAGATGCCCTGTTGCAGTTCTCAGGGGGCAGTCTGACAGGTTTAAATATTTTTTAATCGCGTTGCATTTATATTCGCGGACTACACTGGCGCCGCATAGATTACCACAAACCGTTTATGTGGTCAACAAGGTTTCTTTATCTGCACCCCAAGTGGTGCCGGCTATGGACTTGTAGAACTTTTTTCTACATCTTAGCTTGTCACATACAGCTTTGGCATGCGACGACGACGTGCACATGTTTGCGAATGTAACCCCTAGAATTTTGGTGTAGTTAGAATTCGGAATTCTACAGCCATCGACCATGACAGTCAACTCATTACTCACCTCTGCGTCCATGCGGTGAACAGGGTGGTGGTAGATTTAGTGGCATATTTGCATATACGTCGCGTGGAAAAAGGTGACAAAATCAGTAAATAGAAGAGATCTAACCTACCGAACATCAAAAGGGTTGGGCAGATCTCTGAAGCGCTGATTAGTTAACTCTCTGAAACTCGGTCAATTAGCTTTCCTACAATTGATTAAGTGATCAAATCGGGCGGTCTGTTGATAAAGACAATTATAGGGAGATGGTCTGATCCAACGGCGGGGTGTCAGGTGACGTCATTTGTCAGACCTGGGCCCTATTCCACTAAACAACTTATCAACTTTTCATTTTGCACTTAGCAATATTTTGACAATTCGCATTTTTTTCGTTCTACAGAACCCTCATTTTTGATAAGTGACAAGTCGCTATAGATAAGTTGAGTTTGCTAAGTTTTAAAAAAATTATTGTTCTCTTTTTTATTTCTGTTCCACAAACGTCCTCTTCTGCTAAGTGAAAAGTTGTAACTGCAAACTATATTTTGCTAAGATTTTGCAAAAAATTGTGCTCTTTCGTTCCACAGAAAAGTTTGCATTTTGTTTTTGCAGACCAAATTTTGATAAGTTTGCCTAAAATTTGCCTATGTACATTGTTAAAAAAAGTAACGTTTTTACGACGGGAGATTTTGTTCGGAAAAATTGAAAAAACGGTAATGACAAGAATTTATAAGGATCGAATTAATTTTTCCGAACTTCCACCCTCCGAGTCACCTCCTCTGAACTTCCCTTCTCCTAACTTCCACCCTGCGAACCACATACTTCTGAACATCTAACCTGCTAACCACACACTTCTGAACTTCCACCCTGCGAACAACCCCATTCCGAACTTCCACCCTCCGAACTTCGACCCTGCAAACCACCATATTTCGAACTTTCAACCTACGAACCACCCCATTCAGAACTTCTAGCCTCCGAACCACCCCACAAATCGATGTTTCTCGGTTTTACACTAAGACTAAACCCTCTTTCGAGTTTTTTATTTTTATTTTTATTTTATTTTAATTTATTTTATCTTCATTTCATTTTTTATTTTATTTTTTATTTTAATTCATTTTATTTTATTCTATATTATTTTGTTTATTTTTTTTTTGCATTACTCATTTTAAATAACACCAGTTTCTTTCTATTTTATTTATCATTGCCAAGTAGGAAATAATGCAAAGATAATTAAATGTTCTGTGGAACAAATAGCATCTACACTTTGCAAGAGAACGGAGAGACTTAGCAAGATGGCGGAAAAATTAAGCAATAGAGCACAACAACTTTGCGAAAGAGAACAGTAATACTAAAATTTGCTAAGTACAACGAGAAACTGAAAAGTAATTCTGTGGAACAAAAAAAAAATATCACTTTGCTGTAGCTATTTTGATAAGTGCAAAGTGAAAAGCGATAAGTTGTTTCGTGGAATAGGACCCTGGTGACAACGGTGCCACCCGATTTCGCTTAGTGTGAATATTTTATCTACATGGTCGGTCTAAATTCGGTGTAATTTAGAATTAAAGGTTTAGAGCAGGCATGACCAAAAAGAGAACGGAGAAAATGTGAATGTATTCAAAATATTGGCAACTTGTAACAGTGTGTTAGTAAGTTTGTATTCACGCAAGCTATAAAACAATAACAAATCAAAACATTTGTTTTCTTTTGTACGCTCTTTCTGTGCATTCGGGTCGTGAGCGTGTAAAATGCCAAAAGACAAGACATAGGTCAACGCCCGTTAAAATGTATTTGGTTATCACCTGACATTTAGGGTTTAAAGTGGTTAAAAGACTTCTCCACCAAAAATTGCGGACATACACCCACGTTGTGGTAAAGCTCCCATATTGCAAGTCTTTATCTTACCGAATCTGTTAAAATTAGGTATTTGGGGTCCCAGGGTAAAAAGTTCGGCCGAACTTAAAGTTTTTTTGTTGATATGAACCAAAAACAAATATTTTAACCAATTTTGTAGCGGCTCTGTAGGTCGCAATAGCAGTCTGATCGGCGTGAAAGTTTAAGTAATGTTTAAGTTTACGACAACGAAGAAGCTTGCAATTCACCGCGAAGTTAAATAGACCAACACTTTTGTGTGAAATTTGGTAAAATTGTTAATATAATGACTATATCTCTATGAAGACACATTTTACCCACGTAAGTTATATTTGAAAGAGGAACTCTCGACCTTTCCATTGGTGTCCATCATGTTGATGTATTTTGTAAGATAACAGAGTTTCAGCCTGGTATACATATATGTAGGGATCCCACAATTTTAATTCTGTGTAGCGTAACCATAATTACACAAGAAATCGCAGTTATAGTTCAATACTGCAAAAATTTTGCACGAGGTATGAGTTTTGGTCAGAGTAGATGCAAAAAATTTTGAATAATGATCGGATAGTGTTTAGCTGGTGAAATTGGCCATAACATTTATGGAATAAAATTTCAAATTTAATTTTCGCTCCATATTTTAAATTCCGGGAGACATATTCCGACAAAATACCAACACCAAACGTGAAAACCAGCTCTTTTGATGCAAATTACATCAATGTAGCAGTAAGATAATGGATCTACGGGCAAACATGTAAGTGGGTTCCTTTAGTGTGTTGGTTTATTTGAAAAGAACTACATTCACTTTATTTATTTATTTTATTTACATTAACTAGTAGTAAATACAAAGTTAATACACTTTCCATGCTACAAAATGTCACAATCATGATAGAGAATTTTTCAAATCATGAGAAATTTCCAGTTATTAAATTGCTGTAATACATTACAATAGTGTACGGTGTATTTAGTTTTACACCCTCAGCTTTAGGCTAACCATGGTATATACACTTTCACACGACGAAAAATTTGTCTCATCTTAATAGTGGTTTTTGATCCCAAGTATATTTGGACGAAATTTGTTCCAGACAAATTTGAGTCTAGGATAACTCTCGAACGGATCAACAGATTCAAACCAAATTTTGCACTTTGTATTATTTTGCCAAAACTTAGCTTAAGTTCGAAAATGTGCCATATAAGTCAACAAAAGTTTAAACAGCTTCAAAAAACGGCACCAGTTAAAAAGGCAAATCTGCAGGATAACTCTCGTAGGGAGCTTTTGATTGGTCCAAACTTTACACATCGCATTATTTCATTCCGTCAAGTACCAGGTTGGAATATGGACTATATCGGTCCCGTCTTCCGTGTACCTCCCAAACAAAATTTGGAAAAAGTGTAATTTATGGACTCGTTTCGGATCTATTTGAAACGAGTTTCACTCCCTACAGCTGGAACTGAGATCGTTGCGTATGCGGTTTACTGTGCGATTTTGGCGTCGGTTACCTTCACTAATGTCATTTGTGAAACGCTGAACTAGTATTTTAAAACAATTTTCAGAGTGAAGAATATGTAATTATCCGCCAATACAAAATAGGTCCAACGTTACAGGAATTTCCGAGATCAGAAAGTCTATCAAACAAGTTTGAATATTGAATTTTCAGAGTGAAGAATATGTAATTATCCGCCAATACAAAATAGGTCCAACGTTACAGGAATTTCCGAGATCAGAAAGTCTATCAAACAAGTTTGAATATCATTTACACAGCTGCAATTGCAAGAGATTTAAACAACTACCGTGACCAACTAAAACGGATGATGAGTAATATAAGTATCTAAATGATAGATTGACATTGGTCCTATCTGAGCACGCAGTAATATTTCTCTTAAACATAAATCAAATTCGAAGATGGATTACATATAACGGAAAATTGCTTCGCACATCTCCCCCACAAAACTTTAAAATTTTAGCTATTAGGGAGCTTAAGGGCTTTTCGTTCAGGCATCTTTGTCAAAATGTTACCGAAGTCATTGTTGTCCTGCTTACAAACATAATGGCTGGAAAGACCTAAAAACACTTAAAGTTGGCTAGTGGACCCTATAACTATCAAAAGAAGTGAAACTTATATCAAGCTCCAAGATCGACGATATCCAGTTATCCCTTCATCTATGAACCTCCACAACAAAAGCTCAATTCTTTTGCGCTTAAATCCAGTTCAAGGTCAATTCTCGGATCATGTTGACATTTTGATAGGAATTATTCTGTGGCCTATTATGTGTTCCCAGAAAATAGAAAACTTACTCGCAAAACATACTATCCAAATATATCCAGGTTTAAGTCTAGCAATTTTATATAAGTTACAGTTAGTATATACAGGAAGCCCATAGTTTTAATTGTGTGTAGTTTAACCATAATCACGGTAGAGGTCGCAGCAATAGGTCGATACTGACAACATTTTGCATGAGGTAAGATTTCTGTTTAAGAAAGATGCCATTAATTTTGGATAGTGATCGGTTAGTATTTAGCAGGTGAAATTGACCACAACTTTTGTGGGAAAAATATCGAACTTGAATTTTTTGGTCCATATTTCACTTTCTAGGGGCATATTCAAAAAATTTACGAAAACGAAACATAAAAACCAACACTTGACACTTACATTGATGCAAACTATATTAATGTAGCTGAATGATAACGGAACTACTGTATTGGTTGGGTTTGTTTGTACAAAACTACATTTACCTTCCATGCTACAAAATGCCCAATTATGATATATAATTTTCCATCCCATGATAGAGAAAATCCCACTTTATAAATTGATGCAAATTGCAATGATTTACGGGGTCTTGAAGTTTTTGTGTAGTAGTAGTGTAATTCCCCGAAACACTGGTCATTTTTTCTTTGGTCGATTCGGGATAAATCGCCTAAAGCTATTTTAAAATGTTGTTGTAATATCAGCATCTCCACGATGTGATCGTACAACACACATGATGGCACATGCGATGAGTTCGCATTGTGTGAACACACACAAGATTGTAAATAGATTCGTTCTTAGACTTAAGGGTACTTGTGTAATGTGTAATAGAATAAGAAATCACTCTTAATAAAGCACTCAACGATGCAACACGTCGTCGTTTCATTTCCTCCACGCAGCAAACATCATCAGCACAAGAATAAGTTTCAACAGGTTATGGGCCCAGGATACTCTAAAGGACAACGCTAAGGAAATCGTACTGAAAAGCTGTATTGGAAAAATAAATTGATAGTGACCAGGATCAGGCAAAGGACAACGAATTGGAGAAACGAATTGAAAGTGTTGCAGTGAAAAATCAATCTGTGTGATTGGAAGTGCCAAAGAAGAGAAAACATTGAAGGCTGAGAAACATTTTGTTATAACTGTGTGTCAGTTGTTTAGCATCGTGAGTCGATAGCAAGCAAAGCAAAATGAATTCAATGTATAATACTGAGAAGCTTTCAGAAGATAATTACGAGTCGTCTGTCTGCAGATCAAGTCCGTTTTGACCTTTGGAGTATGATCTCTGAAAAGGCAGAAGAGAATGTATCCTGGAAGAAGCGTGACGAAAAGGCAATGGCAACGATCATATTGAGCGTAACTCCTGTCCAGCTTTCTTACATCAAGAGCTGTAAGTCGGCTAAAGAAACATGGGACAGTTTGAGTGAGGTACAACGACCGAAAGGGCCAGTGAGGAAGGTCTCGTTGTTCAAACAGTTGCTCAATATGAAGATGAGAGAAGGCGATGGAGTTCAGCAGTACCTGAGCAAGTTTACGTCCGTCGTAGACAAGATGTCTGACACAGGTATAGAGTTGGCGGAAGACCTGTTAGTCATTTTGATCCTCGACAGTTTGCCAGAGTCCTTCGAGAACTTGGTTGTTGCATTGGAATCAAGGGACAATTTACCTACGATGTGTGCGCTGAAGGTAATGTTGACAGAGGAAAACGAAAGACGCAAATCATCAGCAAAGATGAAAGATGAAAATTCCATTCATGCGTTTATGGCACATAGTATGAGCAGCAACAACGATAAGAGCCGAAATTCCAATACGAAAAAGAAGAATACCAGTCCCCACAAGAAGAATGTTAGCAACAACAACAACGCAGGTAGCAACCCCACTGGCATTCGCACACAAAAAGAAACTTCAAGTGTTACAATTGTCTCGGCAGAGGCCATTATGCGGCGCAATGCAGAAAAGCAGCGAAAAACGGTAAGCTGAGAGATCCCCACGAGCATGCGTACACCGTTGTATCTACGGGGGACAACAACAATGTCAACAAGAACATTTGGTGTCTGGATAGCGGTTCTTCTTCACATTTATGCTGCGATCGTAATTTGTTTACGACATTTAGGCAGCATAGAGAAGTTATTTCCCTTGCAGATGGTCATAGAATAGAAGCAAAGGGGAATGTGTTCATCAACGAGGGTGACATCGAGCTACAAGATGTGTTGTTTGTGCCGGACCTGCAATGCAATTTTATGGCGGTTTTCAAAATAGCGGCAAAACATGATGTTGTTTTTGGAAGAGAATGTGCAACGATCCTAAACAAAAAAAGAGTTGTTTTGACGGCGAATATGGTCGGAAATTTGTTTTTGCACATGTACGTACAGTATCGGCCAAAACTAAAGCACCCCCTCAGTACATATTTTTAAAATGAAATTTTTTTTTAAGAAAACAAAGTTGTAATTTTATTTGTATTTTTCGTGTTCTTTATTTATATCCATATTAATAGAAAACACAATCAGAATGTATTCAGAATGTAATAAACAAAAGTTAAAATTCAAAAATCATTTTAGGTCGAAAATGTAATCGGACAAAACTAAAGCACCCCCCTATTTGAAGTATAACAAAAACCATTGAAATCATATTTCGTTGGGCCTCCTCTATTCTGGATGACACAATCACATCTTTTAGACATAAAGGATTCTAAATAATTAATTATTGCAGGCGAAATAATTGATTTTCGGAAATTTTAGCTTAAATCCTCAAAATACTGAAAATCGGAACTTATCGCTATATGGGGGCTATACCCAAACGTGGACCTAGGACAACGATCTTTGGTGGATAGGTTTTGTGACCACTAGGAACCCTAAGTACCAAATTACAGCTAATTTAGTGGGGAAATATGGCTTAAAAATTCAAAATACCGAAGATCGGAAGGTACCGCTATAAGGATGCTATACCAAAACATTACCCGATATTGTTCATATCCATCCGAAAATGATACTACAGCCTCCTCTGGTGAAATACAAAATCGCTTAAGTTTAAAAATTAGAAAAAGAACGATTCACAAAAGAACGGTAGACGTCGGCTTATTCAGTCGACGACGACCAACAAGCAATATTTAGGATTTAACAGTTGCCCACTTGGTACACGTCTTTTACCATCTGAATACATTAAATTAAATATAGCTTCATCGGAAAATAGCAGTATCCTCCATTTTCTAATCCAATTCACTTTTAGTCGATATTAAAGGTTTCTTGCTGGTCGTCGACTGAATAAGTCGACGTCTACCGTTCTTTTGTGAATCGTTCTTTTTCTAATTTTTAAACTTAAGCGATTTTGTATTTCACCAGAGGAGGCTGTAGTATCATTTTCGGATGGATATGAACAATATCGGGTAATGTTTTGGTATAGCATCGTTATAGCGGTACCTTCCGATCTTCGGAATTTTGAATTTTTAAGCCATATTTCCCCACTAAATTAGCTGTAATTTGGTACTTAGGGTTCCTAGTGGTCACAAAACATATCCACCAAAGATCGTTGTCCTAGGTCCACGTTTGGGTATAGCCCCCATATAGCGATAAGTTCGGATTTTCAGTATTTTGAGGATTTAAACTTAATTTTCCGAAAATCAATTATTTCGCCTGCAATAATTAATTATTTAGAATCCTTTATGTCTAAAAGATGTGATTGTGTCATCCAGAATAGAGGAGGCCCAACGAAATATTGACTTCAATGGTTTTTGTTATACTTCAAATAGGGGGGTGCTTTAGTTTTGTCCGGTTACATTTACGACCTAAAATGATTTTTGAATTTTAACTTTTGTTTATTACATTCTGAATACATTCTGATTGTGTTTTCTATTAATATGGATATAAATAAAGAAAATGAAAAATACAAATAAAAATTACAACTTTGTTTTCTTAAAAAAATTTTCATTTTTCATATTTCATACTGAGGGGGTGCTTTAGTTTTGGCCGATACTGTATGTATATCAACTTATGTATGTATGACCGGAGGGCTAAAATATGTCGCAATTATATAAAAGAAATTCCGTGGAAAACTAGTGCCCATGTGATAGGCGGTCGGCCCCGTCCGACTACACTTGTTTTTTTCGAAATTGCTGTAATTTAATATTGTGTGTTACCATAGGATACAAAATTCGATTCGAAAAAGAACAACGATGACTCCCCATATGAGTATTTTCAGCCTAGATATTCTGCTCCTGCAAGGAATACGAGCAAACGAAAACTAAACTAATTTTCCCTATTTACTTCAATATAGTTCGTGGTGGAGGATATAAAAAGTTCGGCCCAGCCGTATATACGAGTCACTATCAACGAGGCCATCTATAGGATCCATACAAATAAGACTCTCTTCTCTGAGGGGCGATTCAGTTGTATATATTTTCATAAAAACTTTTCATGTTTGATGCCAAATCGTAATTTTTTTAAATTTTACCAACTCAGCGTTTACGAATATAACTACTTATTTTACGATTTCTATAGTTAAATGACGTATTTGATGATTACAAATTTCAGACAATCTAAAACCTACAAAATCGCCATACGGACTATCTCTGCTTGTGATCATGACCAAAACAGAATAATTGTTGTTTACGGGAATCCAATGCTTCTAGAAGTAAATTTCCGAAATATTTAGAGTCAGAGTAATCAGGAAAACCTCTGAATCGATCCGCCCATATACGTTCGTCTGTCTGTTGTAATCACTCTAGTATCCACACGAGCTGGGAAAGGACTTTTACAGATGCGTCTTTTGTTTGCAGGCAGATCAAGCCTACATATGTATGTATATATGAATGTATTCTTAAGATTTCAGCTACATTTATCGACTGAATGATCTAATATTACTTTAATATTCAATATTCATGGATCCACGATGTGGACGGACCCTCATATAACGGTACCCCCGATTAAAGCTTAAATGGTGAGTATGAGCTTACGTTCCCGTAAAGCTCCCATATAACTGTAAATTAGTTGTAAATTGTGTTCACCAGTGCTAAGATTACTTAACCATGAGAAAATTTTGAACGTAGCTACATCTTCCAGTGTATAACTCATATGTCTCGATTTCAGATATTATACAGTCTTGATGATTTCAGTATTTCTTACCTGTTTAACATCTTTTCATATCACTACGACTCGTTAATTAAAATGCTTAATTTCATGTTGTTGAGTTATGTACCTACTTACTATTGCTAATACTATTCATAATATATACATTTGTATAAAACTTCAACTATTTTTGTTTTATTTTACCAATTGTTGTTTTCAAAGTTGTATTCAACATAAAACAGCAGTAACAACATCAAAAGTGGTTTTTAGAACATCCAACAAATGGGAAATTTTCCACAACTTTCATAACCAAACGTACTTCGAGTGTGCAACATTCTGTTATTTTCTAAAGTGAAGGAATGACAAAAGTTATTTCGATAGTGGATTTAAGGATGCATTCTGCTGGTATGTTGTTTGTTGGTTTGTTTCCCTGATGGCCAAGCCAGTGGTGCTTATGCAATTAACAGCAGAGCACTAAACAACCACCATTAGTTTTACACACAAAACTATACGCACACAAGCTGCGTCAGCGCAAGCACACAAATGCCTATGCACGCGTGCGTAGGAATTAATAGCTGTGTTCCTTTACTTACCTGAGGTTACTAGTTTTACCATTTGCTACCATTTTTAACCTGCAAAGCGTTCCTTAACCCAAAAAGTGGTAAAACTGGCAGCAATTTTTAAGAGAGCGGGAGAGGTGAGAGTGCACATATGCCTTTCTCTTCTACCACAGGCTACCAGACAAATTTCTGCAGGTAAAAATGGTAGAACTGATTTTTCGACATTTGTTTGACGATTATTTCACAATGAAGAAAAAATGAACGAAAAACAGAAGAAAAAGGCGAACACTGACAAAACAAAATTAAAAACTGTGAAACAAAAGAAGAAAATTGTATTTTTATGTTTCTTTTTGACATTGCTAAAATGGTAAAACTGGTCATGAGAGAGCAATTTTGACAGTTTTCTCTTTTACCACTTTTATCATTAAAAAGGTAATAGTTTCTAATTAAACTATTAAAAAGGCTAATGTTTCTTTTCTCTGCTGGCCAACAAAACAAACAAACATTGTTTTCTCTCATATCTCTGCAAGCAATTACTTAGCAATGAGGTAATTCAATCTCGGCCAAAAGTTTTTACAAACTTTGAAACCGAAACAGATGTTTTCTATTGTTACTATTTGTAGTTATTGTTCATTTTGTTATGGTTTTTCTGGGCTTGTGTTCTAGGAGGTATGTAAAGCAAATATGTGAAATAAATGCCTGCTATCTTTTGAGGTTTTAGATAATCGCGGAGTCTAGTATCCATTGTTAATGCATACGATTATCCAGAATATTAGTTAAAATACAAAAGAAACAAATAAAAACGAATCAGTTGGCTTTACCGACAGGTAAATACTTCCAGTCTTTGTCTGTACAAAAACCAATAGCAGTAGAGGTAGACTTAAATATTGGAACATTTCGGGACCCATATTTATGAAATGTTTTATGAATGTTTTTTCCGAGAGTTACCCTTAAGCCATATTAAAGTCAAAAAATACCTGAAGCACCAACATAGTCCTGGTCTAATTCTTATTTTGGGAATCAACACATTCGTGCCAAGCAATTAATTTATTTGGTCACCGCAGGATTTGTTAGAACTCTTGGGACATTAAATCAAGAAGCATGGACTTACCCACGAAACACATTATCGTTGTAATCAGAGTCATTACATAAACCAAAAATGTTTAACTTTTATGAGTGAGGTACCCGAAGCTGTTGTCCGATATAGACTTTCTTTGAACCTGGAGAAATGTTACGATGTGCATCAGAAGTTCACAATTTTTTATCTTTATTTTTAACGCATTGAAATAATCATTTGCGACCATATAAATTATATATAATATTGATCAGGATAAAATTCTGAGTCGACGAGCCATATCCGTCTGTGAGTGTGTTGTAATTACTCTAGCGTCACAATAATTGGGCTAGACCGCTATTTTTATGCACCCATGGTAATACTAAAACAGCTGGATGTGCCACGAGTTGAGTATTTAACTAACCTTCTTTACCTGTCGCTAGTCACTAACATCGTTCCCGAAATCTTGAATATATTCAGAGTGGTCCCGCTGCTGAAACCAGGCATGGATGCCAGCAAAGGTGAATCGTACAGACCGATTTTGCTTTTGTCGCCGTAGCAAATACGCTTAAGGCTTTAGTCACCCCCAACGTCAGCTATCCACTTGCCGTTCATCAGCATGGGTTCCGTAAGAAGTACAGCACGAAAACATCGCTGATATTCAAAATTACACATGAACCGGACTATATACGTCTGAAAGTACTCCATTTTGAGTACAATGGCATTTAAGACTTTACGTTTTCACATCCTGTTTACTTTTTAAAGGACATTCAAATTTCAAAGGACAAAATTTTTTAATAAATATTTTAAATACTTGTACTCATCGCACGATGCTGGTGTTTGTGTCATATTTAAGAGGAGAATATTGGCTTTATATAATATTTTTCATTTATAGCATTCAAGGATAATAAGGACATCAAAAATGTCATTGAAAAATTAAATACAAAAAATCCTTTGAAAAAATGCTGCAATTTTTTTTTTCAAAAAAATATATGTTAAAATCCTTTATGTAGTGCAACACTTCCCGAAATTTCAATATCCTAGCTTTTTATGTTATTATTAGACAGCGGAATCCTATGCAAATTCATATATGGTTAGGATAGTCGTAGAGAAAATCTGATTAGACAGAAACTCGTTTTATCACAAAATTAAACCAATTAGGCCCAGAATGTTTTGCATATTTTGACATATTTGCATAAAATGAGCATATGCAAAACCATATTTAAGGATTTGTGGCCTAAGTGTCCCACCGAAATCGCTGAAAATTGGTATTAAGTCTTCGTTGAGGGTATAACACTTTCCACCTGAAATTTTGTCGGTATAGGTATAGTAAGTAAGTATAGGTCCACGTCTTCATATAGCTCCCATAGAACAGTACCTCCCGATTTTCTTTATTTTGAAGGTTATGGCCTCAATATCCCGCCGAAATGGCTGAAATTTGGTATTAAGTTTCCGTTGGGGGTATACAACTTTCCACTGGAAATTTGTATAGGTCCACGGATTCATATAGCCCCCATAGAACGGTACCTCCCGATTTTCGGTATTTTGAAGGTTTTGTCCTTAATATCCCTCCGAAATGGCTGAAATTTGGTATTAAGTCTTCATTGGGGTATAAAACTTTCCACTTGAAATTTTTCGGTATAGGTCCAGTCCTTCATATAGCCCCCATAGAAGGTCGTGGATGTGGCTATAGATTTCTATATTTTATTGACTTGTCTGAAGAGAATTTTAAAAAGAAAAATTTACACTTAAACATTTTTGAATATATTATTGAAGTATTTGTTGCATACGAAAATATGTAAAATGCATAAATTTTGCATATGCAAAAAATAATATTTGCATAATTTATGCATTTTGCATATGTGAAATGTTTCGATTGCAATTTAATCAGAAGCCAAAATATGCCTATCCCCTAAATTTGACATTAGTCTGATCAACAATAGGAGTTGCATAAAATTCCGTTGTCTAACTATTATACTACGACATAATGTGGAAATAGTATTATACGTTTATTTGTCCGAAAATTCATGTGCAACACTTCCCGATATTTCAATAGCCTAGCTTTGTATATTTTATACACTACACCACAATGTGGAAAGGAAGTTATAAATTACACTGTGATTCGAAATTTTGGGGTAGAGATAATTTCTTTTGGGGATGAAAGCCCATGTTGAGTATATTAAGAATGCCGAAGGACAGATCCGCCATGAGTCGAACTTTCGAGTTATGGGGTGATGAAGTTTCTGCAGAAGACCCTGAAAGGCATCTGAAATTAGCGTTATATCTTTGTTAACTTTTGTTTTGGTTTATTTACGATTATTTTCGTAGAGCATTTCGACCTTCTAATTCGCTTCCTTCAATGTCCTTTTCGTCCCTTTTTTGCAGAACCACTATAAAAGTACCACATGATGACGTTTTTATACCCTCCACCATAGTATGGAGGGTATATTAAGTTTGTTTTTCCGTTTGTAACGCATTGAAATACTCATTTGCGACCCTATAAAGTATATATTCTTGATCAGGGTAAAATTCTGAGTCGATCTGTGCATGTCCGCCCGTCCGTCTGTGGTAATCACTCTAGCATCCACAAAAATGGAGATAAAACGCTGAAATTTTGGGAAAATGCGTCTTTTGTTTGCTGGCAAGTCAAGTTCGATGATGGGCTATATCGGTCCACGTTTTGGTATAGCCCCCATATAACGGTACCCCCGATTTACGGTATTTTGACGTTTTAAGCTACATTTTCAGACCGATTTAGCTATAAATTGATATTTAGGGTTCTTAAGTGTCAATAAACTTATATAGCAAAACTAGTGGACTTAGGTCCATGATTTGGAATAGCCCCCATATAACGTTATTGCCCGATTTCAGGTATTTTGACGTTTTAAGTCACATTTCACATTTAAATATAATTTGATATTTAGGGTTCTTAGTGACCAAAAAACTTATATTTGAAAAAAATTATGAACATAGGTACATGTTTTGGTATAGCCCCATATAACGGTACCCTCCGATTTTCGGTATTTTAAGAATTTTACCTACAAGTTTTAACCGAATTATCTGTAATTTGAACATTTGACATTTGAAATTCTTAGTAGTCACCACACCTCTCCACCAAAAATTGGCAAGAAAGGTCGATGTATTGATAAAGCCCCCATATAAAAGTACCTCCCGATTTTCAGTAATTTGATGATTTTAGATACAATATTAAACCGAACTAGCTGTAATTTGACATTTGAAGTTCTTACTGCTCACAACACCTCTCCATCAAAAGTTGTCAACATAGGTCCATGTTCGGATATAGCTCCCATATACCGGTACCTCCCAATTTTCAGTAATTTGGCAATTTTAGCTAAAATTTTTAACCGAACTAACTGTAATTTGACATTTGAAGGTTGTAGTGGTCACCACACATCTGCAACAACAATTTTCAACGTAGCCCCAATATAACGATACTTCCCGATTTTCGGTACTTTGAGGATTTTATTTAAAATGTTTAACAAAACGTAGGTCCATGTTTTGTTAGAGCCCCAAAACAAACCTCCCGATTTTCCGTATCTTAGCTTTTTTTTTTTTTGGACGAACTTTCTGTATTTTGAAATTTAAAAGCCAACAAAAATTCTGCAACAAAAATTGTTCATTTAAGTTCATATTTTCGTATGGCCCACATACCTTCGAACTAGCTTTTAATGACATTTGAAGTTCCCACGTTATGTACCGATTTTCGGTATTTTGAGGATTTTAGCTACAATTTTTAACCGAATTAGGAGTTTTTGACATTAAAGGCTCCCATCAAAAACTGTCAACATAGGTCCATGTTTTATTATAACCCCTATATAACGGTACCTCCCAATTTCTAGCCCACCAAAAATTGTCAACATACATAGTTAGATATAGGCACCATAAAAAGGGCCTCCCGGATGAAGCAGTTTATGTACATTATCTGACATTTTAACGTAGCCACTTAAATTTGGGGACAGGAATGAAAACTAATTATTCCATTTTAGTTCAGAATATTTTATGGTGGAGGGTATGAAAAGTTCGGCTTGGCCGAACTTAACGCTTTTTTACTTGTTCAGTTTCGAAATGTTCTGCAAAAATGTCGCTTAGAAAATTTTAGGTACGACTATCATTGACAACTAATCGATTTTGTTGCGTTTTCATGGTCATTTTTGACATTCACTTTTTTCGCTCAGAAAAAACGATGTTGTTTGTTTTTGTATATTCTGTATATTCGAACAACCAATAAATAACGAATATACAATAGACAAAATGTAGTCTTTTTCTGAACAAAAACCGGGTAAACGCACACAAGGACCATGCAAAGGAGACAAAATCGATGAGAGTCGTACTTAAAATTTTTTGAGCGACATTTTTGCAGAACATTTCGAAGCTGAAAAACGTCATCTTGTGGTACGTTTATAGCGGTTCTTAAAACGAAAATAATCCTCATTCGATTTGACTGAAGACATGTCGTCTCATAAATAAGCTAAAACAACAGTTAACAAAGATATAACGCTAATTTCAGATGCCTTACAGGGTCTTCAGCAGAAACTTTATCACGCCATAACTCGGAAGTTCGACTCACGGCGGATCTGTCCTTCGGGGTTCTTAATATACTCACCAAAGGCTTTCATCCCCAAAAGAAATTATCTCTGCCCCAGATTTTCACCTTAATTTTGTGTCACAGTGTTATAAGTTTGTTTTTCGGAAAATTCACGTAACACCGCGAAATATTCGTCGTAGACCGCAGGAAGTCATGTTCCACCCACGTAAGTTATACATATTTTAAAGAGGAACTCTCGACCATTACATTCATACCAATAATGTTGTTGTACATTGTCAAATAACAGAGTTATAGCCTAGTATACATAGGATCTCACAGTTTTAAATGTGTGTTGTGTAAACATAATCACGATAGATGTCGTAGTTACAGTTCAATAATGAAAAAATTTTCCACGAGGTAAGAATTTTGGTCAAGCAAAATGCCAATAATCTTGGATAAAGGTATTTGTAGAGTGAAATCGGCCATAACATTTGTGGGAAAAATATTCAAATTTATTTGAAATTTTGCCTATTAGCGCTAAGATAATTTTAATGGTATTTAAGCTTAATGACGGATGATCTATATATTAAATTCATATTTTAAATTCTGGGGGGATATTCCGACAAATTGGAACACGAAACTTGAAAATTAAAACTTGACCTCTCCTTTGATGTAAATTACATAAAAAAGCGGTTACATAACGAACAGGGACGTAGCCAAGATTTCATTTCGGGGGGGCCCACTTGACCAAAATTTTTAAAGTTAATGTTAGCGAAAATTTATTATTTAGCAATGATTTAAACTTTATTTTAGGCTTATTTTACTGATGAAATAATTTTCATTACTATTTTTTAATTAAAATGGCGTAAGATTTCTTGGCCAATCTCCCCTTGTTTCGGGCTTCAATTTTCCACTCCAGAGTATGGTCAATTTTTCAATTTCGAAAGTTCAGGTGTCCAATCGTTTTTATTGTCATAAAGAAACCAACTATCGTTATTTCCCTAAAGATATTTTGGTGTCCAATCGTAGATCTTATCACAAAGAATTTCTGAAGGCCGGTGGTTTTCTTGATGAAAAATATTCTGAGCAATAGTGAGTCATCAATCATGACATTCTAGCACCTAATCGCGGGTATGTAAATGACGAATTCTATTGGCCAATCGTACATGTAAATAGACTATTTTGGCGTCCAATCGTCGGACTTCTCTTATAGAAATTCTGGTTTCCGATCGTAGTTCTTTTCATAAATTGACCAGGAACTAGGAAAACTCTGGCAACCAGTCTTGAATTCTTTTAAATGAAATTCTGGCGTCCAATCCAAGATCAATACATGTATACATTCTTTTAGAAAAAATCCTTGAACAAAATGTTTCCCAATCTACATTTTTTATACTCTCAGCCTTTAGTCAAAATAAACCTCATCGAAATAATGGTTTTAGGGCCAAAGTGTGTTTGGAAGAAATCTGTTTCAGAAAACTTGAAGTCGACTTGTCTATGTTCGTCCGTTTTTGTGGAGGACACGATGATTCTCGAACAGATCGGTCCAAAATTTGGCCTTCGTTTTATTTTGTCCAAATTTTGATCAACTTCGAAGATGGACCATATCAATCCATTCTTTCGGTAACCTTCCACAGAGTATTTCAAAAATGTTCAGAGATGTGCAGTTTAAGACCTCTGTCGACAATAAATAAGTGGATAAGTGTAAGCTGAAGACCTAAGTAGTCATGGATTCACTTCCTTTTTGCTAATAATTTAGTTATAAGTAAAAATATGATATAAATAAATTAATAACTAAAAAGTAATCTCTGGAAACGCTTTCCCTTTTTGCAACAAGTGTTCTCGGGGCCACTATTACTACAGTACAAGTTTTTCAGGGGCAAGTCCATACTTTCAGAGAAAATGGCCCGAAAGCTGTAAAGAACACCAACGGCCGTCATGTGTAGTGACTGGTGCGCACGACAACTTTCGAACCTTATACTGCGGTACATCTTTAAAAACCATCAAAATAGTTGTTAAATGCAGTTTAAGGTCTGTTCGAGAATTCTTAGAAAGGTTTACTGAAGGTATTCCTTGTGTTTAGAACGGTATTGTGTTTTTCGTGGGCTGAAAAATATTCTGTGTCGAACTGAAATGACGGGTGGGAGCAAAATCTTTTAAAAGGAATGACTTCCAAAATAAAATCTACTTCCAAAATGAACTATGTCGGTCCGGTCCATTTCTTCAGGTACCTTCTCCGCAATACTTGTGACCAATGATATAATCCACATTTTGTCGCCAAGTTCATACGTCCGAAAATGGCTACACAATTCTGAAAATCTCCTAATACATAGCTTTGGGTTAAAGCTATCCATAGATGAAAATTTCAGTTCACTCCGCAAAGCAGACTTGTTGAGATTTTGACGAAGAAGAGAATCTGTTTCCGATCAGTTTTTTTTTTTGATTTCGTTTGTCGTCACAAAGTCCTTTGTCAAAGCAGGAAAAAGGAACATTTCTACAAATGTGCATCCATAATTCCCAAAATATAATTCAAAGAGTAACACTATGCAACACTGAAAATGCAAACAACTTCTAGTATGAATTTTTTGAAAATACATATTTAGACTACAAAAACCCTAGTAGGGTTTTGTACTGTCAGATCTAGTTCGGATTTTAAGGCCTCATCTAAACCGGGCTAAATCTACACATTTTTGCATTTATCAGACCTTTATCTCAGAAACGAATAGGAATTTGGCCTTGCTGTCTTTAGCAATATTGTAGCCCTGTACTAGTAGAACATATCTTCTGAAAAACATATAAGAAAAACTCCATCTACGGCATCAAAATCTATAAAATATAGAAAATTTTATATAACTGCTGAAATTCTGGTCAGTATGGGCTAAACTATTGGAAGTTGAACCAAATAACATTTTGCAAAAATCTTCCAAATAAAGTTCTCAACAACTCTTTAGAACATTCTGAAACTCTAAAATGCTTACTTCATGTTGTTTCAGCAGTATTTTGCATCATATCTTTTACAACACGTATTTCAAACACAGTGCATACCAGGGCTTCGGAGTCGGAGTTGGAGTCGGAGTCTGGAGTCGGAGTCTAGCAAATTTTGCTGGAGTCGGAGTCGTGAAAAAAGCTCGACTCCGACTCCGGGCAACAATCTGTTCTACATTTATCAACATTTGTCAAATCAATTTAATTTATTTAAATGATTATAGTTTAAAACAAGTAAGAAAAGCGTTAAGTTCGGTCGGGCCGAACTTTTTATACCCTCCACCACAAATTTAAGCCATTTCGGTGGATTAATGTGGCCACAACCTTCAAAATACCGAAATTCGGAAGGTACCGTTCTATGGGGGCTATATGATGGCGTGGACCTATACCTACAAATTTCTGGGGGAAAGTTTTATACGCCTAAAGAAAACTAAATACCAATTTTCAGCCATCTCGGTGTGATAATGAGGCTAAAACGTTCAAAATATCGAAAATCGGGAGATATTGTATTATGGGGGCTATATCAATACGTGGACCTATATAAACATTTTATGATAGAAATGTTTCTGAGCCTCTGGAAACACAAAATACAAAGTTACAACCGATTCTTTGGTCAAAAGGGTCAAATACATTCAAAATATATTAAAATGACGCGTACTTTATAAGGGGCCTTATATGGGGGCTATACCAAAACGTGGACCTATATAACCCAACTTTGGTAGGAATGTTTTCTGACCTCTGAAGACACAAAATACCAAATTACAACCAATTCTGTGGTCAAATGGGTCTAATACATTCAAAATATATTAAAATGACGCGTACTTTATATGGGGCCTTATATGGGGGCTATACCAAAACGTGGACCTATATAACCCAACTTTGGTAGGAATATTTTTTGGCCTCTGGAGACACAAAGTACCAAATTACAATCAATTCGGTGGTAAAATGGGCAAAATATCTTAAAAATTCCTACAAACGACGACGCGTCACGCGTCATTTTGTATGGGGGCTATACGAAAGCGTGGACCTACATAGCCCGTTTTCAATACCAAAAGTCCTACGTAAATATAACATATTTTCCCAAAATTTCATCAACCTACGTCAATCCGTTCGGACGCTAGAGTGATTTCCACAGACGGACAGACGGACAGACAGACAGACGGACATGGCTATATCGATGTAGAATTGCACGCTGATCAAGAATATATATACTTTGTGGGGTCTACAATGATTATTTCGAGTAGTTACAAACGTAGTGACAAACTTAATATACCCCCATCCTATGGTGGAGGGTATAAAAACTCTTAATCTCTATTTTGACTACAAAATGCATATCGGAAGCATTTTGGGTCAATTGATTGGAATAATGTTTGCATGCTCCAAATATACTTGGAGAAGATCTTTTTGAAGAATTACAGGTCATTTTAAGGAAGACTTACTGTCTTCTCTTGTTTTTTTATTAGAAGTCATTTATGTCTGCTGTAAAAGAACCTGTTGGACTTCTATGAAAGAGCTTGTAGTACTTTAAGGGAAATCATACGAAAGACTTACCACGGTCCCCCTTAACCAAATTTAAATGGATGGAGCTTACACCTGAGAAGTTTTCGCGGATTCTGAAACTGCAACAGCCGGAGGGCTTTTTAAATAAATCGCGGTCAAATTTCACACTTATAAGGGTTTTTTTTTAATTTTCACGATTTTGCTTGAAAACCGCAAGTCTTATGGAAATGGGTGTAAAGAAAATGTTGTAGCAGTGAAAATTTTCTCTGCACTGACTGTATCGCCTCTTTATAAAACTATACCATGATTACAGTTTACCAACTTAAACTTATATATCTCAAAAATGGTAGAACCTAGGAAAATATTGCAAAAGTCAGTCTTGTAGAGAATTTCCACAGCTATATGATTTTCTCCAGGCCCATTTCGATAAGACTTGTCGTTCCCAAGCAAAATGGTGAAAACCTAACAATAAAAATCTAAAAATGTGACCAAAACTTCTATATCTCAAAAATGGTAAAACCTACGAAATTGTAAAGGTCAATCCTCTAGTGAATTTTTTCAAAAACAATATTTTATTTAGCCCCATTTCGATAGGACTTACCGTTTTCAAGCAAAATCGTGAAAACATAAAAAAAACCCCTAAAAATGTGAACTTCAAGTAATCTTACCCACGAAAGTGTATGTTAAGGGGAAATAGGCTATTTTGGTCTTCTATCACGATGCGGTGTTGAAATATCGTCAATTTTTCATAGCTCAAAAAATTACAAAAAGTGTTACCGGACAGTAATTATGGTAATTTGATATTTCGAGTCTCATTGGGTACATAAGTCAAATTCGGAAAATTGTAAATAAATATACTCGTATGTTGGTGTTTAGGTAGAGAAACCTTGTAACGGTACCGTCCGATTGCAGTTGCTTTGAAGGGTTTTGCTACATGTTCTGAAGTGTGATGTATACTGAAGTGCTTGTTACTTTGTATTCCGTATTGTCAACGAAAAAAAAAAACGAACAACTATGTTTTGGTATCCTTCCAATGTAATGTATCTTGAAAGTTCAAACTGAAATGACTGTAATTTAAGTTGTGAATTTATTTTATCTATTTTCGGAGTCGACTCCGGAGTTGGAGTCGGAGTCGAGAAAAAAAAATGGACTGGAGTCGGAGTCTGACCAAAAATGGCTCGACTCCGAAGCCCTGGTTCACACCAACAGTTTATTCTCGCACTTCGGATTTCACTACATTATTGATATTTTTATTAAATCGTCGTTGAAAAATGTACTGAAAACAACACCATAGAGGCATTTTACAACAATGGCATGTTCTGAAGAGTTGTGTATTATATTCCAGGGAATATTTTTTCAAAAGAAAATATTCAGAAAAAATTAACGGTTGTGGAGATACGCAATAAATTCAGTTTTTCGATTTCATTATTTCTCCAAATATTTTATTCTTGTCCTTATCTACAAATTTGCTTCAGAGGTCAGAAGAAGATTCGCATTGGTTTCAGAGATATACCGCCGAATTTCTTTAAAAACTCAATATTTAACCATGTTTAGATGGGGCCATAAAATCTGAGCTGGATCTCTCACAACAAAACCCAACTAAGGTTTCTTGTCGTTTGGGTCTGTACTTTCAAAAAATCATCAGTTCGAATTGTTTGCACAAGATCACATTAAAAATGTTGCACAGTGTAATAGACAGAAAAAAAATCCCTGAAGTTGAAATTCAATGTAATTTCGAAATATTGGAAATAATATGCAATAAATAAAATATAAATATCGACCTCAAGCTCATTAATCTTGGTTTTATTAACATTCGAAAGGTAGAACAAAACATAAAAGTACGACAGAAAAATCCTTTTACTAATTTGTAACACATTTACTAATTTGTAAAAAGAGACCAGTTTCTAATAATCTCAACGGACGAGACTGCGGTGGAACAGAAGTTTTATCATAAAAAATGGTTGGTATAGTTCTTTTTTGCAAATTTGAAACATAATAAAGAATAAGGACCTCAAGAATGTTTTTTTCTAGATATTGTTCACAAGCCAGTAAACATCTTGTTCTGAACTCAACAACACTTAGAGTCAGCCTAAAATTACTATTAAACGCTTAAACAATACCTTAAAACTTATCGACAACTATGCAGAAAATTGCTCAAAAAACCTAACTTCTTCATTATTTCATACTTTCAATAACTGTGTGTAATTTTTTGTGTCATGGAAAATTAACCATATTCTGACACCGCAGCGTAATGGAAGACGGAAAATAAGAAGACACGTGTCTCGGCGTTTTTCCCTGTTACTTCGAATTTCGCGGTTATGGGCCCCCAAAGACCTGAAGCCTTGATATCCAAAAGGACCATTTTGTCAGGCTCATATCTTCTAAACCGCTAAGAATTTTGGTTTACTCGTGGAGGCAAAGTTGTAGCTCTCATCTTAAAGAATAATAATTGTGAAGACATAAAATCCATTCAACCTTATCTTCAAGTTCAAAATCGTTAAGGTCAAGTTTCCGTTATAATTTTTTCTCAGATTTTGGCCTACAGATATCAAACCGATCAAAATTGAATCAAACAACCAACTACAAAAATGTACCTTAGATCTCAATAAACAACTTTCTAAAACATACGAACCCTTTAGAAATGGTTCTTCAAGGTCAAAATAGCAAAACAAATGCAATTTTTATTTTTTTTTTTCGGTTTCTGCTCCATAGAAATTAAACCATTAAAAATTCAAGAAAACATTCAACCACAATAATGTAGTGACAAAATGGAAGATATGAGCCTGACAAAATGGTCCATTTTGGCATCAAGGCCTCAGGTCTTTGGGGGCCCATAACCGCGAAATTCGAAGTAACAGGGAAAAACGCCGAGACACGTGTCTTCTCATTTTTCGTCTTCTACCAGGCTGCGGTGTCAGAATGTGGTTAATTTTTTTCGTGTCGCACAGTGTAAGTAAACCAATGTAGTTGACCCAAATACTTTACACATTTCTTTAAAAATCTAAAAAATTTTAAAATTTTACTCAAAAATTAAAAAAAAAATGTGTAACATAAGCTAATACCTATGGGAACGAAAATCATTTCCCCCCCCCCCCCCCTGGCTACGCCGCACAGTGTTGCCGCTTCCATACAAAAGTGGACAAAAATAGAAGGAGTCGACCTAGGTTGATGAATTTTTGCACAAGTACTTGTAAGGGCATAGGAATGAAAAATTTCAACTTTGGTCCATATCGGTTCAGATTTGGATATAGCCCCCATATATATCTTTTCCCGATTTTGCTATATCTCGGTCAATTTTAATCGAATAGCCTTCAAGTTTAATACGTAATATTTTCTTAGGGTACTGAGTGGCTCTACCGATTTTCACAAAAATTGGTTCAGATTTGGATATAGCCCCCATATATATATTTCCCTGATTTTGCTATAACTTGGTCAATTTTGATCGAATAGCCAAATCTGAACCGATTTTTACGAAAATCGGTGAACCTATTCAGGGACCTAAGAATATATCACATATCAAATTTGAAGGCTATTCGATTAAAATTGACGGAGTTATAGCAAAATCGGGAAAAGATATATATGGGGGCTATATCCAAATCTGAACCGATTTTTGTGAAAATCGGTGTAGCTACTTAGGGGCCTAAGAAAATAACACATATTAAATTTCAAGGCTATTCGATCAAAATTGAACAAGCTGTAGCAAAATCGGGAAAAGATATATTTGGGGGCTATATCCAAATCTGAACCGATTTTTGTGAAAATCGGTAGAGCTACTCAGGGGCCTAAGAAAATATTACATGTTAAATTTGAAGGCTATTCGATCAAAATTGACCGAGTTATACCAAAATCGGGGAAAAATATATATGAGGGCTATATCCAAATCTGAACCGATTTTTGTGAAAATCGGTGTAGCTATTTAGGGGCCTAAGAAAATAACACATATTAAATTTCAAGGCTATTCGACCAAAATTGAACAAGCTGTAGCAAAATCGGGAAAAGATATATATGGGGGCTATATCCAAACCTGAACCGATTTTTGTGAAAATCGGTGTTGCTATTTAGGGGCCTAAGAAAATAACACATATTCAATTTCAAGGCTATTCGATCAAAATTGAACAAGCTGTAGCAAAATCGGGAGAAGATATATATGGGGGCTATATAAAATCTGAACCGATATATCTCAGAAGGTTGCATGGATGGGCAGAATGTTTTTACACATTTCGCTTCGGAAGAGATGTCCAATTAACGGAAATAAGGAGCCAAGGTGGCAATAGGTGGCAATCAAAAGATCTACTCTACGAAATATTAAGAATTTATATATTTTTTATCAAATTTAAATTTTTAGTTCTTGATAACGGTACTTTGCCCATGTGCAGTTGATGTCAACTGTTTGTAGTATCATTTTTTATTTATAGCCCATCCATCAAATCCCCATCCAAAACTTTTAATATTATCAACAACTTTTCAGAAAATGTTATTTTAAATGTCGTCTAATTTTCATATGATTATCGCTTTAGATTATCTGGGAAATATTTTTCACATTTAAAGAGCTATAACTTCATTATGGATGCACGTATCAACAAAATTCTTTCAGATTCGTTTCATCGGATGTGTTTACTGTAAGAAAAAAAACATAAACATATGTAAAAGTTAACATCACATTTTTTTGATTTTTGTCCACGCGGCAACACTGTGCGTCGGTGTGTCGAACATATAAGTGGCTTCCTTTGTCGTTTTGGTTCGTTTGCAAAGAGTAACATTCACGTTCCATGCTATAAAATGTCGCAATCATGATAGACAATTTTAGAAATCGTGACTGACATGACAAAAAAATTTAGTTTCCATGAAGCAAAGGTTTGTACTATTATAATACGGGAACTATTGTAGTTTACCAGTAACTATGACTATTACTGCATCAAATTAAGTGTTGTTGAACAAAGCTCAAAAATTTAACAAAAAAAAAAAAAAAATAATAATTTGCGTGGAAATTATGACCGCGTAAATGAATAAACATAGGCAAAAACACGTTGAAGTTATCGAGGTTTTTTACATTGCTATTCGATTGCTGGTTAAACCATTCAAATGACGGACATCTGTCTAAAGTAAAATTAGAAGAATACAAAATGAAGATTACACTTCTAATGTATCACTTTCAAAATTTCCACTCATCCACCTTTTAAGGATGCTGACATTTGGAAACCGCATTTTAGGCTTTTTTTTTGTATTTTTGATTTAACTTGGACGCGCACTCGGGTATTTCAAAAAAACAATCATAAGATTAATGTACTCACGTTTTCGCATAATTTGATATATATATTGACTATGTAGCCCACACAGCATCACAGTAATATACTACCAAATGCTAAAGTTTAGTGCGATATTTTTTCTAAACAACATATTTTTTGGGTACAGTATTTGCAATATCATTTTGAGTATGCTGGTACCCCGCGATATTTTAGTTTTTCGGCGATCCGGATCATATAAATCATTGATCGTGAAAATCCATTCACAAGATCGGCCAAAACGGCTACTGCAAAAATTGAAAAATTTGCGAAAAATGTTTTGAAGATATCGCCGATTAATTCGCGTTTTCTGTGGATCGTTTCTCTTTCAGTTAAGAAACCGACACATCACTCGCGTTTTTGCGGAAACAGAGGTTTAAAAAGTTAAGCGGTATGAAAACTGTATCCGATGCACGGTTCTTGATGGATTTTATTGAAATATGTTTATCGGATGCGCATAAATAGTGTGTGCACTTTGCACAAATTATTAGCGTTATACAATTTTTTGCACACTAAACTTGAGACGATGCTACATCGCCACCGCCAAAGTAAATCATGGTAAACGTTTACAAATGATAAGGAACCAATTCATCGGGAAACCCCATGCGCATCAAGTGATTTTGAGGATTTCGCGATTTATACGCATTTCAAAATGTATATTACCCGATACATTTTTCCTTCAAAATTATTCCCCATTGAAAGGTTCCCAAAATATATATGAACATCTTCCCTATCTTCCTCAAGATGTTAGCGTGTATTTTAAAGCGTATTTATTTGAATTTTATTAAAACATGTTGCAAACTATCAATTTTCTTAATTCTTTCTTATTTTCCGAGAAAATTTACATATTTTTCACTAAAGTTATGGAACCTCAGTAATCATATACTATGTAGAAAGCCATTAACTTACAATGTTTCTCAATATAATGAGTAGCGCTTTTTTAAGATTTTTTCTTATTATCAGAATTTAAACCGCTATAACTTTTACGCGCAATAATCGAAATAAGTATCTCGAACAGATTTAAGAATGGGATTTTTTTCTCAATCCATGTACCAAAAATCTTTCGTGTAGCTTAAAAAGAATTTTCAAATTTTTTTTCGATGGAAAACTAAAAATTTTTTTCCTTTCCTCATATGCAGAATGTGTATACAAATACTATGACGTACGGGGTCTTAAAGTTTTTGTGCTACCTTTGGACAAAAAAATATCGAAATATTGGTCTTTTTTCATTGGTCAATTCCGTAAAAAACAGCAAAGTCTATTTGATTTTATCAGACATTTTCAAAGTGATTCTCGTCCAATTAAACATTTAGTAAAAACATAATATTGAAGTACCGCACTAGCTAACTAACAAACATAACAAAAATACTAAAACATGAAGACAATCTTAAGCCTGAGTTTTAACAGCCGAACATTTGTTTGGTTGTAGCGAAGTCCTACATAAGCGGTAGCTTTTTTCCATCGTATATTGTAGTATGTCTTTCATATCGAAAGATTTTATTTTAAGTGGACTGTGGTTCAGAACGCTAAGACGTCAGCAACATTTCCTGTTGGTTGGCGACGACCCAGGTTAAAATCCCAGCCGGGCTCAACTGGATTTTTATTTTTTATGTTTTTGCCTTTTTAGGGGCGGAGGCCATTATTTGTGAGATTTTTAATTAATTTAATTATTAATTGAGCTGTATGACCTAAGGCGATTATATTGAACAATTGATATCTACCGAAGTTCTACACAAATTAACCGCTATGCCTGATGATGTTAACCTAACCAGTTAACAAAAAGATCGTCGCATAGCGGTTAATGTGTGTATGACTTCGCTAGATATAAATTTGTCAATATAATCTCCTTAGGTTATACAGCTCGATTAATAATTAAATTAATTTAAAAAAAGAGCCACATATGTACATTGATTTTCAGAACGTTTTTCCAGATCCAATTTGTACAACAAAGAACAGTACCAAATAGCTCTAAAAAGTACTAACACAAACAATAAGTTTTTCAGCAACACAAAATCAAAAATATCAAACGATGAAAAATCTAATTTAGTGTACAAGATAGAAAGTGATGGAGACAAGTCCAACATATGCCAAATGGTATATGTTGGCACAACAAAATCAAAATTAAAAACCAGACTCAGTGGACACAAGTCTGATCAAAAGGCCAAAAACAACCCACTTGAACAAAAAACTGCTTTGGCAGCACATTGTTCCAAAACAGGTCACACTCCAAATTTTAAGGACGTCAAAATCTTGACTCAGAAGTACAATTATAAACGTCGATATATATTGGAAATGCTCCATATAATCAATACTCCCACAGAAAAAAGAATAAACTATAAGTTAGACACAGAACACAGCGCACAAATTTATCGAAACGCTTCCAAAAACATCAGAAAAACAAGTGAGCAAAGGCTATAGTCGGGACGGGGCCGACCATGTGATACCCTACACCACTACCCCTGTGCATAAACTTTTCACTGGTAAACATTTCTTTTAGGGAATATAATCCGACTACCACCAAAAATAATATGCCTCTTTCTCTCTGGGACCCCCATAAGCAACCAAAATTTCGTGACCATCCGATCAAAATTACGACCTGTAGCTTGATTGCAAAAAATGGAAGAATTGGATGCATTACCGACTATTGTGGTATCTCCCTTGTTTGACCACCTTCGCCAACCTGCTTTACACCAATGTAAAGGTAATATTTTCTTCTTCCATTGACAGGCTTTGCTGTTGTAATACCCCTACTAGAAGCCGATATATTCACAAAGAATAAAACTTTGAATTTGTCTCCAAATGAGTTTTTCCCCATTCCGCCCCCAAAATATTATCCGACTATCACCAAAATCAATAGGCTTATTCCTCTGTGGGCCCCCATCTACCCCCAAAAATTTCGTCACTTTCCATTTAAAATTCCAACTTGTAGCGTGATTACAAAAAATGGAAATATTGGGTATATTACTGAATTTTGCAATATCTCGGTTTCCTCACTTACGCCAACATACTTTACATCAATATAAACGAGATCTTTTCTTCTTCCATTGACGGGTATTCCTTTTCGAATACTCCATCCAGAAGCGGAGATATTCGCATAAAAAAAACGTTGACTTTTCTCCACATAAGCTTTTCGCTTAGTCCGACTCCTGAATATTATCCGACCATCACCAAACTAAATAGGCTTCTTCCTCTGTGGGACCCACATAGCGTGATTACAAAAAAATCGGAAAATGGGATGCATTATCTACTATTGCGAAATCTCTGTTGTTTGACCACCTACGACAACCTGCTTTACATCCTTGTAAAGGTGATATTTTCTACTTTCCTTGCCAGGTTTTGCTTCAGATATACCTCTTAAAGAAACAGAGATATTGGCTTTGAAATAAAACGTTGACCTTTCTCCAAATAAGTGTTTGCCCATTCCGACCCCTGAATATTATCCGACCATCATCAAAATCAACAGGTTTCTTTCTCTTTGGGACCCCCATTAACCCCCAAAATTTCGTGACGATCCGATCAAAATTGCGACCTGTAGCGTGATTACAAAAAAATCGGAAAATGGGATGCATTATCGACTATTGCCATATCTCTGCTATTTGACCACCTACGACAACCTACTTTACATCGTTGTAAAGGTGATATTTTCTACTTTCCTTGCCAGGTTTTGCTTTTGATATACCTCTTAAAGAAACAGAGATATTGGCTTTAAAATAAAATGTTGACTTTTCTCCAAATAAGTGTTTGCCCAGTCCGACCCCTAATTATTACCCGACCATCACCAAAATCAATAGTCTTCTTCATCTATGAGACCCCCATTAACCCTCAAATTTTCGTGACGATCCGATCAAAATTGCGACCTGTAGCGTGAATTCCAAAAAAATAGAAAAATGGGATGTATTACCGACTATTGCGATATCTCCGTTATTTGGTTACCAACGCCGACCTAGTTTGCATCATTGTAAAGAGGGGATCTTCTACTTTCAGAGTCAGACTTTGCTTTTGGAAAGTTTTCAACCAAAGCTGTGATATTCGTCAATATAATTAAAATCGCAAAAATGAAAATTGGGGTTTTATTTGGTTCTATTGTGATATCTTCGTTGTTTGATCACCTACGAGCATCATTAGAAAGGTGATATTTTCTACTTTCATTGTCAGGTTTTGCTTTTGGTATACCCCATATAGAAGCTGAGATATTCGCTTTGGAAAAAAACGTTGTCATTTTATCCACCTAAGTTTTTTGCCCTTTCCGACCCCTAAATATTATCCGACCATCACCAAAATCGATAGGCTTCTTCCACTCCGGGACCCCTATCAACATGCAAAATTTCGTGACGATCCGATCAAAATTGCGACCTGTAGCGTGATTACAAGGTTTAGACGGACAGACGGACAGACTGACGGACGGACACACATAGCCAGATCGACTCAGCTCGTCGAGACATTCATTTTGGTATATATAAGTATGGGTCTGCCACCATTATTTCGATGCGTTACAAACTTTTTGGCCAAAACCAACTTATAATACCCTCCCCACATAGTGGTGTAGGGTATAATGAGAAAAACTTCAATGTATCTCTAAAGGCCTAACAGCTCAACTCGAAAGAGAATTAATTAAATATCACTATAAATGGCCTTCGCCTTAATAAGGCAAAAAAAAAAACGCCAACAACAATAAAAAATAAATTCCGGCATGAGCCAGGCTGGGATTCGAACCTGGGTCTCCGACAACTGAGTGTCAAGGTTGCCGGCGTCTTAGCGTTCTAAGCCACCATCAACTTGTCAAAACTTTAGAAGACAATAATTGATGATCAAATCAAAAATAAAATCTTCTGATATAGAAGAGCAATTACTAATGATGTAGGAATAAAACTTACCATAGTATTTGTGAACATTGAAAAATGGGATTACCAAGCAGGACTATAGGAAAAGTTTGGAGTTTCAATTAACTGACATAATTTCGCTATACATTTATCTAATGAAGTGCGATATATATACCAGTTTCCAAGCTTTGCCTTCGTCTGCCACAACAACAACATCCTAATACACCTGAAGATCGGCTTTACCACCCGTGAAACGTAGTGTAATGGTTGGATGCGTAGGACTTCGGTAGACTCCTAATTTTTCAATGTATCTCTAAAGGCCTAACAGCTCAACTCGAAAGAGAATTGAGAAAAACTTCAGTTCAATACCACCAGTGACATAGGATGAAAGTTGTTAGTTGAATAAAAACCAAAAATGTAAATATTGTTTTGTAATTTTCTTATTAATTTATATAATTAATAGTCTCGTTTTTATGTTAATCAAAAAAGATCTCTGATGATGGTCGTCGAAGACGTCCAAAATATTGGAAATAAACAAAGTAAATAAAAGCAAATAGAATTTTGTTTTATTGAAAAGAGGACCTAAAGCCGAACAAAAAGTACAAAAATAATTAATTAAAAATCTCACAAATAATGGCCTTCGCCCCTAAAGAGGCAACAACTTACAATTTTTACTTTTATCCTCCAGCCTATATGCTAACGAAATAATAGTTTTAGCTCGAATGTAGACTATATCGGTCAACATTTATGTTGTACCTCACACCTAAAATTTTACCATTCTTCAGTTCAGTTCAAATACATGTCTCGGATCGTTTTGATTTTTTGTTTGCAGCAGGTCCATACCCAAAAGCTCAGAAAACCCTACCGGCATCAACTAAAATGAGTATCCGATTTGGCCAAAACTTTGCATATCTTAAAATTTCTTTCAAACGTACATCAAGTTCCGAAAAGGTCCTTAGTCGTATAAATGCGGATCGTTTAGAACTTTTTAGCGAAGGTTCTCATAATGACACAAAAGCCGCAAAAAATCCTACGGTGACCAACAAAAAGGGCTGGTTGGGGCAATAACTATGGAAATGGTAACTACGCACATCAATCAAAGTTCAACACGTTTGCGTATAAGCCAGTTCTCGAATTGTGTTGACATTTTAACAGCGAGTTGTCAAGTCCTTTTGATTATGACTACAACATTGCTACATCTTTCTAGGTAAAACCAATAGTTTCCCATATGTGGGTTCTGAAATTATCGAAAATTTAAGGGCCCAACATACACTTCCCACATAAAAGTCCAGGCTTTTACTGGATTTAGTCTTTGTAGGCTCTATAATTTTATTATCCACACTCCCCGTCGATAGTGGCCCATAAGTTTCAGAAACCGCGCTCAAATTATGTTTTTGTAATCTACTCGGACAAACGAGCAGCATTTACAATTATGTTGTAGAGCTATCCAACATCTCTTTTGCACAACTATTATGTCAGGGCATGGATTTTTCATGAACATTGCGTATCTTTGCATATTTACATTACTTTCCTTGATCTAATTTTTTGTTAATAAACACTGCCAAAAGGAAACCAGAAAGTGAAATAAAAACCATAAACAACAATACAAATTTAATAACATTTTAATACACAAATGAAATCTTTAACCACAGGATATGGGATGTTACTGTGGAAAATGACAAATGCCTATCCTCGTTGAGATACAAAAAGCAGAGCAAGCAACACGCAATATATCGCCGCATCCCAACCATCTGTGACATGCTGCTGACACTGGCAATGATATCGAAGACATGTTCATGGATGCTGCTTGATTGACTTGTGTGCGAGTGGTGGTGTAGGTGCTGAGTTTAATTCACTGAACACCACCACCCGGCGAGAACTGTTAAGAAAAAAACTACCGGAGGAGCATCACGGCACCGAATATGGATTATAATTGGATTTTCTTCATTACAGTTTTGTTCGGCTGCTGGTTTAAGTGAGTGAGTTTGTGTGTGGGTGCAACGGTGAAAAAAGTAAAACAAACCGACAAAAATTAAATGAATATAAAAATTGTCGTCGTTTCCCTTTTGTTCTCGTTAAAAACGGAAAAACTAAGAATTTTAATAACATAAGCTTCCAATTTTGGTTATTAAGGGTAATCAGTATAAAATGTAATACTAAACAATAAGAATCGAATTAGTTGCAGAACATATTAACTGGTAATCACTTACTTATCTATACACAGTCGAAATCGTTTATAATGCCGGTCAACGGAACGACAAAATTCGTTGACTAACTCCTTTTTACCATATAGAACCATTAATAGGTCTTGTACACATAGAAGACCTTTGTCAGATGGTCTTGAAGACCTATGAAAGACAACTATTGAAAATACATAAATGAATTTATTTCCCTACTGAATTAACCGCCCTCATAGATGTTTACAAAATTAGTTCGAATGTAAACTGTTAGGTTCAATGACCGATCGAGTAAAGGCCACACTTTCCTGTCAATTGGTAATAGGTCACCTTGAAGAGGGATCAGTCGACGAAGTAGGGGTGAGCGAGTTAAGCCGGAGTATCCAGACATAGTAAATCAGTTGAGTCGGAGTGGTGCTTTTCCCATTACAGTGCCGCGTCAAACTAAGTAGTGTCCGTAACTCTTAAGCTTCCCTCGTCTCAACCTGATTAGTGTCTGTAACTCTTAGGCTTCCCTCGTGCCAAACTTAGTAGAGTCCGTAACTCTTAGGTTTCCCCCTTACCAACCTATGTAGTGTCCGTAACTCTTAAGCTTCCCTCGTGTCAACCTGAGTAGTGTCCGTAACTCTCCAGATTCCCTCGTGTCAACCTGAGTGGTATCCGTAGCTCTTAGGCCCCCCTCGTGTCAACATAAGTAGTGTCCGTAACTCTTAGGCTCCCCTTGTGTCAACCTAAGAAGTGTCCGTAGCTCTTAGGCTTCCTTCGTGTCAATCTGAGTAGTTTCCGTAACTCGTAGGCTTTCCTCGTGTCAACCTAAGTAGTGTCCGTAACTCTTAAGCTTCCCTCGTGTCAACCTGTCCGTAACTCTTTAGATTCCCTCGTGTCAACCTGAGTGGTGTCCGTAACTCGTAGGCTTTCCTCGTGTCAACCTAAGTAGTGTCCGTAACTCTTAAGCTTCCCTCGTGCCAACCTGTCCGTAACTCTTTAGATTCCCTCGTGTCAACCTGAGTGGTGTCCGTAACTCTTAGGCTTAACCCGTGCCAACCTATGTAGTGTCCGTTACTCTTAAGTTTCCCCACGTGTCAACCTATGTAGTGTCCGTAACTCTTAAGCTTCCCTCGTGTCAACCTGAGTAGTGTCCGTAACTCTTAAGCTTGCCTCGTGTCAACCTGGTTAGTGTCCGTAACTCTTAAGCTTCCCTCGTGTCAACCTGAGTAGTGTCAGTAACTCTTAAGCTTGCCTCGTGTCAACCTGATTAGTGTCCGTAACTCTTAAGCTTCCCTAGTGTCAACTTGATTAGTGTCCGTAACTCTTAGGCTTCCCCCTTGCCAACCTATGTAGTGTCCGTAACTCTTAAGTTTCCTTCGTGTCAACCTGAGTAGTGTCCGTAACTCTTAGGCTTTCCTCGTGTGAATCTAATTAGTGTCCGTAAATTTTAGGCCTCCCTTGTTTAACCCTGTGGATCGTCGCGTAGTTTAAAAATTTGGACCGACGTCACAAACTTAAATTGTGTCCGTAACTCTTAACCCTTCCTTATTGCACCCACCGCTGACAGCAGAACCGCCGCGATAATCCTAAGTGGTGTCCACTTAGACTTCCCTTTGTCAGTTCTCGACTGACTATAGGATCGATCTTCAGTGGATCCCAACCTAAGTTTAACCGCCGAAAGCAGGGGAGTACTTAACCAGGTCTCCGACAAGCCATATCCACAGGATAGAAAGGATTACGTATTGAGGTCTCCACCAGAGCCAGCAACAGAAACGTCTAAGCAAGGAGCACTTATCCAGGTCTACTTTGGAAAGCCTACCGGAGTATTAATCCAGGACTCCCTCGACGATCCGGACCGACTAGAGGATAATCCGCTGGGTGTACTTATCCCGGTCGCCTCGTTAGTGCCGAGTTAGAGAGCACAGCGATACCTTATTAGTACGTGCACTTTTAACAATACAGATTCGAACTACGTTAACCACAATCAATCCAATAAAGCCACAAATAGGTTAAAATCCAAGACAACCTGTGTTTCCACTCTCTTGGCCACTTTTTATATATTTCTGTGACAGACTCTGGTCCCCGAAAGCTATCCCAACAATCAGAGGGAACTTGTGTCGTTATAGGACCTTTAACGAGTCTTGTCCCCACAGAGGGCTTTTAAAATGTCTCCTTCGCATTGAAGACAATTATGAAATGTTCTTCCATAGAAGACCTTTAAAAGTTTAAAAGTGTTTCAGCAATATTTAGCAAAAATTATTAAGTAAAAGGACAAACCTAATGTCTTTGTCTCAGAGCAAACCTTTAAAATTGCCTTTTCCCATAGAAGAACTTGTTAAGGGGCCTAATTATGTCATTCGATTCAATCGAGCATTTACTCGTGAATAAATTGTCGACACGAAATGGCATGATGGGACTTGATCGAAAGCACTTACCGGTTGTTTCAAGAGTAATCGATAATTGAATTATGTATGAAAGACATAGGTTTTTACATAGGTTGGAAACTGCTATGGAGTAAAATCCTGAGTCCAAATGTTTGGTTTCCTACAATTTGTAATTGGGGTTTTTAAAATTATGCCTGTCAGTGTACTCAATAATTTGTAATAATTATTACAAATGTTTCAAAGTTTTATAAAGGAAAAGTTGCTGCAAAAGTGTTTCAGCAACACTTAGCAAGTAAAAAGACACACCTACTAACACACCCCTGTTGATGTTATGAAACATATACTTTGTTTCATAAACATTTGCATATGCATCTGATGTCCGACACGTCTGAACAATTTCGGAAGCAAAGTCGTTCAGATTTCGTTCCGATTTCTAAACGATTTTTCGGATAGGAAATAGTTCAGATTTTGTACCGATTTCGGAACGAATGTCGGAAAGAAATTTCCTATCCGAATTTCCCAAGGATTTTCTTCAGATTTCGTTACGAAATCGGACCGAAATCGATCCGTTGTCGCTAAGATATTTCGTTCCGAACCAACCACTTCATACAACTTTCGTTAAGATATCGTTACGATTTCGGATCAGATATCGGACGTATCGTCCGAATTTTGTTCCGATTTCGTTACATCTTTGTTTCAAGAAACATTATAAAGGTAGATAAAGAAAATGTGCTCGTTTTAAAGCAAAAAATAAAAATAACAAAATTTTGAATGAAAAAATTTAAATATTTGTGGAATTTGTTGAAGAATCAAAATCGCACTCTGTCCACACCAGAAGTTTCGTATAACAGGGTGTTTTGGTATAATACCGCCACTAATCGCATATATAACCTCGTAAAAGTAGTATTTTTCCAAATATGTTTATGTTCTTATCGGACCCGATCAGCTTAAGTAATCTAAATTCAAATATGAGGGTTCCGGGACTCTAATCTGGACTCTAGACTACTAAATATAGAATAAAACCTTGGTATTTAAAAGTTATCCTTAAAGCACAGGTTTCCAAAGGAAATATTAATTTATTTACTTAACTGTTTACCTTTACGATGTCTCCAGATGATAAATAAAATGTTTAACTCACAATATAATATAAAAAAATAATTTCTTCAGATTTTGAATCAAATTTTCTCAGTTGCAAATGTTTTGAGCAGATCCAATGAGTTCGAGCTTAGTTTTGTATATTTTTGTTAAATAGGTGTAATTTTTGCAAATTAATTTTTAAAAAAATTTGCATTTAAAAAATATTTGCATTTCAAATCCACAAACTACCTCAGAACTATATAAAATATGAACTAGTCATTCCAGTTGCAAATGTTTTGAGCAGCACTGTACATAAATACATACATACGTATATACATATATTCCCACAATATCCCCGAACGAACAAAGGAGATTTCGCAGTCATATAAATATATTCCGCGGAAAACTAGTGCCCGGGGCAAGTGGTGTTGGGTCCGTCCTCACATTGTCACCACCACACGTGGCGAAGATATCATAGTTTACATTGTTTAGACCAGTAACGCTCTTTTTGTGGATGTAGGTTTCCTGATCTAAAACAATAACGAGGACACTTTAAGAGATAGTCCGCATAGACTTATCCCCCTATAAAAATAATACTGTCGTAATATGAGATGGGAGAAATTTAGAAATATTTTGTGTGGACCGATATAGTCCATATTCAAAAGTGGAACCAATGTCAATCACTCCTTTCGATAGTTATCGTGCACATTAGTCAGTTTTTTTGGGTCACCGTTGATTTTTAGAGCTTTACTTTGTGCATCACTGGACCAAATATTATTTCGATGAGGTAAATTTTCACCATATTAAAGTGTATATATCATCAATAGAAGCTGAGGGCCCAGCCCGACCATCAAGAAATATTCTGAAATAAAATTTAATAATTAGTTTTCTTTCTATTACGAAAGAACCTATGTCCATAATTTATTATGGAGAAGTTGCAGGACCACTGGAAACCCTAAATACCAAATTACAGCAAACTTAGACTGAAAATGTGGCTTAAACTCCAAACATCTGAAATTGGGCGGTATAGTTATATGGGGCAATTCCAAAACGTGACCTAAAAGCACATTTTTTCGGGGATAGGTTTTTGACCATTTTGAAAACTCAATGCTAAATTACATCTTCAAAATACTTGAAATCGGGCGGTACCGTTTTAAGAGAGCAGTTCCAAAACGTGGACCTTTGTCCGTCACTAGGATCAGTAACAAACTGATCAAAAGTATCAGTAACAAACTGATCACAAGGATCCGTAAATGCCGATTTATATCTAATTCGGTCAGAAAACGTAGCTAAAAACTTGAAATATATTTAGCTATTCCGAAGCGTGGTGGAGGAATCTTTTGACAACAAGGAACCCTAAATGACACTTTATATCTCATTCTGTCAGAAAATGTAGCTAATAAGCCCAAAATACCTGAAATCGGGTTGAAGTGTTATGTGGGGCCGCAGGCCGATACTTTAGCATCGAAATTGACTTGCCTGCAAACAAAAGACGCATCTGTGCAAAATTTTATCCTCATTTCTCAATTTTGTGGTATTGAGTGTTATCTGCTAACAATACAAAACATAATATTTTAAATTTACCGACTTTGTCTTTTTGAACTACTGGACCGATATTTCGGTCTAAAAATCGGACTATAAACCATCGAAATACATATGTGCATGAAATTGGGTGCTTACAGTTACATGGGGGATATATTAAATCGTGAACCTGCATAGACAAATTTCTATAGGAGTATTTTATACCTATAGCGAAGATAATATACCAAATACCAGTTATTTACCATAATTTGGGTTGAACTGTTTTTTGGGGCTATTTCAAAATGTAGCAAATTCCCTGTGTGGAACCCTCGCAAAAATTAAAAGCCAATTTTCAGTAATTTGGATTGGAATTTGTGGTTAGAACATTGTAAGTGCCGTAAATCAGACGACAAAGTTCAATATGTCGGTTTATTGGTGATATTTCTATTCTCTAAAACAACAAAGATTACATTTTTTGCAATCCGTGGTGGCGACAGATGCCGGTTAGTAATAACGCGTAGAGCGTCTACATTAATTCGCGTCAAGTTATCTCTTTAACGGTTGATCAATGAGTGAACGATGAGGTTCTTGCAATCGCAGAGGATTTCAGCGATCCTAGATGGCCTTAGTCGATTTATACAACAACATGTACATACATATTCCAATGATAGCAAGCTCAACAACCTTGGCTATTTTAGCATCTGCGCTCTACGGTCAATCAGAATCCGTGATCGACTGAGGGAAGTTAAGTTGAACTTATTCAAACTTTAACCCATACTTGATAGGGTATCATATTAATATTTCAATTAGTTATAAATGGGATGATAAAGTTAATATACCCTCCATCTCATGGTGGATTTATAACTATTACATAAATTGGACTACACATCACATGAGCTGTGTCTTTTTACTTGATAGTTAGTAATAATTATTACTACTGTTGCAGATTTTGACAGTTGTATAAAAAAAGTTGCTGTAAAAAATGTTTCAGCAACATTTAGTAAGTAAAAAGACACCCCTATTGTCACATAACGAATATACCCTCTCCCAAAAGGGATGTTGGTAAAAAATATGTTGTATGTATCTAATGTTGTATGTATCCGAACATAAGACGATATTGAGAAATTACCAAATATCTGCACATTGTAGGCATGTAGTGTAATTCTTTATATTTTTCTCATCACGTAACAAGAAAAATTTATTAGGATTGTCTATTGAATTTTATTTTATAAAGTTATAATACTCGTAAAGTATGCTTATGCATGCATGTGTATTTGTGTATTTGGGGCCTGCGGCCACCAAACGTATATCTTTTCTTGTTGTTTAGTTTCAGTCAAAGATTACCGACCATTGTCCATCAATAATTCCCCAACATTAGTACAAGTGAACGTGGGTATGTGTGTATTGTGTGCTTCATGATTGCAAATCCTCGTTGTACACTCCGGTTCATCTGAATAGAACCAACTAATGTTGCCTACAAATACCGTTATATCTGACGATAGGAGAGGAATTGAATATTATATTTTTGTGTCATGTGGAGTATTTATTTGCCTATATTTTCAATACCTAACATGATACACGTATGCGTTATAACCGTACTTTTTTCTCACTTTATGAGAAAATATCAAAATATTAGCATGTTTTAATGGTTCACCAGGATAGAACCACCATAAGCATTGCAGAAATCCTTTGCCAGATGTGAAAAACTTTTACAAAAAACAACATAAAATTAAAAATAAAGGCCGTGAGTGTCCATTGCCAATAAATATTGGGCAAAAAATTTGTATTGGGGTCTTGGAATATGATGAAAATCGATGCTTAGAGCTCCAAAAAATATTCGTATGAAGAAATCGATAGAAACAATTTACAAAGTCAAATCTGTATACTGAATTTTGAACCCAATTCAAAATTCAGTCAAGACTACAACAAAAGTACAAAGAATTTACATTTGATAGCTTTATAAAACCAAAACAGTAGAAATATGGTAAAAATGAATCAATTTTCTGGCTTTCCAATTCAATGATTGATATTTTATCCAAGGAAAGTGAATGAAAATCGATGGGTTCCATGCAGTTTCGTTGGCTGTGGACACCTACAGCTCCGAAAAATAACAAAACTCCCACCGCTGCACAGTGGATGCGCCCAACGACAAAAATCAAAAAATGCATGTCGTTGTTTCAAAAATTTAAAAAGGCAAATAGCTTCAAAACATTCAAAATTTTTGAAACTCAACTTATTTTTTCCATTTTTCGCGGTTCTTAAGGAGATAACGCCTCATGAACATGACTAATTTTGGAGAAAAATATGTATTTAAAAATGAGAAAAAAATACTTATATTCTAAGCGAATTTATGAAACAAAGGACTATTTTTAACGCCTTAACCTAAGATGACTCATTTAGTAAATTGCCTATGCTTAATTTTTCTAGTTATGAAAATTCCTCTAAATAGCAAGGGTTGCCAAATATTTTGGTTATAATATTGGTAAAAATGAAATTATTTAATATTGATGTATGGATTTCCCTAAACTTTTAGTCACTTTCAACAAATTCGAACAAATGGCCACTAGTGCCAAATTGTAGCCTAGCGCCTGTTGATTTCAAAACTGTATAGACTTTTTGCGGAAATTTGCGGTTTTGGCAGTTATGGCCAAAAGTTTAACACCCTTTTATAGTTGCTGAATTCATATGTTTTGAATTTTTAAAATTTTTTTTATTATCCTTTATTATATTTATGTTCAATATAATGTTTTTGTGCTATTAGTGATTTCTTTTAACATGGTAACTTGGAGCCTCTCTGAAAATAAAAGGTTTTGGGGGTATACACTTTAATAAATATTTTTTCCTGTTTGGGACACCCTAATGTTGCAACACGTCAACACGTGGAAATTTTCCCCGCACTGAGAACCAAAAATACGTTATTATAGGTAATTCTGCAGAAAAAAGGAGATTAAATCTTATAAAGTACAGAAAAATATATATAAAAATAACCCTAAAATAACCCTATGGAGGCTGTGGCCAAAAGTGGACCAATGTCACATTCATTTATAAAATGCTGTTCTAAACTCTCACTTAACTATTAATGCCTAAACCGTTTAGAGTTTGTTAAATATCTGTAAAATACATAAAATCGAGATAGAAATCATACATGGGGGTATAGCAAATCATGGACCAATATTGACAGTTTCTCGGGGAGAGGTTTACTATGGAATAACAACGCCTAGCACCGGATTACAGCGAATTCGGTTAAACAATATGTTGGCAACAGTAAAATACTTCAATTTAGAATGACTCGCTACATGGGAACCACGCGAAATTTTGGACCTAGGACATCAATATTTTTGTTACAGTGTTTTTAGCCCCCGAGGACCAATTGTTAAAAATTTCAGTTCGATATATCATCTAGAAGTATTTTTGTCACACCTTCCAATGTAAGTGCCACCACTGTGCGCTGAACCGTTCATGTCAACATCAAGGGCTTTGATTTAGAAGATATTGCGTAACGTGAAATGCTCAGAAACAATTGTGCTTTTTTCGTGCAATAACAGATCAGAAATATTTTTCGGTACATAAACCATGAGAAAAAAGGTGTAAACATCAAAACCATTAAATTTAAATACTTTTCTTCCGATAAAATTAACCTCTGGAAGCCCCTATCACTAATTTGTTTGTGCACATCAAACGTCTTGGGATCGTTTGAAATTTCAAGGCCTTGATGGTGACATGAAGCGTTTGACGATTGGATTTTCTTAATTTTTTGGACCTGTAGATGTCCACAGCCAACGAAACTGCGTGGAACCGATCGAATTCTATTAATTTTCCTCAGATAAAATATCAACCAGTGAATTGGTAAGGCAGAAATTAGAGTTATCTTTAGCATATTTCTGCTTCGGAATTATAAAGCTATCAAATGTGACTTCTTTGTACTTTTGTTGTAGTCTTGAAAATATTGAACCCAATTCAGTATACAATTTTGACTTTGTAAATTGTTTCTATCGATTTCTTCATAAGAATATTTTTTGGAGCTCTAAGCATCGATTTTCATCATATTCCAAGACCCTAATACAAATTTTTTGCCCAATATTTATTGGCAATGGACACTCACGGCCTTTATTTTTAATTTTATGTTGTTTTTTGTAAAAGTTTTTCACATCTGGCAAAGGATTTGTGCAATGCTTATGGTGGTTCTATCCTGGTGAAGCATTAAAACATGCTAATATTTTGATATATTCTCATAAAGTGAAAAAAAGTATTCAGTATATTTTCTCATAAAGTGAGTAAAAGTAAAAAGTACCCTAATACAAATTTTTTGCCCAATATTTATTGGCAATGGACCTTTATTTTTAATTTTAAGTTATTTTTTCTAAAAGTTTTCCGCATCTGACAAAGGATTTGTGTCAATCCCTATGGTGGTTCTATCCTGGTGAACCATTAAAACATGCTCATATTTTGACATTTTCTCATAAAGCGAGAAAAAAGTACGGTTATAACGCATACTTGTATCATGTTAGGTATTGAAAATATCGGCTACTAAATACTCAACATGACCACAAATATATAATGTTCAATTCCTCTCCTATCGTCAGGCAAAATTGGTTGTTTCTATTCAGATGAACCGGAGTGTATATATTCTTCGTAAAGTTATATTTTATTTTAAATTAAAATACCAATGTAAAATTTGTGTTGTTACATATTTTGCTTTCAATTTGAATTAGGCGGGCAGTTTGGTCGAATACTGCCAGAAAACTGTGCGGCTGACAACACAGCAGTGGTTATGTTTGGAATACATCAATATTTAAATGACTACCGGATTGAAATGGACCATATCAAGGCAATTGCATGGAAATTGTGGTAATTGAAAAATAAACTTAATAATAACAATTTTATTGTTTTTTTACTTTACATTTTCTTAATTTTCAACAATTGCCTATTAGGCAAACATGGCAATTGTATGGAATGTTTTCTCTTTGGCTCAGCACGAGAGGGTGGCGGATATTGAAATTTAGGGAATATTACTAACGATTCTAAATAATTAGAATTCTTATGGATTGCCAAAGTTAATTTTGTTATATGCCCACTGGCTTTCTGAGATATTGTAAATGTAAAACATCGACTAACAAGGCCATTCGATGAACAATTATAAAACATGAACAATAAAAAACAAGCATTTCTATGAACACCCCACAGTATCGCACTAATTGTGTTTGTATTTTTAAATAGATAATCAAAACCTTTACATTATTTTCTATAATTTATTTAACTACATTTGAATCTCAAGTATAGATTAAATGGAATTAGTTACAGTTACAGTGAGTAGAAGAAGCCTAGGAAACAAACGAAATAATCATTTGATGATAACTATATTTTTACTATCGCAAATGAAGGTGGCAAAATACCCTTGAGAGTAATGTTAGCAACATTTTCAGAGTATTTTATACATGTAAAATTCGGTAATACAAATTAGGTCCCATATCAATGAGTTAATATGAATCGAGGTGCACTCGTTGATGTAAAAGAAGTCACCCCATGCCCATCCTGGTATCTCAACTATGTTTTAAAACGCAGCGAAAGCGGTGTTGGAAATTTTGACGGAGATTTCTAAGGTCTGTACCTCACACAAGTTTTTGTACTTTGACAGTCAGGAACGAGGCGAGTTTCACACTTAAGACATGCGAAAGTCTTGAACTTGTCCAACAGTTAACATGATTTTGCAATAGTAATCACACAAGCGATTATATGCATAAGTCAAGGACAATCAACTCTCGAGCTATCCATGATTGCTGAATGGCTCTTTACTGAATTCCAGAACATAGTAATATAATGGTGAACGAATTAGAAGGTGAGCTAGTTCAGGGTTGCTCTAAGTCAAGCGATTTCCTAATTGACGCATCTGACCGTGAGGTCTACCTTGAGGAGACGTACCGCAGATGGCTTATCGAACTTGGATGTAGAGTATTCAAAGGAAACCTGCCTAGGATCTGCCAAATCCGAAAAGCTAGTGGTGGAAATCATTGTGGGACATATTACAGATCACTACATTGCCAGACCTTTAACTTAAAAATGGGATAACAGGTTCGTTGACTACTGTAGATTATGTGCGTACCACGTAACAACTTTATTTATCTTCCCTTTGTGTTCCAGTACTAACCATCAAGCCACAATACAACAATATTCTGGAAACTTCTTTATTTTCAATTCTAAAAACAATAACCATTAAATCTTCCTAATATCATCAGGAGAAAAAAACCTTCTGGTATTTTATGATAACGTCTATTGGTGTTCTATGAGAACACCTACTGGTCTTCCGTAACTTGATCTACTGCTTTTCAGTAAAAAAGTTTACTGTTCATCTATGCGAAGACCTACTGGTTTGTTATAAGAAAACGAAAGGGTTTACTATTATGAAAATATCAACATTATTTCTATGAGAAGACCTACCGATCTTCTTTACAACGATTTACTGGTCTGTAATTAATCAATGGCGGCAGGTTCAATGCACCGGATTGACTCGAGGAATCTTCAAAATGGGGCCGTTACCTCAACAATTTTGTGTTCGTGTATTTGTTCACTATAGGAGCCGCTATTTATCTCGGAATGCCTGCTCTGATCTCTTTTGGTGCGTGCCTGGATAGAGATGGACTCCGAGCCTGTATGGATCTGTTCCGTTTCCCAGATCCGCAGCCACCACATGTCAATAAGGTCAGCGAAATTGTGGACTTTATGAGCCGGAAAAACATAATGGTCGCCGCGATCTAGGAAAGACCGCTTTGTTGTGGTCCTGCCAAGGTAGAGCTGCCTTATGTGCGTTATGTGCCCCATATTATTTCGGTTTTAGAGCGCATTAACCGTCAATGCCCATTATGAGCTTTGACATTCCGTCCTAGGTAACGACCAGAGGAGTACAGCCCTGACCGAGCAAATTGATAGCTCCACGTTTTGTACGGTGAATGAGGACACTCCTACGAGGATAAGAGGAGATTGCCATATCCCGTCAGATATTACAATTGTGCAACCAGGTTTGATAAATGACATATCCTGGCAACCCGTCACTTCCCTTAGCTCCGACCAGGTTCCCATAATCGTCTCCGTAAATAGAGCATCCGGCTTCCTAACCTCTGAACGCCGTACTTTTCCATTGGAAAGTTGATTGGCAAGGGTTTAGAGAATTTACCAATTACCGCTTTAGAGAGCTGCCCATTCCCACAGATCATCGGGTAACTGAAAGAACTTTTGGGGACATTATCACTGCAGCAGTCGCTCGCTACAAACCTGCTGGCCGAATACCCGAAATCAGACTAAATTTCCCAGAAGTGGCGACGGGACTAGCTAAAGCGGCTCGACCACCTGAAGCAATAGTGGTGGAACAACACCTTGTTTTTAAATTTCAAAATATTTTTATCAAATCACATTATCCATGATTTTTACTTGTTTGCATTGAAATTTATTGATTTGTAAATTGTAAACAGAAAAATTTTAGCCAAAAAAAAAAAACAAACAAAATAATTGACCCAAAGAGATGCGCCTGTTATGTTAACAGGCAGTTTATAGAGCATCCTGAAAGTGAAAGAGCGAAGAGAAGTGTGCTACGCCGTATAAGAAGAGCCCTCCCCGCCGAGGAGGTACCGCCACTATTTACGATGGAATATGTTGCAGACTTCTGCCGAAACGCGAAATCATTCAAAGCGTTGGGCCAACACTTAAGCAACTCCAGTTGAGTGTTAAACAAGTGTCTTCAACCTATCGTTAGCCACCCATATTGTACCGGGAGGCCTGAAGCCTGTCAATGATGTCAGCAGAGGTGAATCGTACAGGCCGATTTAACTCCTATCGCCAGTAGCAAAGTTTCTAGAGGCACTACTCCTCCCCGCCATGAGAAGCAGTTTTCCAGTTGGCATTACACGCCATATCCACACATATCAGTAGAGGACTGAACCAGAACAGGGCGTGCGACCGAAAAGTCATTGTGGCACTTGATCTCTCGAAGATCTTCGATACCGTCAAACATGCCAAGCTGTTCGAGTATATAGAGAAGATCACTCTCCAGTTGTGTTTGAAACGTTGGATAACACTGCTCAACAAAATTGAAAAAGTTGAATGTTTCAACCGAAGTTGTTATTGTTTCTAAATGAAATCGGCGAGCTATTTTCAAATCTGGTCACGGTTTTTCTCCATCAGCTCTTGTTCCTGAGATATAGCTCAAAATCGGTTTTTACGAGTTTTACCCAGAATTTGGTTATTTTCAGATACAAACAGAATTTGGCTATTTTCGGATACAAACAAATATTTTTTGCGGGTTTTTCGACACTAATATATTAAGAAGATGTTGTACGCTCGATACAAAACGTTTTTTGAAATAATTATGGCGAATATTTATCAAAAAATATAGAAAACATATGATAAATCTTGTAAAAATTGCATATTTTGAGTACTTTAAGCTGTAATTACGTCATGGGGGGAAGTCATAGAAGCTCCATATGGCATTCCCGATATGCTCAGGGTGTCTGCTATATAGTCCTGTATTCAAATATTTAATATAAAGTTCATAGCGCCCACGATTCGCCCATAACCTAAAATCGTCATGAAGACTGCTAAAGGGAAATCATTTACCTGTGATATCATTACCAAATATGCCATTTACTTTTCAATGGCAGTCTTCATGACGATTTTTAGGTTATGGGCGAATCGTGGGCGCTATGAACTTTATATTAAATATTTGAATACAGGACTATATAGCAGACACCCTGAGCATATCGGGAATGCCATATGGAGCTTCTATGACTTCCCCCCATGACGTAATTACAGCTTAAAGTACTCAAAATATGCAATTTTTACAAGATTCATCATATGTTTTCTATATTTTTTGATAAATATTCGCCATAATTATTTCAAAAAACGTTTTGTATCGAGCGTACAACATCTTCTTAATATATTAGTGTCGAAAAACCCGCAAAAAATATTTGTTTGTATCCGAAAATAGCCAAATTCTGGGTTAGACTCGTAAAAACCGATTTTGAGCCATATCTCAAGAACAAGAGCTGATGGAGAAAAACCGTGACCAGATTTGAAAATAGCTCGCCGATTTCATTTAGAAACAACATCAACTTCGGTTGAAACAAAAGTCGTGTTGACCAGTGTAATCAACAAAATGTGCGGGCGCCAGTGGTTTGTGAAGTTCAGAAACAAGAAGAAGTATATGGAAACAGGGAGTTCCTCAAAGCGGGGTTATATTTCCGGTACTGTTTAACAGCGACCTTTCAGAAATTCCACACCCTCCAGACGCCACAGAAATCGTAATGTATGCGAATGATTGTACGGGTCCTATCGTCGATGGCATATATCTTTTCCTAATTAAATGAAACATTTTCCAAATTTAATGAAACCTTTGCATTTATTGAGAAATATATAAAAATTATTTTAGTTTTTAACTGTTTTTATTTTAATGTTAAGTAATAACAAAAAAGTGTAATTCATTGATGTTTTCCTGCTGCCCCGATGATTGAACTGTTTCACACTACCCTTAATTATGACAACGATATTATGAACAATTGCAAGATCGCGTAGTTCATATCTGGAACGACATTTTATATTACGTTAAAATTTTCTATTCTATCAATGTTTTGATAGAATTTTTGACCTAACAGAAAATGCATTTTCAAAAATAAAATTTTGTGCAAGATATAAAATACGCGATCTTGCAATTGATCATAATAGAGGTCTTCACGACTTTGGAAATCGCAGGTCCTATTGGAATGGGATTAGAGCAAATGTTCTGGCTGTGAAAATGCTCTACAAGATTGACCTTTATGATATTTTCGTAGGTTTTACCATTTTTGAGATATATAAGTTCAAATTGGGACATTGCATTCATGTACGGTTCGCCTTAACTAACTTTAAGTCTAAGGTGCTTACACCTGCGAAGTTTTTGCAGATTCTGCGGTTCCCAAGCAAAATTATGATAACTTAAAAAACCGTAAACAATTTGAACTTTGACTGCGATTTATTTTAAATTAACTTCGTCGGTTTTTATTTTTTTCATCTATGAACATTGTAGATTCAGAATCTGCAAAAACTGCCCAGGTGTAAGCACCTTTCATGCAAAGATGGTTCTAACTGCTTCATTGATATAATATGCATCAAGTTTTAGTTTTCGTAAGTTGTCGAATATGCCCCCAAAATTTAAATTACTGACTACATATTAAATTTGGATATTTTCCCACAAAAGTTATGGTCAATTTTACATGCCAAATACTATCCGATCATTATCAAGAATTATTGGCACTATCCTTGACCAAAACTATTACCTCGTGCAAATATTTGTCAGTAGTGAACTACATATAAGTGCGATCTCTAGCGTGATTAATGTTACACTACCCACAGTAAAAACTGCGGGATCCCTGCATATACAAGGCAGAAACCCTGTTATCTGACCACGTATGTATGTCAACATAATTATCATCAGCAGAAAAGTAAAGCGTTCCTCTTCTAAAAACAGCTTACATTGGTTTAACATAGTTTTCAGGAAAAAGATATAGTCATTTCACTAACAATTTTGCCAATTTTCACACAAAATTTAACCCGCTAAATATTATCTGATCATAACTTTAAATTGCAAACTACTTCTCTGTCGTAAACCCAAACATAACATAAAATTTCGCTCCTATCACACCAACATTCCGACATACAGAGCAGATACAAATTTGGATAAAAATGTTGGTTTTGGTCCATTTCACCCCCTTAATATTTCACGAACATCGCCAAAAACTATATAAAATTTTGTGAAGATTGGCCCATAATGCGGCCTGCAGCGTGATTACAATTTTTAATGAACAGATGGATGGGCGGATACACATACCAAAATCGCTTTATATTCTCGAGATATGAATTTTGGCGGAGTTATATGAATTTTTCGAAAAACAAACTTATAATACACTTTCCACATTGTGTTAAAAGGTAAAAAAACCGTTAAACACTAAAATTATTTTTATTAATTTTCCCGTTTACAGTTAAGCTTGATTATCGAATTTTTTTTTTTTTGCATTGAAAAAGGAAATTCAACGGCTCGAACCCACACAGCCACCAAATTATTTGACCGGTTTCGCTGTTAGTTAGGCAGCTCTTCAGACATATCGATTGGCTTCTCTGTCCTAGAACTTTTGGTTTTTCAAATGCAAATGTGTTTTATACAATAACGGATATTTGGCTGATGAATAGTATTTCTTCATGGCAAACGCTTTTTTTGCGCTGGCTTTGAAGTTATGAGTTTGGCTTTGAACGGTAGCACGCCGTGACAATATTTTTTTATATGTTTTCAAGGACGTGGGTTCAAATCCCAGCCGGGCTCAGCATGTTTTTTATTTTTTGAAATTTTGCCTGTTAGCGCGAAGATCATTTTTATAATGATACTAGCTGAACCCGGTGCGTTTCGCTACCCCTTTAGATTGATATGCATTTGAAATTTTACGGATTTTTTAAAATCAGATAGAAATAAATTCAAAAACTTAAAGTAAAGTATTTATTGTAATGCTTTAGGATATACAATGTTTTTTGTTTTTCCTTCAGGAGCGTAAACAAACTAATCGGCGAACTTAGGAATTCAACTGGAACTTAGGAATTCAACTGGATAGTTAACCGCGTTGTCTTCAGTTGCCACAGTATCAATGAATTTGTACGTTCGTGCATTTCCTGAAATTCTATTGGCTGAAATTCTTTCAATATAATTTACAAATTTGTTTTGTAGACCAATTCCCCATATTCCAAATTTCATTGAAATGGGCTTACATAGCGTGTTTGGTGCATCAAATACATGAAATCGGCCGAAAATATATATGGGAGCTATATGTAAATCTGAACCGATTTCAATTTTGTAGATAAATTTCCGCCACATATTTCAAATTTCATTAAAATTGGACAAACATAAGGTGTTTATTGCATAAAATACATGAAATCGGCCAAAAATATATATTGGAGGTATATCCAAATCTGATCCGATTTCAATATAATTTGGCAAACTAATTTCTAGGATCAATTCCGTCAAAGATTCCAAATTTCGTCAAAATTGAACATACATGGCGTGTTTGGTGTAGAAAATACATGAAATCGGCCGAAAATATATATGGGAGCTATATCCCAATCTGAACCGATTTCAAAATAGTTTGGAACATTTATTTCTGCAATAAATTCCATCACACATTCCAAATTTCATTGGAATTGGGCATATAAAACGTGTTTTATGCATCAAATGCATTAAATCGGCCGACAATATATACCCAAATCTGAGCCGATTTCAAATTACTTTGGCAAATTTATTTTTAGACCAAATTCCGTCACACATACCAAATTTGAAGACTGTATCGATAATCGTTCGTTAGATATCAGCATACAAAGTCTACAGTTTTTGGAGGTACTTCCGATCCTGAGGCTATATCTCCAGATCGGGGCGGAATTTTTAAGATTTAGCCTGTGACACTTTCAGGCCGTGTGGTAATATACTCTGAAAGTTTCAGGAAGATCTATTCAGCGGTTTTTGAGTCCATAAACTTCAAACAAACAAACGTACAAACATTTTCCTCCGTTATAGATATACTCGTAGATACCGCACACATTTCATTGAAATAAACATGGGAGCTATAGCCAAATCAACACCGATTTCAATACTTATTTCTACACCAAATTTAGTTACACATTGGACATACATAGCGTGTTTGGGGCATCAAATACATGAAATCGGCCGAAAATATATATAGGAGCTATATCCAAATCTGAACCGATTTCAATATAATTTTGCATACTCATTTCTAAAACAAATTTAGTTACACATTTCAAATTTCATTGAAATTGGACATACATAGTGGGTTGGGTGCATCAAATACATGAAATCGGCCGAAAATATATATAGAAGCTATATCCAAATCTGAACCGATTTCAATATAATTCGGCATACTCATTTCTACAACAAATTTAGTCACACATTCCAAATTTCATTGAAATTGGACATACATAGTGGGTTGGGTGCATCAAATACATGAAATCGGCCGAAAATATATATAGGAGCTATATCCAAATCCGAACCGATTTCAACATAATTTGGCATACTCATTTCTGCAACAAATTTAGTCACACATTCCAAATTTCATGGAAATTGGACATACATAGTGGGTTGGGTGCATCAAATACATGAAATCGGCCGAAAATATATATAGGAGCTATATCCAAATCTTAACCGATTTCAATATAATTCGGCATACTCATTTCTACAACAAATTTAGTCACACATTCCAAATTTCATGGAAATTGGACATACATAGTGGGTTGGGTGCATCAAATACATGAAATCGGCCGAAAATATATATAGGAGCTATATCCAAATCTGAACCGATTTCAATATAATTCGGCATACTCATTTCTACAACAAATTTAGTCACACATACCAAATTTCATTGAAATTGGACATACATAGTGGGTTGGGTGCATCAAATACATGAAATCGGCCGAAAATATATATAGGAGCTATATCCAAATCCGAACCGATTTCAACATAATTTGGCATACTCATTTCTGCAACAAATTTAGTCACACATTCCAAATTTCATTGAAATCGGACATATGTAGCGTGTTTGGTATATCAAATACTTGAAATCGGACGAAAATATATATAGGATCTATATCCAAATCTGAACCGATTTCGATATAGTTGGGCACATTTTGTTATAAGCCACGTTCCGTCACGCATTCCAAATTTCATGGAAATCGGACATATATAGCGTGTTTGGTACATCAAATACTTGAAATCAAACGAAAATATATATGGGAGCTATATCCAAATCTGGACCGATTTCGCTATATTTTGGCACATTTATTTTTAGGCTAAAATCCATCACACATTTCAAATTTGGAGTCTGTATCTGTAACCGTTCTGGGGGCCACCGTGGTGCAATGGTTAGCACGTCCGCCTTGCACTCAGAAGGTCTGCGGTTCGAATCCCAGGCCAAGCAACATCAAATTTTCAACGGTGGCAAAATTCCCCCTCAGTAATGCTGGCGACATTTCCTGAGTATTTAAGCCATGAAAAACTTCTCTACAAGTGGTGTCGTAAGACACGCCGTTCGGACTCGGCAATAAAAAGTAGGTCCCATATCATTGAGCCAATATGAATCGGCGTGCACTCATTGATATGAGAGAAGTCTCCCTTGTCCCATCTGGGATGTTTGTGGAACAATTATTATCTGTAACCGTTCTATAGATATTTGCATACAAAGTTTAAATTTTTTGGAGGTACCTCCGATTCTGATGCTATATCTCCGGATCGGAGCGGAATTTCGAAACTTTTTATAGCCTATGTTACTTTCAGGCGATGTAGTAATATACCCTGAAAATTTCAGCAAGATCGGTTCAGCGGTTTTTGAGTCTATAAATTTCAAACAAACAAACAAACAAACAAACATTTTTCTATTTTATATATATAGATTTATTAATTTTCTCGTTTAGAGTTAAACTTGGTGATCGGATTTTTTTGCAAGTGAAAAAGGAAAGCCTAGGACTCGAACTCACACAGCCATCCCTAAATCAAAGCAATGCAAGAAATAACTTTGTGAATTCTGCCACTTTACCACATCAAGCCTAAGTAAAGGTACCATGGAAAATTGAGCAAATTAATGGAAACTAATAGGCTAGGAGGCCCACATAATTAAACCTTACACCACAATGTGGAAAGGGTATTATAAGTTTGTTTTTCGAAAAATTCATGTAACACCGCGAAATATTCATCGTAGACCCCCCATGTGGTATACCAAAATTCATATCTCGACGAGATAAAGCGATTTTAAGATGAGTGTTCGTCCGTCCGTCTGTCTGTCCGTCCATTAAAATTGTACGTACGCATTGTATGGAGGTCGGGTTCAGACCAGAATAGACCTCTTTAGTTTTTGGCGATGATCGTGAAATATTTAGGGAGTGAAATGGACCAAAACGAAATTTTTATCCAATTTTGTGGCTCTATAGGTCGCAATGGTAGCCAGATCGGCGGGAAATTGCAAGTACGGTTTAGGTCTACGATAAAGAATATGCCTGTAATTGAAGGTAATGGTCAGATAATATTTAGAGGTTTAAATTGACCAAAACTTTTGTGTGAAAATTGGTAAAATTTTTAGTGTAAAGTTAGCGGGTGAAATTGAGCCTAATTCTTGTGGGAAAAATATTCAAAAAATATTCTTCATAAGGACCCACTAAACCTTACGAAATGAAAAGACTAGTATTCTCCCATTCCTGGGGCCTAAATCGGGGATTTATTGATTAAATTCTAATTTACACTCTACTTGTGTTTAAATGCGATAATAATGAATTCAATGGCTATATATTTGGATTAATAATTTGCGTAAGTATTATGCAGACTCGGTGGGATTTGCCACTGAGAAGCTCGTGTTGAATTAGCGGGTTATTCTTCGGGGAAACGGTGTTGTTTATGTTCGGGTGTGAATTATGTATTCGGTGTTCGGCTGTAGATGATCGGGAAGACGATGAATTCGGTGTTCGGCTGCAGATGATCGGGAAGACGATGTATTCGGTGTTCGGGTATTGACGCGATAAATTCGTCGCTCGTTTGTTAGTCTAGGACTACGGTCTAGTTTCTACAGTGTACTACTATTACTCAAACAGTGGAACAGATGACCCGAAGGCCCCGTAGAACTGAAAAAACGAAGGTCCACTGCCGACTGGAACAGATGACCTGAAGGCCCTGTAGTACTGTGCAATTTATGAGCTACCATAATTCAATGGGTAGCTTCCAAAAAGTATTCCCAACTCGGTAACACCAAGGCGTACGTTGGCGGATTTATAACAGTCTTTAATTCCAACCCGTGTAGCTAACTCCCTGCAGTAGCCAGTTCGCCATCAGCAACCAACTCTGAAATATATGAGTGAATCGAGGCATGAAGTGAATGCGAATTATTCGCCCTAATCACTTACTACGATGGTTGCAAAAATATACTGGAGTTAAATTTACCAGTGTGTGGCCTGTTATACCACTAGTGTCATGTAGAGACAATATATGGTGGAGTGTTGTCAGAGCTCTGTTTACCCATGACTGTAAGTCAGCGTCAGGCGAGAGAGCTCATTTAACTTTGCTCTCCCCACACACACAATTCAACCCAATGAAAAAGCATGCACTCACACACTGACACGCCGTAAAGTATGCAATAGAAAAGTATGGTGTCTGACGCTGCTGTAAGTAGTCTTGGTAGTAGTTGTTGTGTTATGTACGTGATCATATCGACACCTCCAAATAATAGTATGCTAAGTCTGAAAAGTGTGTGTTTGCAGGAGAAGCTCTCAAAGTTTAAAGTTTTCTTTGACCTTCACTACTATTCTGAGTAAACATTTGTTTATAACTTCTGTTCGGATTGACCGATCATTACCAAAATTTGACAGAATTTAAGTTAAAGGACGTAAAATGTAAAAATGTAAAGAACTTGAAAACATGCTAAGTCGACTTAGCATACTATTGTTTGGAGGCGTCGATATTGTCACGTTACAACTACTATTGTATATAAGTGGGTTACTTTATCGTTTTGGTTTGTTTGCAAATAACTACATTTACCGCATGCTAGAAAATGTCACAATCATTGTTGAAAAGTTTTCAAATCATGATAAAGAAATTCCCAGTTTTTTTAAGTTGATGCAAATTACAATTCTGTACTTGGTAAAAAGCAATGCAATACCTCGAAATATTAGTCGTTTTATACCTCAGCCTTCAGGCTGTTTATACACATTGATACGACCAAATATGTGTCTAATCGGAATAATGGTTTTAATCTCCAAATATTTTTTGGCGGAAATTCGTTTCAGACAATTTAGCCCTGTCTGTCCGTCTGTCTGGCTGATGCCTGGGCGGGGGAAGCCTGTCCATTAAGTCGTGACAGAGATGCTCACTGCAAAAATATCTAAGCAGGTACGATTTTGTAGCTGCTCTGTAGGTCGCAATAACAGTCCCATCGCCTCGTCATTTTCAATAAGGTATGAGTATGCGACAAAGATGAAGCTTGCAATTTGAGATCCCAATTTTTTTTCATTATTGAAAACAAGTAGGAGAGGGCTATAGTCGGACGGGCCGACCATGTGATACCCTACTCCACTTGCCCTGAGTATTAGTTTTATATTATTTCGACACGTTAAATTTTGTTTTAAAATTTGTATTAAGAATAAAACTAAAAGAATTTAAAACAAGTAAGAAAAGTCTATAGTCGGACGGAGCCGACCATGGGATACCCTATACCACTATCCCTGGACAATCGTTTTCCACGGAACTTCTTTTCAATGATTGTGAAAATTTAATTATCAAATATCAGAGATGTAATGTATAATACTTATGACCAAAACCAAAAAGTTATCTAGCATGACAAAGACATTTTTGTAGCAGGAAAGGAAAATTTAGTTCACACCAACTAAAATGTAATGAAACTCACTTATGTAGTACTAATACTTCCGTTGTTTAACCGCTACGTTATTGAAATTTTTACCAATTTCACACAAAAGTTTCAGTCCATTTAACCCCCTAAGTATTATCTGATCTTCACGTTGGTTTGTACGCTTCTTCTTCATCATAAACTCAAACTTTGTTTAAAATGTTGCGGGTTATTATTTTGACCTGCAGAGCCGCTACAAAATTGGTTAAAATTTTGTTTTTGGTCCATTTCATCCCCTGAACATTTCACGATCATCACCAAAAACTAATCATTTCTATTCTGGCCCGAAGCCAACCTCCTTAAAAAATTCGTTACAATCGGTCCATAATTGCGGCCTTAAGCTTGTTTACAATTTTTAATGGACGGACACACATCGCTAAATCGCTTTATCTCGTCGAGATATGAATTTTGGCTTACCAAATATTTCGTGGTGTTACATAAACTTTTGGAGAGACAATATGTAGCATGGGATAAAAATGTGGTTCTCTACACAGAACCCATTATATATTAGGCAGTAGGCTCGTTATCTAGCAAACACTTTATTGCAATTTACATCAGAGGAAAGGTCAGTAGTTTTTTCCATATGTATTCTACTTTGCGAAGTATATATGTCCTCAAGGAATTAAAATATCGACCAAAAATAATTTTTTTATATTTTTCGTACAAAAGTAATGGTCCATTTCACCCGCTAAAGAATATCAGATCATCATTCAAAATTGTAGGCATCTTTTTCGACCTATACTCTTACTCGGTGCAAAATTTCGTGACTATTGATGTATAATTGCGACTTCTAGCGAGTTTATTATTACACTACAAACAAATAACGGAATATATTAGGCCATAACTCTGTTATCTGATCATGCACACCAACATCATTGGCATCAATTGAAAGGTCAAACGTTCCACTTTCAAGTATATCTCACTTGTCCGGAATGTCACTTCCAGGAATTAAGATATAAGCTGTATATTAAAAATTTTCACAATTTTCACACAAAAGTTTTGGTCCATTTAACCCTCTAAATATTATCCGATCGCCATCTCAAATTGCAAGCTTCTCCTTTGGGATGTACTCTTACCTTATTTAAAATTACGCGTTGATCGGACTATTATTGAGACCTACAGAGCCGCTAGAAAATTAGATAAATATTATGTTTTTGGTCCATTTCACCCGCTAAATATTTCACGATCATCACAAATAAGAATAGGGATCTATTCTGATCTGAACCCGACCTCCATACAAAATTTCGTGACGATCGGTCCATAATTGCGGCCTGGAGCGTGTTTACAATTTATAATGGACAGACGGACGGACGGACGGACGGACGGACTGACGGACGGACACACATCTCAAAATCGCTTTATCTCGTCGAGATATGAAGATTGGTATACCACATTGGGGGTCTCCGACGAATATTTCGCGGTGTTACATGAATTTTTACCAAAACAAACTTATAATACCCTTTTCCACATTGTGGTATAGGGTATAAATAGCATTAGACGACTTTTACCGAATTGACCACGAGTTTGCTTCAAATAGATCCGAGACGAGTCCTTACACTGCACTTTTCCCAAATTTTGCGTCTGAGGTACCCGCAGGTCTGGACCGATGTAGTCCATATTCGAACTCTACGTATATCTAGAAGAAATAATATGATGTGCAAAGTTGAGACCAAATCGATTGCTCCCTTCAAGAGTTATCGTTCGTACCATTTTACAGAAAATTTGTGAACTTTTGCGTGCGAAAAAGAAGTGGGTCCATATGGCCCATTTTCGAACTTAAACTAATATCGAGAAAAATATTACGAACTTCAAAATTTGATTGCACCAGCCAGACAGACGGACAGACATGGCTAAATCGACTCCGAATTGTCTGAAACGAATTTCCGCCAAAACATACTTGGAGTTTAAAACCATTATTCCTATTAGACACATATTTGGTCGTATCAAAGTGTATAAACCGTCGTTAGCCTAAAGGCTGAGGTATAAAACGACTAATATTTCGAGGTATTGCACTGCTTTATACCAAATGTGGTACTCACACTTCAGACGCAGTACAGAATTGTAATTTGCATCAACTTAAAAAAAACTGAGAATTTCTTTATCATGATTTGAAAACTTGTCCATAATGATTGCGACATTTTCTAACATGCGGAGAGGTCTTCATGATCTAAGGAGAGAAAGAGGTCCAAAGGTATAAACGAGAACCTGTAGACCAACGCGCCTATCAATCAGGCTTTGATAGCATTCACACTGATACAGTCGCGCTGGCAGTACAGAGATATGATGAGAATGCCGTAATCGGCTACAATCCTCCAGACATCGCAGCAGAAGAACACCAGCTGACATGACAAACACGAGTGGTTTTAGCCCAGTTAAAAGCCGCCTCAATTCGTATTGGAAACGAATGGATGCCATGATACCCAACACATGACCAGCAAATCTAACAGCTTCATTTACCTTCTGTCTCCAGCAGCCGAGATTCTTTAAGCAATATTTCTTCCCATTATGAAGGGAAATGCAACGCAGGATCCCAGCGAAAAGAGGCAGTTAAATTATATGTACAAGTGATTTGGAAGTGCATCAATTTATGCATTTTCACTCATGATTTTTACAAGGGAGTGACCCCGGAAAGAGGCACTCCATTGACCCTTTGGCATTGCATTTTAACTGAACCTTTGGCACTGCATTTTAACTGACCCTTTGGCATTGCATTTTAACTGAGCCTTTGGGGTAGAATAGGAGGCAGTCCAGAGCACGTGTTTTGAATAACAAAATAAAATGCATTTATTATTTGTGTAAAACAAAAATATTAATATCTTTATTAAATTAACACAAATTATGATTTTTTTATACCCTCAGCCTTTAGGCTAAAGAGGGTATTTACACTTTGATACGACCAAAAATGTGCCTCATCGAAATAATGGTTTTAGACCCCAAGTATGTTTGTACGATATCCGTTTCAGACAATTTTGAGTAGATCTAGCAATGTCCGTCCGTCTGTCTGTCTGTCCGTCTGTCTGTCTGTCTGTCGGGCTGGCTGGTGCGCACGATAACTCTCGAACGGATCAATCGATTCGGTTAAAATTTTGGGTATCGAAATATTTTGTCCAGATTCGATTTAAGTTCGAAGATGGGCCATATAGGCCCACTCCTTCAGGTACCTCCCCCACAAATGTTCAAAAATTGTCGCAAAATTTGTGCGCACGATAACTCTTGTAGGGAATAACCGATTTGGTCCATACTTTACACATCGTGTAATTTCTACCAAACTTAGATGAGGTTCCAATATGGACTCAATCGGTCCACTCCTTCGGGTACCTCCCACACAAAATTTCGGAAAAGTTCAGTTTAGGACCTGGTCTCGAATCGCTATGATTTTTATTTACGCAAGTTGTATTCGCTGTCCTCTATACGACGCTGTAAATTTCATTAGGGGCAAGTCCATACTTCCTCAGAAAATAGCCTGAAAGTTACAAAAAAACCTATGACACCGTGTGTAGTGGTTGGAGCGCAAGATAACTCTCGAACGGATCTGCCGATTCGGTCCAAAATTTGGCTTTCGTAATATTTTGTCAAAACTTAGTTCAAGTTCAAAGATGGATTATATCGGTCCACTCCTTCCTGTACCTAACCTACAAAAGTTCGAAAATGTTCGGAAAATTTGTGCGTACGATACCTCTTGAAGGGAGTAACCGATTTGGTCCATACTTTGCACATTATGAAATTTCTACCAGACTTAGATGAGGTTCCAATATGGACTCAATCGGTAAACTCCTTCGAGTACCTCCCACACAAAATTTCGGTAAAGTTCAGTTTAGGACCTGGTCTCGAATCGCTATGATTTTTATTTACGCAAGTTGTATTCGATGTCCTCTATACGACGCTGTAAGTTTCATTAGAGGCAAGTCCATACTTCCTGAGAAAATAGCTTGAAAGTTACAAAAAACCCTATGACACCGTGTGTAGTGGTTGGAGCGCAAGATAACTCTCGAACGGATCTGCCAATTCGGTCCAAAATTTGGCTTTCGTAATATTTTGTCCAAACTAAGTTCAAGTTCAAAGATGGATTATATCGGTCCACTCCTTCCGGTACCTCCCCCACAAAAGTTCGAAAATGTTCGGAAAATTTGTGCGTACGATAACTGTTGAAGGGAGTAACCGATTTGGTCCATACTTTCCACATTATGAAATTTCTACCAGACTTAGATGAGCTTCCATTATGGACTCAATCGGTTAACTCCTTTGAGTACCTCCCACACAAAATTTCGGAAAAGTTCAGTTTAGGACCTGCTCTCGAATCGCCTTGGTTTTTGTTGTAACATCTTGTATTCACTGTCCCCTATACGAAGGTACAAGTTTCCTCAAGGGCAAGTCCATACTTCCTGAAAAAATAGCCTGAAAGTTGAAAAACAAACCCTATGACACCATGTTTATGGGTGGAAGCGCAAGATAATTCTCGAACGGAAATGCCGATTCCGGCCAAAATTTAGCCTTCGTAATATTGTTTCCAAACTTACTTTAAGTTCGTAGATAAGCCATATCGGTCCACTCCTTCAGGTACCTACCCCGAAAAAGTTAAAAAATATTCGGAAAAACTGTGCGCACGATAACTCTTGATGGGAGTGACCGATTTGGTCCATACTTTACACATTCTCATAATATCTACTAGATATAGATCAGGTTCGAATATGGACTATATTTGTCCACTCCATACCGTACCTCCCACACAAAATTTTGGATAAGTTCACTTTAAGACCTGCTATTGAATCACTTTGATTTTTGTTGAAGCAACTTACATTCGCTGCCTCAATTACGATGGTAAAAGTTGTTTCAGGGGCAAGTCCATACTTCTTGAGAAAACAGCCCGAAGGTTGTAAAAACCCCCATGGTCTATGTCGGTCCATTCCTTTAAGTATGTTTTCCGCAACATTTTTGAACTTTAATCCTATTCAACATTTTTGTCGGTTCATACGGCCAAAATTTTGAAACCCCCTTAATACATGAGTTTTTTTTGTTTTTAAAAAGTGTTTCAATTTGCACAGGCTGAGGGTATATCTCTGTCGGCAAAGCTGACTGATACTATTTTACTTGTTTTTTATTGAATTCAAAAACATTTGCATTACAATTCATTTTGTGTAGCCCCAGCGCCACATGGACATTTTTGGGGCAAATTCGCTAAGTTTATAAAACATTTCCCAAGTTATAAAAAAGTGATTAATATGAAAATCATGTAAGTATTTCTATATATTCTACATTAGAAGCATATCGACGTTATCCATTAGATATAACTTCAGACTGTTTTTAAAGGTGGAAATTCTGGAAATATTTTTTATGGTTGGAGGAAGACGGTTATATTCAGAACAACCGGCATATTCAATACACTGCTTAGTTGTTTCGATTCTGCATCGATTTACATGAAGATTTGTACTATTTCTAGTATTAATATAAGTATGATTTTGTGTAAAGGTAATGACATGGTAACCAATATTTATACCCTCAGCCTTTAGGCTAAAGAGGGTATTTACACTTTGATACGACCAAAAATGTGCCTCATCGAAATAATGGTTTTAGACCCCAAGTATGTTTGTACGATATCCGTTTCAGACAATTTTGAGTAGATCTAGCAATGTCCGTCCGTCTGTTTGTCTGTCTGTCGGTCTGTCTGTCTGTCTGTCTGGCTGGCTGGTGCGCACGATAACTCTCGAACGGATCAATCGATTCGGTTCAAATGTTGGGTATCGAAATATTTTGTCCAGATTCGATTTAAGTTCGAAGATGGGCCATATAGGTCCACTCTTTCAGGTACCTCCCCCACAAATGTTCAAAAATTGTCGCAAAATTTGTGCGCACGATAACTCGTGAAGGGAATAACCGATTTGGTCCATACTTTACACATCGTGTAATTTCTACCAAACTTGGATGAAGTTCCAATATGGACTCAATCGGTCCACTCCTTCGGGTACCTCCCACACAAAATTTCGGAAAAGTTCAGTTTAGGACCTGGTCTCGAATCGCTTTGATTTTTGTTCACGCAAGTTGTATTCCCTGTCCTCTATACGACGCTGTAAGTTTCATTAGGGGCAAGTCCATACTTCCTGAGAAAATAGCCTGAAAGTTACAAAAAACCCTATGACACCGTGTGTAGTGGTTGGAGCGACAGATAACTCTCGAACGGATCAGCCGATTCGGTCCAAAATTTGGCTTTCGTAATATTTTGTCCAACATTAGTTCAAGTTCAAAGATGGATTATATCGGTCCACTCCTTCCCGTACCTCCCCCACAAAAGTTCGAAAATGTTCGGAAAATTTGTGCGTACGATATCTCTTGAAGAAAGTAACCGATTTGGTCCATACTTTACACATTATGAAATTTCTACCATACTCAGATAAGGTTTCAATATGGACTCAATCGGTAAACTCCTTCGAGTACCTCCCACACAAAATTTCGGAAAAGTTCAGTTTAGGACCTGACCTCGAATCGCCTTTGTTTTTGTTGTAACATCTTGTATTCACTGTCCCCTATACGAAGGTACAAGTTTCCTCAGGGGCAAGTCCATACTTCCTGAAAAAATAGCCTGAAAGTTGAACAAGTAAAAAAAGTGTCAGTCGGCTTTGCCGACAGATATATACCCTCAGCCAAAGTGAAGCGAAACTTTTACCTCCGGACAGATAGAATGTATTTCAGGTCTCTTCAGAATTTGGCCCTTTTTGGGCCAACTTGCCGAACTTGCCGACAATAATGTGGAATAGGAATTAACTGCGCTAAGACACAAATGTTGAACTTTTGTAGGGCAGGTACTCTTAGGGAGGACCTATATTGGCCATTTTAGAAGTTTAACTAAATTTTGATAAAATATTAGGAGATCCAAAGTGATATATTTTAAATATTGGGGAGAAGTACCGAAAGTTGTGGACCGGTATTGCAAATGTGACTAAGTTTGGATATAATATGACGAAGACCAAATGTTGGACCAAATCGGTTGAACAGTTCGAGAGTTATCGTGTTCTTCGACCGCCACATATGGTGACATAGGGGTTTTTTACACCTTTCGGGCTGTTTTCGCAAGAAATATGGACTTACCCCTGAAAAACTTTTACCGTCGTAATGGTGGTAGCGTATGCAAATAGCTTCAACAAAAATCCAAGTGATTCGATAGCAGGTCTTAAAGTGAACTTATCCGAAATTTTGTGTGAGAGGTACCAGAAGGAGTAGACAAATTTAGTCCATATTCGAACCTGATCTATATCTGGTAGATATATTAGGATGTGCAAAGTATGGATTACATCGGTCACTCCCTTCAAGAGTTATCGTGCGCAAAATTTTTCCGAACATTTCTGACGTTCTGTGGGGGATGTACCTGAAGGAGTGGACCGATATAGCCCATCTTCGAATTTAAACTATGTTTTGGTAAAATATTACGAAGGCCAAATTTTGGACCGAATCGACAGATCCGTTCGAGAGTTATCTTGCGCTCCTACCACTACACAAGGTGTCGTAGGGGCTTTTTGCAACTTTCCGGCCATTTTCTTGGGAAGTATCGACTTGCCCCTGATGAAACTTGTACCTTCGTATAGGGAACAGTGAATACAAGATGTTACAACAAAAACCAAGGCGATTCGAGAGCAGGTCCTAAACTGAACTTTTCCGAAATTTTGTGTGGGAGGTACTCGAAGGAGTTTACCGATTGAGTCCATATTGGAACCTCATCTAAGTCTGGTAGAAATTTCATAATGTGCAAAGGATGGACCAAATCGGTAACTCCCTTCAAGAGTTATCGTACGCACAAATTTTCCGAACATTTTCGAACTTTTGTGGGGGAGGTATCGGAAGGAGTGGACCGATATAATCCATCTTTGAACTTGAACTAAGATTGGACAAAATACTACGAAAGCCAAATTTTGGACCGAATCGGCAGATCCGTTCGAAAGTTATCTTGCGCTCCAACCACTACACACGGTGTCATAGGGTTTTTTGTAACTTTCAGGCTATTTCCTCAGGAAGTATGGACTTGCCCCTAATAAAACTTACAGCGTCGTATAGAGGACAGCGAATACAACTTTCGTAAACAAAAATCAAAGCGATTCGAGACCAGGTCCTAAACTGAACTTTTCCGAAATTTTGTGTGGGAGGTACCCGAAAAAGTGGACCGATTGAGTCCATATTGGAACCTCATCTAAGTTTGGTAGAAATTACACGATGTGCAAAGTATGGACCAAATCGGTTATTCCCTACAAGAGTTATCGCGCGCACAAGTTTTGCGACAATTTTTGAACATTTATGGGGGAGGTACCTGAAGGAGTGGACCTATATGGCCCATCTTCGAACTTAAATCGAATCTGGACAAAATATTTCGATACCCAAAATTTGAACCGAATCGATTGATCCGTTCGAGAGTTATCGTGCGCACCAGCCAGCCAGACAGACAGACAGACAGACGGACAGACAGACGGACGGACATTGCTAGATCTACTCAAAATTGTCTGAAACGGATATCGTACAAACATACTTGGGGTCTAAAACCATTATTTCGATGAGGCACATTTTTGGTCGTATCAAAGTGTAAATACCCTCTTTAGCCTAAAGGCTGAGGGTATAAAAACAACCCTGTGACACCATGTTTATGGGAAGCGCAAGATAATTCTCGAACGGATATGCCAATTCCGGCCGAAATTTGGCCTTCGTAATATTGTTTGCAAACTTAGTTTAAGTTCGTAGATAAGCCATATCGGTCCACTCCTTCAGGTACCTACCCCACAAAAGTTCAAAAATATTCGGAAAAACTGTGCGCACGATAACTCTTGATGGGAGTGACCGATTTGGTCCATACTTTACACATTCTCATAATATCTACCAGACATAGATCAGGTTCGATATGGACTATATTTGTCCACTCCATCCCGTACATCCCACACAAAATTTTGGATAAGTTCACTTTAAGACCTGCTATTGAATCACTTTGATTTTTGTTGAAGCAACTTACTTTCGCTGCCTCAATTACGATGGTAAAAGTTGTTTCAGGGGCAAGTCCATACTTCTTGAGAAAACAGCCCGAAGGGTGTAAAACCCCCCTATGGCACCCCCATGGTCTATGTCGGTCCATTCCTTTAAGTACCTTTTCCGCAAAATTTTTGAACTTTCATCCTAATCAACATTTTTGTCGGTTCATACCACCAAAATTTTGAAACCCCCTAAATACATAAGTTTTTTTGTGAAAAAAGTGTTTCAATTTGCACAGGCTGAGGGTATATCTCTGTCGGCAAAGCCGACTGATATTTTTTACTTGTTTTTAGTGATTTAAACATGTATGTTAATAACTGCATTTTATAAAGACCATGTATTGGCAAAATGTTTTTAGATACATTCTGGAATAATGAAAGTGTGGGATACATTCGTGGAAGTTTGTAAACAATACGTAAAGCTTTATTTTGCGATCGTTGCAGGGATTTAAAATCACAATTTTTTGATAACAGTAAATCATAGGTAAATAATTGTAGTGACTATGGATTAGAGAGTTGTATAATAATATCTTCGTATTCACATCAAATTTGTTTTTAAATTTATAAAGCAACCCAATTGCAGGAGCAACCTTGGACTTCACATATTTCAAATGAGTATTCCACAACAAATTACTTTGGAAGTTTATTCCCAAGTACTTCAAACAACTGCTTGTTACAACATTTCTTCCACAAATGGAAACATTAAAATCATCTCTTCCACTTGCAAAATGTGGTCGAAAACGTAATAATTTTGTTTTTTCTGGATTTAGAACCAACCCATTGATTCGAGTAAACTCATAAAGTACATACGCATCGTGTTCGATCTGGGCTTTCAAAATTATGTCATGGCAATATGGATAAAATAGACTCATATCATCTGCAAACATAATAAATTTTCCATGCACCTTCAAATTGGATATATCATTTACATATAGTGTAAACAGTAATGGACCCAGCACACTGCCTTGAGGCACTCCATACTGAACATTTTCCATTTTACTGCAACATTTGTCAATCTGAACAAATTGCTTCCTGTTATGAAGATAGCTCTCTATGAATTTATGAGCATATCCTGAAATTTCATAATACGGAAGCTTATTCAGTAATATTTTATTCTCTATTGAATTCAATCGCAAACATGTGTGTTTCCTCCGCTCTTCATTTAATCCAAGCTTAAGTGCTTTTGCTTCATCTGCTAAATGGGTTTGATATTGTCTTCCCATCACCAGTTAAGATTTCGACATGTACTCCAACAGCACTCCCTTGGGAAATTTTCTTCTCGTGAGTTACCGGAAAAATGTTCACAAATTAAATATTATTTAGTTTGTATTAACAAATGTTTGCAAATGTTAACAGGATTATCTCTTTTTGGAAATGTATTCCGCTGCCTGTAGAGATGTACAAACTGATTTATGTACATGTAGGGATCTCTAACAACTGCTAATAAAATGTAGTGAACGGAGTGTCTTTTTCACGACTCTGTTTGCACTGCATCCAGATGCTGTTAAATTGTGAGGAATTGGAGTGCCTTTTTCACGACTCCGTTGAACTGCCTCCGGATGTTGTTAAAATGTGACAAATGGATGTGATTCTTTGGATTGCATCCAAATACGGTTAAAATGTGAGGAATGGAGTGCCTTTTTCACGACTCCGTTTGAACTGCATAAAAACATGCCGTGAAAGAACTAGTCTACATTGCACTACTTCCAATTTATTTTGCTGGGATGCAATAGCCAAACACACAGTCAATAAGTCAGTGTCATAACGCCCCAAACGCCGCGAGCTTTTATAATTTTATATAAATTTTTCTTTTATTGTATTTGTGCCTAGCACCATCGTTTTCGATTTCAGCGCCTTTATCGTAATCGCCATTGTCGCCCTTGTCCATATCCTAAATGAGTATCTGATGGTGGAGAAGCAACAAAAAAAAAACGTTTTATCACAAAGCATTTTTCTGCTTCACTATCCTGTTTAGAAATCATTTCCCGCTTATATGAGTTTGTGTGTTTAGTGTCCATGTGTGTATTTGTGTGACACATTTAATTTGGTAGTAGTATCCGCAGCATTTTTCAAACATGGTAGGGCAGACTAATTTGACTTTAGAATTTTCAAGGCAATTTTCAATGAATGAGATCTTCTTATAGAATACCATGTGTTCTATTAGAAGGTCACAAAGTGTTCTTATAGAAGACCATGAGGTGTCCTTATAGTAAACCATGAGGTCTTCTCATAGAAGACCATTAGTTGTTCTCATAGAAGACCATGATGTCTTCTCATAGAACACAATGAGGCCTTCCCAAAGAAGACTATGGGTTAATCTCATAGAACACTATGCAGTCTTCTTATATATGATGACCTCATGCTCTTATAAAAGACTGTGAGGTCTTCTCATAGAAGACTTTGAAGTCTTGTCATAGAAGACCATTAAATGTTCTCATAAAAGGCATTAGGTCTTTAGATAGAAGCCCATGAGGTCTTCACACAGAAGCCCATGAGGTCTTCATACAGAAGACCATGAGGTCTTCATACAGAAGACCATGAAGTCTTCTTATAAAATACAACATGAGGGATTTTTATAGATAAAGAACATAAAGTCTTTTAGAAGCCATGATGTCTTCTTACAGAAGAAGACCATGAGGTCTTCTTATAGAAAACCATGAGGTCTGCTCTTAGAAGACCACGAGATCTTCCTAAACCAGGTCATGAGGTCTTTTTCTAGAAGACCATAAGGTCTTCTTCTAGAAGACCACGAAGTCTTGCTATAAAAGGTCCTATAGAAGAGCAAGAGGTCTTCTAGTAGAAGACCATGACGTCTTCTCATAATAGATCATGAAGTCTTTTCATAAAATATCATGAAGTCTTCTCATAGAAGATCATGAAATTCTCTCAGTGAAGACCTCAGTTCTTCTCAAAGAAGGCCTTGAGGTCTGTTCAAAGAATACCATGCGTTTGTAAAAGACCATGTGATCTTATTGTACAAGACCATGAAATCTTCTCATAAAAGACCAAGAGGTCTTCTAGTAGGAGGTCATGAGGTTTTCTTATAGAGTCACATCAGTCTTTTCATAGAAGACCATAAAGTCTTCTCATTGAAGACCATGTGGTCTTCTTCGTTCAAAATATGTTTTCTTACAGAGGAATACCATGAGGTCTTCTCATAGAAGACAGTGTGGTCCTCTCATAGAAGACCAAGGAGTCTTATCATAAAAGACCATGACATCTTCTTACAGAAGAAGACCATAATGTCTTCTGGCATAAGAATGCCATGATGTTTTCTCACAAAAGATACCTTGATGTCTTCCTACAGAGGAAAACAATGAGGTCTACTCATAGAACACCGTGTGGACTTCCAATGAGACGACCATGAAGTTTTCTTAGAACAGATCAGATTTATATATATATCTTTTCAGAGAAAAGGCTTTCTATAGGAATACCGTTTTGTGTTCTTTTAGAAGACTATGACGCCGACTTAGACAAGTAGACCTTCATTTAGGTCTACTTTTCACCATTGCCATCCCTAGAGCTCTCATAAAATAGGTTTCATTATTTTAGAGATTATTTTATGTGAAAAATCTATGGTAACAGTTATGCGGTTCACTTTTGCCCTTTGTTTGTTTTTCCTAACAAAGTATAACGAACTATACAGCAGAGAATCTTTTACATCCGCTGGCGTGGTAGAAATAAAATTATGGCTGTTTTTCCACCAAATTTTTGTACTTTATTTTTTCATATGTTTGTCAAAAAAATTAAAAACATAAACTAACGCAACGCAGACAAAGTTTGCTTTATCGTGTAAACATTCCATATTCTTCATGTTTATATTTCTTTTAAATTTTATTTGTATTTCTTTTATTTTATTTATTTTCTCTCTGGTAGCAGAGTGAAAGAGTTTCGAGTTGGTTTTTATACCCTCAGCCTTTAGGCTAAAGAGGGTATTTACACTTTGATACGACCAAAAATGTGCCTCATCGAAATAATGGTTTTAGACCCCAAGTATGTTTGTACGATATCCGTTTCAGACAATTTTGAGTAGATCTAGCAATGTCCGTCCGTCTGTCTGTCTGTCTGTCCGTCTGTCTGTCTGTCTGTCTGGCTGGCTGGTGCGCACGATAACTCTCGAACGGATCAATCGATTCGGTTCAAATTTTGGGTATCGAAATATTTTGTCCAGATTCGATTTAAGTTCGAAGATGGGCCATATAGGTCCACTCCTTCAGGTACCTCCCCCACAAATGTTCAACAATTGTCGCAAAACTTGTGCGCACGATAACTCTTATAGGGAATAACCGATTTGGTCCATACTTTGCACATCGTGTAATTTCTACCAAACTTAGATGAGGTCCCAATATGGACTCAATCGGTCCACTCCTTCGGGTACCTCCCACACAAAATTTCGGAAAAGTTCTGTTTAGGACCTGGACTCGAATCGCTTTGTTTTTTGTTTACGCAAGTTGTATTCGCTGTCCTCTATACGACGCTGTAAGTTTCATTAGGGGCAAGTCCATACTTCCTGAGAAAATAGCCTGAAAGTTACAAAAAATCCTTATGCCACCGTGTGTAGTGGTTGGAGCGCAAGATAACTCTCGAACGGATCTGCCGATTCGGTCCAAAATTTGGCTTTCGTAATATTTTGTCCAAACTTAGTTCAAGTTCAAAGATGTATTATATCGGTCCACTCCTTCCGGTACCTCCCCACAAAAGTTCGAAAATGTTCGGAAAATTTGTGCGTACGATAACTCTTGAAGGAAGTAACCGATTTGGTCCATACTTTGCACATTATGAAATTTCTACCAGACTTAGATGAGGTTCCAATATGGACTCAATCGGTAAACTCCTTCGAGTACCTCCAACACAAAATTTCGGAAAAGTTCAGTTTAGGACCTGCTCTCCAATCGGCTTGGTTTTTGTTGTAACATCTTGTGTTCACTGTCCCCTATACGAAGGTACAAGTTTCCTTAGGGGCCAGTCCATACTTCCTGAAAAATAGCCTGAAAGTTGAAAACAAACCCTATGACACCATGTTTATGGGTGGAAGCGCAAGATAATTCTCGAACGGGTATGCCGATTCCGGCCAAAATTTGGCCTTCGTAATATTGTTTCCAAACTTAGTTTAAGTTCGTAGATAAGCCATATCGGTCCACTCCTTCAGGTACCTACCCCACAAAAGTTCACAAATATTCGGAAAAATTGTGCGCACGATAACTCTTGATGGGAGTGACCGATTTGTTCCATACTTTACACATTCTCACAATATCTACCAGATCAGGTTCGAATATATATATACTATATTTGTACACGAGGGAGACTTCTCTCATATCAATGAGTGCACCCCGATTCATATTAGCTCAATGATATGGGACCTACAGTTTATTGCCGAGTCCGAACGGCGTGTCTAAGACACCACTTATGGTCCCTTATGGGATGTTTGTGGAACAATTATTATATATTTGTACACTCCATCCCGTACCTCCCACACAAAATTTTGGATAAGTTCACTTTAAGACCTGCTATTGAATCACTTTTGATTTAGTGAAGCAACTTACATTCGCTGCCTCATTTACGATGGTAAAAGTTGTTTCAGAGGCAAGTCCATACTTCTTGAGAAAACAGCCCGAAGGATGTAAAAACCCCCCATAGCACCCCCATGGTCCATTCCTTTAAGTCCATTCCTTTAAGTACCTTTCCGCAAAATTTTTGAACTTTAATCCTAATCAACATTTTTGTCGGATAAACGCCCAAAATGTTGAAACCCCCTAAATAAATAAGTTTTTTGTGAAGAAAGTGTTTCAATTTGCACAGGCTGAGGGTATACCTCTGTCGGCAAAGCCGACTGATACTTTTTTACTTGTTTTGCTCGTGATATATAAAAATAACATCGACAGCAAACATTTTTGCTAGTGTTTGTTATTTGTGCCATAACAGACAAGCTGGAATAAATAAACCAAACTTTTAAATAGAGTTTAAACAAAATGTGAGTATGTGTGGAAGCTATCATGGAAAATGCGAAAATCCTTTCAAAAACTCTTTAAATTCTTTAAAGAAAAATCCGTAGTGAAAAACTAGTAAGCAAAGGCTATAGTCAGACGGGGCCGACCATGTGATACCCTATACCACTTCCCCTGGAAATTAGCTTTCAGCAAATCAAAATTCATTTATGGAACAAAAAACTTATTGTAAGAAATAACTTTGTGGATTCTGCCACCTTATCACATCAAGCTTAAATAATATAATAATTGTTCCACAAACATCCCATAAGGGACAAAGGAGACTTCTCTCATATCAATGAGTACATACCGATTCATATTTCCTGATATGGGGACCTACAGTTTATCGCGGAGTCCGAACGGCGTGACCTAAGGCACCACTTGTAGAGAAGTTTTACATGACTGAAATACTCAGAAAATGTCGCCAACATTACTGAGGGGTATTGATCAACGGTGGCAAAATACCTCTTAGTAATGTCGACGACATTTCCTGAGTATTTCAGCCATGAAAAATTTTTCTACAAGTGATGTATTATGGCACGCCGTTCGGACTTGACGCCAGGAGGAGGTCAGTGGGTGCCTTCACTTTCACCAAAATTAATATTTCAAAAAACCTTTAACGGAAGCTACACCGATTACATTTTGAAAAAAACGTGGCAAAGCGACCCCATGCTGCATTATTTCGCACCTGTTCAACAATAAGGTAGTAACTCAAATTTTTCTATTTTTCAGTAGAGACAAAAACTGTTGGTACATAAGTAGTAGTATGAAAAGTGAAATACCGGTATTTTTGACGAAAGAATAGACAAAGAAATGACAGATTTTTACACTGGGTAGGGTAATTCATTTTCTTAATAAAAAATTAAAATTTTTACTACCCTTCTGTTGAACAGGTGCGGTATGCATAAAAAAATCCAATTGGAAAATTAATACGCCTGGGCTCCACGTAATTCGCAATAATGCACAAACTGGGAATTTCACTGTCATGATAGAGACAATTATAGCATGGGAGGAAAATATGGTTCTCTACAGAGAACCCACTTTATATTAGGCAGTAGCCACGTTATCTACCAAACTCATTATTGCAATTTGTATCAGTGGAAAGGTCAGTCGTTTTTTTTCATATGCAGGCTATTTTGGCGGTATATGCCTTCTAGAAATTTAAATATGGACCAAATATAAAATGTTTATATTTTTCATATAAAAGTAATGGTCCATTTCACCCGCTAATAATATCAGATCATCATCCAAAATTGTAGGCATCTTCTCCGAATTAAAGTCTTACCTCGTGCAAAATTTCGTGACTATTGAGTTATAATTGCGACCTCTAGCGTATGTATTATTACACTACAAACAAATAATCTATATATATAAAAGAGCTCAGTGAGTGAGTGAGTGACTGACATATTATCGCCCAGACGAAACCGCTGAAGCTAGAAATTTGAAATTTTGACTGTGGGTTGCTGTAGGTGTGTAGGTGTGAGATAAGGCTGGGTTTTTGGAAATTCGAACTAGAAGGGTACGAAAAGTACTAAAAGGTACTAAATAGGGTACCCTTTGTATTAGGCAAACGGGAAGAGCTAAAACTCCGAACTTTGGAATGAGGGTCACTGATGAAGAGTTAGAAAGATGTACTAAAGGGTTTTTGGAAATTCGTACTATAAGTGTACGAAAAGTTACTAAATTTGGTACCATTTGCTACTACTAAATGGTGCTAAATTTGGTACAACTTTGATTTGTCTGAACGGATAGACCTGGAAACCTGCAATTTGGAATCAAGGTTACTGTTGGACTGTAAGATTGAGTTAGTCTTGGAAATTAGAACTTATGGGTACGGAAAGTACTAAACGGTACTAAATTCGATACGATCCCTAACCACTATTAATTCGTACACCAAGTATTCTTTCACCCTTTAACATCAAACGCCAGAATAAAGGTTTAATTACACTGTGCTACAGTGAAAATTTGCAGGGGTTCTAATGCATAAATTCGGTTTTGTGGGAGTCCATAGAAAACGAAAATACCTTTGGTTTCTTTGGGTCACTTCGGTTTTTGATTTTATAACGGTAAATGTAGTGAAAAATGGGCTTTCTTGGATTTTCAATTTAAACGGACATTACTTCTCTATCCTTTATTGGAAAGGGGAGAATATTGTCTTTCGAACAAGCGATAGATTTTTAAAATCGGTGAACAAATGGCTAAGTAATAGTGGTTTTTATGTGACAAAAACGCATTAAAAACAGTAAAATGTTTTTCCTTGTGCTCTAGGCTGCGTAAACGATACCTAACAGTACAATTAGTTACTGTTAGCAAGTAGGAAATTTAGTTGGCTTTCATTTTTCAACCGATTTCGTTGGGTTTTCCCATTTTGGAAAGCCAACTAAATTTCCTACTTGCCAACAGTAAATAATTGTACTGTTAGGTATCGTTTCCCGAAATTAAATCAATTTTAACTACATCCCACTTTAAATAAAACTTGTTGTTTTAATATTTAAAAACAACAGAACCCGAGATTTAGCTGAATTATTTTACAACAATAAAATAATACACATCTCAACAAAACTGCCAAAAGTGAATCTGTAAATGCAGAAAAATATATAAAAATCCAGGAAGAAAATCTGATACCATCTTATCGAAATAGCAGACTATGGGGAATGCATATTCTAACAGGATGGTGTTTTTTCCGATACTGCTAAAAATACGAAAAAGTAGCCTAAAGAAAATGGAATCGAGGTTCTGGATTGGCCGTCCTCTTCTTCAGACCTTAATCCAATAGAAAATTTGTGGGCTATTATGAAAAGAAAGCTTCGAAATGAACCCCAACGGACTGTTAACGAGTTAAGGTCCAAAATTCAGAAAATTTGGGACTAGATAACCCGAGAAGATTGTCAAAAGCTAGTCAGTACCATGCCAAAGTGGGTCGAGACCGTTGCAAAAAACAATGATGGCGTAAAATAATTCCAACAATGATAATTGGTGACTGTACGAATTAATAGTGGTCACAATATGTTTGTTTAAAATAATGAACTTTCGTTTTTGTTTGTTTTTTAAAAGGACCTGTTTTTGATATGTTTTTTTTAATATATGTCTAAAGAGAATAAAATTATCTTTAAGAATAATAAAAATTTGTTTGTGTAGTCATTATAGTTCTGAAGATATGCATATTTTAATATCACATTCTTGAAAAATGCTATTAATAGTGGTTAGAGCTGGAATCCTGAAATTTGGAACTAAGGTTACTGTTGGACTGTAAGATTGAGTTAGTCTTGGAAATTAGTACCGATGGGTACGGAAAGTACTAAATGGTACTAAATTTGATACAATTTAGATTTGGAAATTCGTTCTTATGGATAAAAAAAGTACTAAAAGGTACTAAGCTTGGTACAATTTGGATTTGGGTGAACAGATAGAGCTGGGATCATGAGGTTTGGAATTGAGATTACTTATGGAGTGTAGTATTGAAATAGTATGGAAATATGTACTTATGAGTACGAAAAATACTAAATCGTACTAAATTTGGTCCAATTTGGATTTGGGTGAACGTATAGAGCTGAAATCCTCATATTTGAAATTAAGTTTACTGTTGGAGTTTAGGTTAGAGGTGGTTTTGGAAAATCGTAACTATGTGTGCGAAAAGTACTAAATGGTAATAAATATGGTATAATATATATTTGGGTGAACGGAGAGAGCTGGAATCTTGAAATTTGGAATTTAGATTGCTGTTGGAGTGGATGACTGAGATAGTTTTGGAAGTTCGTACTTATAATTACGAAAAGTACTAAATGGTACTAAATTTGGTACAATTTAGATTTGGGTGAACGGAATCCTGAAATTCGGAATTACTGTTGGATATAGTTACTGAAGTTCGTACTTTCATACGAAAAGTATTAATGGTATTATGAATAGAGGTGGAATTCGGAAATTTGGTATTATAGGCGCTGTTGGTGTGTAGGTTTGAGATGTGGATGTGGTTGTGGATATACGTACAATTAGTGTACGAGAATAACTCTATGGCACAGAACTTGGTTCAAATTGTTATTCTGTAAAGGGGTGGAACTGAAATTGTGACATTCGATATTAGTATAGCGTTTAGAGCGGGGAGGAGAAGAAGAGAGAGAAAGTTTTGAAAATTCGTACTTCTGTATACGAAAAATACTAAATCGCGGTTGGGATATAGTTTTGAATATAAGGAAGTAATTTTTAAAATTTATACTTATTATAAGCACTAAATTTAGTGCCAGTTTGGTGTTGCATGAAGGGATATAGGTGGAAACGCATACAAATTAAATTCTAAAATTAGGCTGAGGGCTGTCTGATTTATTGAAAAATACGAAATATACTAAATGGTATTAAATTTGACGTTGGGTGTAGCACTGAGGCTGGAATTATATAATTAGTGTGTGAAAAGTACAAAACTGCAAAAATTTGGTATTGAGCTAATGAATTGAAGTGTAATTCCGATTTATTATTTATTTGTCTTTTTATTCTTAGAGGTGGTCATACAATGAGTGTACTATAAGTAAATACTTATTATTGAAGCACTGGTATTGAGTGAATCGATAAATACAATTTATTATGAGGATCGCTGTTGAGATTAAGTCAGAATGTTTATTAAAATCCGACTTTAAATGTATGAAAGAAAGGTTTCTACATGTAATACCATTGGCATTGGGTGAACAAGTAGAGCTAAAACTGTAAAACTTGAGCTAAGGTCTAAATAATGTACTGAAATCAAAAAGTCAAACGTATCTTTTCAACAAAATTGTTTTTATTTTTGTTGTTTATTCTGAACGTTATAGCAAGTTCATTTGAAAAGGTAGATCTATGCTGCTAATGTTTTACAGGAAGGTTTTTACACCTTGAGAATAAAAAGGCCTAAAATAAAATATGTATCTTAAAAATTAGCTGTTATATAGGGTAACATCTTTTGGGTAAAGAGTTTCTACATTTTGATATCACAAATTCCAAAATTCGGTTAGAAAATGTGGATAAAATGTTAAAAATATCCATACCGTTCTAATAAAACATGGACTGGAATTTAAAATTTAGGCCGCTGTTGAAGTGTAGAGGTGCGATAAGGTATTTTTTTTAAATTCGAACAAAAGGTGTACGAACAGTACTTAAATGAAATTATATATCAATTCAAATAGGTATTAGAACATCAACATTTTCAGTGTTCATCATATTAGGTAATGTTTATTTGTATATCCATTTCCGCATACGAAATAGCGGGCATTTTGCTAGTTTGATATACATATAAGGCTGTAACTCTGTTATCTTATCATGTACACCAACACAATTGGCATCAATAGAAAGGTCAAAAGTTTATTTTCCAATTATAGCTTACTTAGCCGGAATATGTCTTCCAAGAATAAAGATATAAGCTGTATATTAAAAATGTTCACAATTTTCACACAAAAGTTGTGGTCCATTTAACCCTCTAAATATTATCTGATCATCATCTCAAATTGCAAGCTCCTTCTTCGTCATATACCCTTACCTTGTTTTAAATTTCGCGTTGATAGGACTATTATTGCGACCTACAGAGCCGCTACAAAATTAGATAAAAATTATGTTTTTGGTCCATTTCACCCGCTAAATATTTCACGATCATCACCAATAAAAATAGGGATCTATTCTGGTCTGAACCCGACCTCCATACAAAATTTCGTGATGATCGGTCCATAATTGCGGCCTGGAGTTTGATTACAATTTATAATAGACAGACGGATGAACGGAAGGACGGGCGGACACACATCTCAAAATCGCTTTATCTCGTCCAGATATGAAGATTGGTATACCACATTGGGGTCTCCGACGAATAATTCGCGGTGTTACATAAATTTTTACCGAAACAAACTTATAATACCCTTTCCACATAGTGGTGTAGGGTATAAAAAACTGAAAAGCAAAGTAATAATTCCCTTCGCCGGGATGAAATGATGACATTGGTAGCGACCAGTAAGTTTTGCAGGCTTTCAGTGCGTTTTGTAAACATTACTCTCTATAATAGAGACTAATGATAAAGTTAAGCCAATGGAGGGATACTTCAGACTTAAACAATCATGAAATAAAACTACCGTAAGTAAAGTGACAATACAAAGCTTGAACATTTCTACTCGCGATTTAAATGCCATTAGTGTCAGCAATTTAATTTATCACGGAGTCACTTAAAACTCATAAAAAATACCGAACTTCTTTATAACGAAATTTCTCCATAACATAGTAATTAGCAATTCTTCGTCTGCAGCAGCTATGTATGTTATGGATATGTGCGACTATTTTATTACAACAAACCTTTTTTATGTGGCCGATGTTGCGTATGAAAATTACCAATTTCAATAGTATCTATCATAAGCTCTATTGCCAAGACATATTTAACACATTGCAATTGTTATCAAGTTATTCTAACAAATTCTTACGCAACTAAATTCAACAGATGTATCAATAGCAAATTTCTGGTCAACGTAGAAAATTTAATGGAAATTTTTTACCGAAAGGTGATGTAGATTCAAGACCAAAATAAATATTCATTTTAAATAACAGCAACGACAACTGCTTGGGCAACAGCAACAACATAAACATTTGAAATGTATCATTTGAAATGTATCAAGGCAGGCAAAAATCTCATTTACCTGAGTGAATTTTGTCGCGATTGCAGTGAAATGGACAGCAATAGGCAACAAAAGCTTTTGCATGAATGCGACGAAATTAAAATTACAACGAAATTAATGCACTTTTGTAAATTCCATTTGTCCATTTTTTATGGAGAGTGAGTGTGTTTGACTGGGCGTGTTTTGTGCGTTTGTGAGCCTCAGACTTAGAAACAGCATTACTGAAGTCACCAGGTATACTGCCGACAAATATAAAATCTCCAGAGAGAAGATTGTCGTGATACAGTGGGCGATATTTATACCCTACTCCACAATGTGGGAAGGGTATTATAAGTTTGTTTTGCTAATAATTCATGTAACACCGCGAAATATTCTTCGTAGACCCCCAGTGTTTTATACCATTTTTCATATCTCGGCGAGATAAAGCGATATAGCGATGTGTGTCCGTCCGTGTGTCGGTCTGTTCATAATAAATTGTAATCAAACTCCAGGCCGCAATTATGGACTGATCGTAACGAAATTTGGTATGGAGGTCTGTTTCACATCAGAAAAGATTACTATTGTTATTGGTGATGATCGTGAAATATTTAGGGGGTGAAATGGACCAAAAACTAACAATTTTTGTCCAAATTTGTATCTGCTCTGTAGGTCGCAATCATAGTCCGATCATCGCGAAATTTTAAATAAGGTGTGAGCTTATAACAGAAAGGAAGCTTGCAATTTTACATGATGATCAGATAGTTTTTAGCGGTTGAAATGGACCGAAACTTTTGTGTGAAAATTGTAAAAAAAAATTGAATATATATCTCATATCTTTATTCCATGTGAGTTATTTTTGAAAGACAATCCCTTCAAACCTTGGATTTAGTAGTTTAATTCAAGGTTTCCCGAAGCAGCTCTTAAAAAAAGGAAAGTTGTTCTTGGGTGCGAGATCACCGGATATTTTGCATCCCGATTGCTGTTTCCCGACTTCTCGAAGTAAACCTTATGATATTTGGAGATGTAGTAGCACATCGGTGACTTTGCAATCAATTTAAAACTACAAGTTTTGCAATTATGAACCGGTCTCGATCTTATGGCCTATAACTTAAGGGCAGGAGAGCATTGCGACATCTCTTTTTTATTAACATTATGGAAGTTTTGTACACATTTTGACTGAATTTTGTGATACTTCTCCAACAAAAAATCTTCATAAGTGTATACAGCAACATCATTGAACTTCATGATATTTGTTATATTTGTCATTCCGTTTGTAACATACCGAAATATTCGTCGGAGATCCCATAAACCATATATATTCTTGATCAACAAAAATTCTAAGTCGATGTAACCATGTCCGTCGGTCTTTTAGATTCAAGATACAGCTCCCAATGTTTAAGATAGAGCTTTGTAATTTGGTGCAGAAGTTTCTAATACTAATGATTGGTATTGAAAATGGGCTATATCGGTCCACGGTTTGATATAGTCTCCATAAAACGGTACTTCCTGATATTCGTTATTTTGAAGGCTTTGGCCACATTTTCTCACCTACTTGCCTTAAATTGTGTTTTTAATCATCTTTTGGGCCACAAAACTTTCCCCCCTGAAACTTGTCAGTATAGCTCCACGTTTTGATATAGCCCCCCGATTTTCAGTATATTGAAGGTTGTGGCCTCAATATGCCCCCGAAATTTGATGTTTGGTCTTCCATGACGGTGCAACATATTCCACAAGAGAATTATCAGTATAGGTCCACGTCTCCATATAGTTGCCATAGAAGCGAAATTTGAAATTTCGTTGAAGTTACAGAAGTTATCTCCAGAAATTTCTCGGTACAGATCAACCTTTTATACTGTCTCCATATAACGATACTGCCGATTTACGTCATTTTGAAAGTTTTAGGCATATAATTCAACCGAAATAACTGAAATTTAGTCTTCACTAGAGGTACAAAACATCCTTTGCAAAAAATCAGACATATAACCTCCTTATAAATGTAGCCCCCCATTTAAAATTGAAATCACATCTTTCTATCGAATTGATTGTTAATTGGAATTTTGTTGTCCAAGAAGACAGAAAACTTACTCGCTATAAAACTATCCATATATGTACATCCAGGTATAAGTCGACCTGGTACTGGCCAATTTCATATATTTCCAGGTTTTTATACCCTACACCACTATGTGGGAGAAGATTATAAGTTGGTTTTGTTTAAAAAGTTTGTAACGCATCGAAATAATGGTCGAAGACCCATACTTATACATATATACCAAAATGAATGTCTCGACGAGCTGAGTCGATTTGGCGATGTGAGTCCGTCCGCCCGTCCGTCGGTCAGTCTGTCCATCTAAACTTTGCAATCACGCTACATGATACAATTTGGATCAGATCATCTCCAAATTTTGGGTGTTGATGGGGGTCCCGGAGGAGAAAAAGTCTATTGATTTTTGCGATGGTCGGAATGGGCAAAAATAAGACTTATTTGGAGAAAAAGTCAACGTTTTTTCAAAGTTAATATCTTTGATTCTATAAGGGTATACTAAAACCTGACAATGAAAGTAGAAACTATCATTTTCCAAAGATGCAAAGTAGGTTGTCATAGTGGTCAAACAACGAAGATATCACAATAGTCGCTAATGAAAACCAACATTTCATTTTTGCGATTTTAATTATAGCGATGAATATCACAGCTTTGGTTGGGGACCTTGCAAAAGCAAAGCCTGAATATTAAAGTAGAAAATCCTATCTTAACAATGCACGATGGGGCCAATGGCAGGTTTTTGAGGCAAAAAGTCATTATTTCAAGTCAGTGATTGAAATCAAAGAATAACGGAATTCTATTCTTAACACTTTCAAACCTCCAAAACCAAAAAATTACAATCTGGCAGCGGCCCCCGGCGACATGCCAAGCTGCCAAAGATATCATAATTTTCATTCCGTTTATTTCTGACATTCAGTCGTAATTAAACAATTTAAGTATTTTGGTGCCAAAACCTGAATTGTTGATATTATATATTTTTTAGAAATGGAAAATACGGGTAATTGTATGTAAATTAAGATTATTATTAAAAATGTAAATGTAATATTAGAGGTGGTCAATAATTTGTTGTGTCGATAAGTGATGTTTTTTGATGTAGTCTGTGGTATTGTCCATGTGTTCTTTGGAGTAGAACTTTCGGTATCAGGGTGTATTCTCGTAAAAATATGTATCTGGTGAAAGGTGACAATGCCGGCTAACAGATTTTGAAAAGAAATTTTGCGTTTACTTGCGCATAAAAATATAAATTTTCAGATTTCGTAAAACTTTAAAATTTGGATATTTTTAATTTTTTGTTGGAAAATCAGCGAAAACCTATACACAATTTAATCGTGGTGTTAAATACAACTTCGTGACGGGAGTTAAAAAACAAGTTTATAACATTTGTGCACGCCTTAACCAAAAATGGATGAAAAATTGGAGGTCAAAAAATCGTGTATTACAATTTGAAACCTTATTGTTAGCTAGCGACACAGTATTTACGCTAGAACAAGGTAATGATACAAAGAAGAGAGGGCGCCTTAATGTGGATTATAGTGAAGGAAGAAAACTTGCTTCGGAAGTCTCCTATGCACACGGCAACAATACGAAGCGTGATTGATGCACGAAATACCTAAAATCGGGTGAAAATATATATGGGAGCTATATCCAAATCTGAGCCGATTTCGATATAATTTGGCAAGCATATTTCTAGACCGAATCCTGTCACACGTTTCAAATTTCATCGAAATTGGACAGAAATTGCGTGTCTGTTGCACCAAATACCTCAAATCGGGCGAAAATATATATGGGAGCTATATTCAAATCTGAACCGATTTCAAAATAACTTGGCAAACTTATGTCCAGTCCGAATTCCGCCACATATTCCAAATATCATCATAATTGGGCAGAATTTTTGTATTTGGTCCATCAATTACTCGAAATCTGGCGAACATATATATGAGAACTATATCTATATATGAACCGCTATCAACCAAATTTGGCAGATTAGTTTCTAGGCCGATTATAAACATCTGTACGAAATTTTGAAGGTCTAGCTTGCCCCGTGATTTTTTGCCTCAAAAACCTGTCATCGGCCACATCGCACAATGGTGCAAATTACGTTGTCGTAACGAAGATATCGCAATAGTCGGTAATACATACCATTTTTCTTTTTATTTGAAAATTGTGCCTATTAGAGGGAAAATTATTTTTATACCCTACACCACTACGTGGAAAGGGTATTATAAGTTTGTTTTGGGAAAAATTCATGTAACACCGCGAAATATCGGCCCTAGACCCCCAATGTGGTATACCAATCTTCATATCTCGACGAGATAAAGCGATTTTGAGATGTGTGTCCGTCCGTCCTTCCGTCCGTCTGCCCCCTATAAATTGTTATCAAACTCCAGGCCGCAATTATGGACCGATCGTCACGAAATTTTGCATGGAGGTCGGGTTCAGACCAGAATAGATCCCTATTTTTATTGGTGATGATCGTGAAATATTTAGCGGGTGAAATGGACCAAAAACATAATTTTTATCCGCTTCTGTAGCTGCTCAGTAGGTCGCAATAGTAGTCCGATCGCCTCGAAATTTTAACTAAGGTAAGAGTGTATGACAAGGAAGAGGCTTGCAATTTGAGATAGTGATCAGATAATATTTAGAGGGTTAAATGGACCACAACTTTTGTGTGAAAATTTTTAATATACATTTTATATATGTATTCCTGGAAGATACATACCGACCACGTAAATAAAATTTGGAATTCCATTTCTTGACCTTTCCATTGATGCCTATTATGTTGATTTACGTGCTTAGATAACAGGGTTACAGCCAAATATCTCCAATTATTTGTAGTGTAAACAAAAGCACGCTAGAGGTCGCAATTATAGATAGGTAATAGTCACGAGATTTTGCACGATGTAAGAGTTTAGGTCGTAGAACATGCCTACAATTTTGTATGATGATCTCATATACTTTTTTTATGAAAAGGTTGGCATATACCAGCGAAGTAGCCTACATATGGAAAACGAACTACTGACCTTTCCCGTGATGCAAATTGCAATATTGTGTCTCCTGGGTAGCTAACGGGCCTATAGCCTAATATATGTATAATAGGTTTTGTATAGAATACAACATTTTCCTCCAATGCTACAAGTTGTCTCTATCATGATAGAAAAATTCCCAGCATTATTGCAAATTACGTGGAGCCCACGCATATTAATTGGTCCAATTGAATTTTTATACATATGTATATTGAAGCATGGGGTCGCTTCGCCACCTTATGGAGGGTATAATTAAATTTGTCATTCCGTTTGTAACACATCGAAATATTCGTCGGAGACCCTATAAAGTATATATATTATTGATCAGCATAAAATTCTGTTGAAATCAAGACACAGCTCGCAATTTTAAAGATAGAGAGTCACAATTTGGTACAGAAGTTTTTATTACTTGCAGGATGGTTGGTATTGAAAAATGCGATATATCGGTCCACCTTTTGATATAGCCCCCATAGAAAGGTAGCTCCCGGTTTTCGGTATTTTTAAGGTTTTAGCTTCGTTATCCTACCAAAATGGCTGAAATTTGGTACGTAGTCTTCTTTAGCGGTATAAAACATTCCTCCAGAAATTTTGTCGGTATCGGTTCACACCTTCATATAGCCCCCATAGAACGGTACCTCTCGATTTTCGGTATTTTGAACGTTGTGGCCTCAATATTCCAACGAAATGGCTGAAATTTGGTATTTAGACTTCGTTGGGGGTACTCAAACTTCCCCTTTAAATTTGTCGGTATAGGTCCACGCCTTCATATAGCCCCCATGGAAGGTACCTCCCGATTTTTGTATTTTTGAAGGTTGTGTCTTCAATATTCCACCAAAATGGCTGAAATTTGGTATTTAGTCTTCAATGTGATATAAAACTGTTCGCCAGAAATATGTCTGTACAGGTCCACACTTTCATATTGCCCCATTTCTGACAAAAAATTCGTCGGTATAGGTCCACGTTTCGATATAGCCCCCATAGAAGAGTACCTCCCGAATTTCGTAATACTGAAGATTGTATCCAACCGAAACGGCTGAAATTCGTTATTTCGTCTTCCGAGAGTTATAAAATATTCCAGAAGAGTATTATCAGTATAGGTCCACGTCTTCCTATATCCCCATAGAAGCGTACTTCTTGATTTTCGGTATTTTTTAAGTTTTAGCCACATTCTCTTACCGAAATATAGGAAATTTAGTATTTAGTCTTCTTTGAGCCTAAAAACTTTCCGTCAGAAATTTGTCGGTATATATCGACGTTTTGAAATAGCCCCCATAGAATGGTGCCTTACATTGTTTTACCGAAATTGCTGAAATTTAGTATTAAGTCTTCTTCATACACGAAAGGAAACTAATTATTCCATTTTACTTCAATACAACCGAACTTAACGCCGCTCTTACTTGTTTCAAAATGCACTCGGTGTCGCTACCGCTACATTTTTTTTTTGAAATATTAATTTTGGTGAAGGCACCCACCCCACAGTGCGAAATATGAGCACTTTAGTGGAACTTTACTAATAACTCTTAATGTAAAGGACATAGGTTACCAAAATTTTTGCACAAATGTTTCTTATAATGGTAGGTAGTATGGGGCTCAATATGTGTCACATAGACCCGCGGTTTCCTATAGCGCTCATGTAAATGTAACGACGGTTTTTATGTTTTTCATTCATTTTTCAATCGATTTTGCTGCAAATTGATTTATTGAGTTTTCAGAGGATATAAAACCTGTGTACAAAATATTTTCAATATAGGTTCGCGATTTGGTGTGGCCCCCATTGAACGGCAACAGCCGTTACGACATATTTCAAAGAATCCAGGCACACTTTCCAACCCATGTGGTTGTATTTTAGCATTGTATGTCCTTAGTACATAGAAAACCTCTATTCGGAATAGTAGCAACATAGGTTCACGTTCTGCTATATCCCCCATATGAGGGTTCCCCCATTTGAGGTATCTCGAAGGTGTGGGACATTTTTCTAACTGAGATCGTTTACTTGACAATTAGTATTGAGGGAATGAAAAATGTTCTAAACTAAAAACAATTTGCAACATAAGTCCCTGCTTTGGCCCTATCCGCCCGACCCCCAAACATCGACATACATACATTAACGAAGGATAATCCAAAAAATATCAAATACAGTCGGACCTCGATTATCCGTAATGGTCGGGACCGGAGGCATTACGGATAATCGATTTTCCCGGATAATGGAGGCAATGCTCTTATGTAGTTTTTAAACATATTTTTTTAAGTAAACATGACATAATATTGTACAATAATATGAAAATCTGCAATTTTTATTTGTTATTTGTTACTGTAATCCACCAAAATTTAGAAGGATACATAATATAATCATCATTAGATTCATCTGAATTGACTTTGTCCCATGGTTTTTGTGTAATACGGGAGAATTTCCAGTTTTCTTTGTTTACCTTTTGTTTGCTTAATCAGATTAATTGGATAGTGTGTTTTTACTCCCGGGCAATGAAGTTTATAACGAAAAATAGAAGAAATGAAAAAAGTCCAACATTTCTTTTCTATCACGGATAATGGAGGTTCCCGGATAATCGATTCACGGATAATTGAGGTTCAACTGTATATTTTTTGAATTTTTTTGGATTTAGTTTCATTAATACAACATATATTTTACAAATTGAACGTTTTCGATTGAATATATGTTTATCTTCTTACGCAAATGAATCGATCAACTAAAAGCATATGGTGTAAATATGCTTTGTTTAAGGTACTTTAAGAAGTCCTGCGAAAACATATCATATGTGAGCATTTTTTTTATAGTATGAATGAATTCAGCCGGAATAGTCTCCAAACTATAAACAGCAACATTTGTTAGAATAGGTGAACCCATTTTGTCTAAAACTAAACCAACAATGACTTCTAATGTCGGTTCTTCCCTCTACTTTTGAAAAATGCAGTTCGATATGATACTGAAAAATATTACATACTAGCAAAATGCCCGCTACTTCGTATGCGGAAAAGAAATAATATTCAAACAAACATTTAATATGGTGAACACTGAACATTTGTATGTACTTATAGCTATTTAAATTGATATTTAATTTCTTTCAAGTACTGTTCGTGCATGTTTTGTTCGAATCTCAAAAAAGACATCTACACGTCATCAGCGACTACATTTTAAATTTCAGTCCGAATTTTGGAATTTGTGATATCAAAATGTAGAAAACCGATCGATTACCCGGTCAGGCAACATCAAATTTTCGACGGTTGCAAAATACCTCTCAGTAATGTTGGCGACATTTAGTAAGTATTTCAGTCATGTAAAACTTCTCTACAAATGGTGTCGTAAGGCACCCCGTTCGGACTCGGCGATAATCAGTACGTCCCATATCATCTAATCTAATATGAATCGGGGTGCACTCATTGATATGAGAGAAGTCTCCCTTGTCCCGTCTGGGATGTTTGTGAAACAATTATTACATTATTTAGAAACCGAATTCGTGTTAACATAGAAACAATAGAACATTATTCAGTACAATTTTTAGAATCCAGAACCTTAGCTCATTAGCTTGTTACAGTTTTAGCTCTACTTGTTCACCCAATGTCAATAGTATTACATGTAGAAACCTTTCATACATTTAAAGGTGGATTTTAATAAACATTCTGATCCAATCTCAACAGTGATCCTTACAACAAATTTCAATTATCGATTCACCCAATACCAGTGCTTCAATATTTAGTATTACTTAATACTCCTAGTACATTTATTGTACGACCACTTCTAAAAATGAACCTGTCAAATAGATAATATACCTATTCCTTAGCCCAATACCAAATTGATTGCAATTTTGTACTTTTCACACACTAATTATATTATTCCAGCTTCATTGCTATACCAACGTCAAATTTAATACCATTGTGTATTTCTCAATAAGTCAGCCAGCCCTAAGCCTAATTTTGCATTGTAAGCATTTAAAAAAATTCTTATCTAAACACCAACACAATCCCTCAACAACAATTCGAAATTCCACTTTATCCCTTCAACGCCAAACTGGTACCAAATTCAGTACCTATAATATGTATAAGTTAAAAAACTTCTGCCTTTTATCCAAAACATAATCCCAACCGCAATTTAGTATTTTTCGTATACATAAGTACGTACACATAATATCGAATTTCACAATTTCAGCTCTACTAATTTACACAATAACAGTTTGAACCAAATTCTGTGCCATTTTGTAATTTTGTAAGTATATCCACAACCACATCCATATCTCAACACTACACATCAAGAGGGTCTATAATACCAAATTTCCGAATTCCATCTCTATTCATAATACCATTAATACTTTTCGTATGAAAGTACGAATTTCAATAACTATCTCCAACAGTAATTCTAAATTTCAGGATACTACCCTATCCGTCCACCTAAAACTAAATTGTACGAAATTAAGTACCATTTAGTACTTTTCGTAACCATAAGTACGAACTTCCAAAACTATCTCAGTCCTACACTCCAACAGTAATCTAAAATTCAGGATTCCAGCTCCCTCCGTTCACCCAAGTATAAATTGTACCAATTTAGTATCACTTAGTACATTCCGTGCCCATAAGTACGAATTTCCAAAACTTCCTTAACCCTACACTCCAACAATAACCTTAACTCGAAATTCCAGGATTCCCGCTCTATCCGTTCACCCAAATATAGATTGTACTAAATTAAGTGTCGTTTAGTACATTCCATACCCATAAGTACGAATTTCCAAAACTACCTCAATCCTACACTCCATAAGTAATCTTAATTATAAATTTCAGGATTCCAGCTCTATCTGTTTACCCAAATCCAAAATGTAAAAAACTTAGTACCATTTAGTACTTTCCGTACCCATAAGTACGAACATCCGAAACTACCTCAATCCTACACTCCATTAGTAATCATAATTCCAAATTTCAGGATTCCAGCTCTATCGGTCCACGTAAATTTCAATTGTACCAAATTTAGTACCTTCCGTACACATAAGTACGAATTTCTAAGACTAACTCAATCCTACAGTCCAACAGTAATCTTAATTCCAAATTTCAGGATTCCAGCTCAATTCGGTCACCCAAATCTAAAGTATACCAAAGTTAGTACCATTTAGTACTTTCCGTACCCATAAGTACGAATTTCCAAAACTACTTCAATCTTACACCCCATAAGTAACTTTAATTATAAATTTCAGGATTCCAGCTCTATCTGTTCACCCAAATCCAAATTGTACCAAATTTAGTACATTTAGTACCTTCCGTACCCATAAGTATGAATTTTCAAAACTACCTCAATCCTTCACTCCATCAGTAACCTCAATTCCAGATTTCAGGATTCCAGCTCTATCCGTGCACCCAAATCCAAATTGAGTACCATTAAGTACTTTCGTACAAATTTCCACAACTTGTTCAATCCTACAGCCCAATAGAAATCTTTATTCAATATTTCAAGATTCCAGCTCTGTCCGTTTACCTAAATTTAAATTGTACCAAATTTAGTATTTTCCGTTCCCATAGGTACGAATTTCCAAGATTAACTCAATCCTACAGTTAAACAGTAATCTTGATTCCAAGTTACAGGATTCCACCTATATCCATTCACCCAAATCCAAATTGTACCAAATTCACGACCGTTTAGTACTTTTCGTACGAATAAGTAAAAATTTTCAAAACTACCTCAATCCTATACTCTAACAGTAATAATAATTCAAAATTTCAGGATTCCACCTCTATCCATTCACCAAAATCCAAATTGTACCAAATTTAGTACTTTTCGTACACATAAGTACGAATTTCCAAAAATAACCCTCATATCTCAATCCTACTCTTCAATAGTAGTCTTAATTTTAAAATTCAAGTTTCCAGTTTTATCCGTTAACTCAAATCCAAATTGTACTAAATTTAGTACACTTTAGTACTTTTCGTACACATGAGAACGAATTTCCTTTCATCAACACCACCTCCCATCCTTTATTTCCATACCAAATTTTAAGATTCTAGCTATAGCCGTTCAAAATATACAACTGGTACTAAATTTTATAACTTTTAGTACTTTTCGTACACTTCTAGGTCGAAATTCCAAAAACCCTATGGTACATCTTTCTAACTCTCCACCAGTGACCCTCATCCCAAATTTCAGAATTCTAGCTTTTCCCGTTTGCCTAATACAAAGGGTACCATATTTAGTACCATTTAGTACTTTTCGTACCCTTCCAGTTCGAATTTCCAAAAACCGAGCCTTATCTCACGCCTACATACCAACACCAACCTACACTCAAAATTTCATGCTTCTAGCTTCAGCCGTTTCGTCTGAGCGTTGATTATTAATCAGTCAGCCATACAATAAGCACCATTGTTAGTACATTTTAGTGCTTTTCGCACCCTTGTAGGACGAATTTCCAAAAACCCAGCCTTATCGAGCACCTTCGCCCCAAGACTAATCCTCACCCAAAATTTGGGAATTCTAGCTTCAGCCGTTTCGCCTGGGCGTTAATTCTTAGTCGGCCCCCACACAAATTTGACCATTTTTAGTACATTTTAGTGCTTTTCGAACCCTTGTAGGACGAATTTCCAAAAACCCAGCCTTATCGAGCACCTTCGCCCCAAGACTAATCCTCACCACAAAATTTGGGAATTCTAGCTTCAGCCGTTTCGTCTGGGCGTTGATTCCTAGTCGGCTCCCACACAAATTTGACCATTTTTAGTACATTTTAGTGCTTTTCGCACCCTTGTAGGACGAATTTCCAAAACAAAGCCTTATCAAGCACCTTCGCCCCAAGACTAATCCTCACCTAAAATTTGGGAATTCTAGCTTCAGCCGTTTCGTCTGGGCGTTGATTCTTAGTCGGCCACCCACACAAATGGTACCATTTTTAGTACATTTTATTACTTTTCGTACCCTTCTAGGACGAATTTCCAAAAACCCAGCCTTATCGAGCACCTTTGCCCCAAGACTAATCCTCACACAAAATTTGGGGATTCTAGCTTCAGCCGTTTCGTCTGGGCGTTGTAGATCACATCATCACTTTACTCTTTTATATATCAGGAAAAATGTCTAAAATTGTTTTTTCCATTTCAAAAAAATCAAAAAAATTTTTTGATACTACATCAATAATTTTTGGTACATAGATTAAGAAAAAAATCAGCATTCCAAATGTGTTTTCGTTAATAACTTTGATCGTTGCGCGCAAAAGATATGACCGTTTTAATTATGATAATTAGAAAAAATTTTAAGAAAATCGCAGCTTAATATAGTTAGCTGTTATATCCAATTATCGTTAACTGAATTCGTAACCTTTGCGATGAAGCAAAAAATAATCGCAAAGTCTCAATAGATTCGCGAAAAATCAAAAAATTTGTTAAATAATTTCACGTATTTACAAACATATTTTTGAAACAATAGCGTTCATACTTACGAAAAATATATAAAAAAAATTATAACAGCATCCAGACATTTTGAGGAATAAAATGAAACCTAAGTTGTGAAGGTTGGAGCTATAGTATTCATGTTATTTGCAAAAATACGAAGAAAATATTACGAAAAAATTAAAATCATATTATTCTAATTTTATTTTTTTGTGGTTTTATAGGAAAAGTTGGAGAAAAAATGTTTGAGTTCTTCGGCATTTTCGTCAAAATTTCACGCAATAATGATGATATTCCGTTGTAAAAAATGTTTCGCTTATAGTTTTCCTATTGGATAATATTATTAGAACCTTATATTAAATCAGAAGGAATTCCAACTGTGGCATAACGTTAAAATAATGTTATATTGAATATTACAACATTTGAGACGCATATAAACCGCGTAATTATGAAAATGACATGATGCGCATCCGATTTTACAACACAGCGAATCAATCCCTTTTATTTGATGTACAGTTTGTCAAATTCTATTTGGCGGCCACGATGTAGCATCTGCTGCATATAAGGGTGCAAAATACAGTAAAATGGTCATAATTTCCGCGAAGTTCATTTACATTTTATGCGCATCCGATTTCAATAATCACCATTAAAAAATACATCATTCTATGCCGTTTCAATGCGATCCATCAAGAACCGTGGATGTAGCATCGCACTCAATTTTTAGAAAAAATCTATTATATCTCTGGATTTACGAGAGTTTTTAAATATCTGTTTTCACGCAGTTTAAACACGCGTATCGATCTATTTATTTGAGTAGAACTGACACATCCAAAACGCGTTTTAATATGCGATATTTTCAAAATAATTTTTTGCAAATTTTCAAAATTTGAGGGGTATCATATCCGCCGATCTAGTGGGTGGATTTTTAGGCGTCGTGGCTTGTTAGATTCAGAACGTAAGAAAACTAAATTTACGCGGGTTTCCACGGAAATCGAATGACGTTTGTAAATTTTAAACCAAAAAAATAGGTTTTTGAGAAAAATTTACGCACAAAAATTTCGTGTTTGGGCGCAAATTTCTGTGATCCTGTGAGGGCTACACCCTCATGCTATACATTAAAAAATGCGAAATCGAGAGTACTACAATCAAATAATAAGCTTTTAGGGAAATCCAGCTGCGCGTCCCGATTAGAGCAAAAATTCAAAAAACCACATTTTTTAGGTTTCAAAATGTCAGCATCCGTTTGAGGTAGATACAGTGGATATATTAAAAAATCATATATTAGAAACTTCAACTCTGTAGTGTACTCTTTAACTTCTCCTTTGAGCATTTAGCTCTACATTGTGTTGTAAAACCACTAATTGGAAAATAACATAATGAAACTCGTTTATTTCAACGATTTTTTCCGATTTTTTTACATTAGTACGACCACAGCTTCCGCCCAAATTATTATTTTAAGAAAACCCTCGGTGAATCGGGCTAAAACAGTTTATTTTACCGAAATGCGGTCAAAAGTTATGGTATAGTAAAACTGATCGGGAGTTACAATACCCCATACCTCAGTTTCAACATAAGTTAATTTTCTACAAAAAGCTTGATATATAGATATATACAATGCAATTTGCTAAATCTCTAATATTTGATATTTCGGAAAATTGTGAGTTTATTGAAGATCTATCGTCCTCACGTAGTTTTGTGCTTTTCAGGGTATTTCGAAAATAGTTCATTGTGGGTATATATTGTGATATCAAAAATATATTTTATACTGGAAGAAATAACTACTAATGAATAGAAATTCAAATAATTTGCATGCAAACAAATGTATAAATCCCAAAATTATTCATATTCAACTACACACCAAAGAATATAGTAGAAGTCAGCTGCGTTAACGGTGATATACCCTCTGCCTCAGGTTTCTTGCCTGTTTTTCAGGGTTTCTTGGAGCTTTTCGGCCATAATCTCAGGAAATATGGACTTGCTATTGCAATTGTACCATCGATAATGGGACCGCAAGAACAATCTGCTGAAAAAATTCAAACCGATTCGAGAGGACTCTTAAATTTCACTTTTCCGAATTTTATAGTATAGTCTTACCCAATCTATCGATCGATTGCTCACTTCGCCAGTTATCGTTCACACAATTTTTCGAAAAAAAATTGAACTTTTGTGGGGAAGGTGTGGATCTATATAGCCTATATTCGAACTTAAACTAAGTTTGGGCAAAATATTTCGAAGTATAAAATTTTCGTGCCCACCAGTAAGAGAGACAGATGAACGGATTTGGCTAAATAGACTCTAAATTGTCTAAAACAAATTTCGTCCAAACATACTTGGGGTCTAAAACCATTATTTCGATGAGGCACATATTTGGTCGTATTTTGTATAAATCCCCATTACTGTAAATCCTGAGGTATAAAATAAGTGGCGAGGCGACCCAATGCTGCAATATTTGTATAAAACATCCAATTGGACAATTTAACTGAAAATTTCTCTGTCATGACATCGAAAATTTGTAGTATGGGAGGAAATTGTGGTTCTCTACAGAAACCCCATTACATATTAGGTAGTAGGCCCGTTATTTAGCAGACACATTATTGCAATTTGGATCAAGGGAAAGGTCAGTAGTTCTTTTTCCATATGTACGCTACTTTGCCGGTTTATGCCCTCAGGGAATTAAAATATGGACCAAAAATAAAATTTGAAAATTTTTCATACAAAAGTAATGGTCTGTGTCACCCGCTAAATAATATCAGATCATCATGCAAAATTATAGGCATTATCTTCAACCTAAACTCTTACCTCGTGCGACTATTGAGCTATAATTCGTGACTGTTGAGCTATAATTGCTACCTCTAGCGTGTTTATGATTACACTACCAACAAAAAACTGGATGTATAAGGCTGTAACTCTGTTATCTGAACACGTACATCAACATAATTGACATCAATGGAAAGGTCAGTAGATCGTCTTCCAAAAATATCTCACAAGGGAGGAATGTGTCTTTCAGGAACAAAGATAGAAGCTGTATATTAAAATTTTTCACAATTATCACACAAAAGTTGTGGTCCATTTAACCCTCTAAATATTATCTGATCGCCATCTCAAATTGCAAACTTCTTCTTTGTCATATACTCTTACCTTATTTAAAATTTCGAGGCGATCGGACTATTATTGTGACCTACAGAGCAGCTACAAAATCGGATAAAAATTATGTTTTTGGTCCGTTTCACCCGCTAAATATTTCACGATCATCACCAATTAAAATAGCGATCTATTCTGATGTGAAACCGACCTCAATACCAAATTTCGTGACGTTCGGTCCATAACTGCGGCCTGTAGTTTGATTACAATTTATAATGGACAGTCGGACACACATCTAAAAATCGTTTTATCTCGCCGAGATATGAAGATTGGTATACCACATTGGGGGGAATTTTTACCAAAACAAACTTATAATACCCTTTCCACATAGTGGTGTAGGGTATAAAAAATCTATAAGAAAACATATAAGCGAACGGTAGTTAGAGGACGATTCCCAGGATATTTACTATCCTTTGAAGTCTAGACTTTTTCATATATTTTTTGGTCCAATTGGTCCTTTAATTGTTTGCAAGCAAAAGTAAAGTTCTATAAGAATTGAGTTATAATTGAACATTTTACGTCTTCTACATAAGTCCTACAAGTCTTCTGTCAGAAGACCTACTGGTCTTCTCACAAAGGTCTGCTGGTTTTTTCATCTTATCTTTTGTGAGAAATCATCCTTGTCTTCTATTAAGGGACCTGTTGGACTCCGTCGAAAGACATTGTTGTCTCTTCGAATATCCTACTGCGTACACTATGAAACCAAATGGAAGTCAAGGTCTAGGGGTGAAAAATTCCCTTTGGGAAAGAAAGCCAATATTGATTATATAAAGTAACCCAAAGGATCCCTTAGCTGATATTTCTGAGTTATGACGTAACGTTTTTTTTAAGTGCATTATAGCTTTGTTTGACTTGTTTGCAGTTAAATATAATGAGGATTTTTTTTGTACAAAATCTTGACCTTATAGCTCAGTTTCTTCCATGTCCGTTTTCTTCTTGAACTGAAAATGAAAAACAAGGCGGGATTTTCTACATGAAATAATTCTACAAAAATGTTCCTCCGAGAATTTTATGTAGGTTCCAAAAAATGGATATTGGCACGTTTTCATTGTCCTTTATAAGTTTCACCCGTTTCTTTATCAAAAAATCCGTACGTTTATGTATTTCGGTACATTTCGTATAAGTTATTACCTATGTATGTAATACGGATGGTTATTATGATTATGATTTTACAACCTGATATACCTGTGCCATATTTTGAAGAGCTTTTACATAAGATTAGATAAAATCTTTTTTATAAGATGATAAAAATTTAGCAAGGACATCAAAATCTAGAAAATCGTCGATCGAGTTAATTTTTAAATTTTTTTGCACGCTTTATGATCAAAAACATCCGTTCTTTAAACCAAAAAATTAAATTTTGACTTTTTCTGTCCACCATTTCAGTAAAATCTAAAACTTGTTACAAAATGGATCTAAATGTGACTAGATTTGTATGTCCTTGATAAGCCCACAAAATATATGACAAACGGTTTTTAGTATTAGTTTTGGCACCACAAAACGTTTTTTTCAAAAAACTTCACATATATTCTTCAACAAAAAATTCAGAAAGCATATTAAGTTATACTCTTTCAAATGAAGAAGAAATCTACCAAAAAAGTTTCGTAAGTTTCACGAAAAATGGGGTTTCAACTGGGGGTCATCATTAAGGTTCTAAAAGCACTGTAAATTTTTGGCTTACATCCATTTTAAAACCTGGTCATTTATTGCTTATCATGTTCACATATTTTGAAAGCATAAAGATTTTCACACGAGGAAAAGTTTGTTCCAGAATATACCCGGGAAAAAAGTAAAACTGACAAAACTTTCTAAGTTGTATTTTGTTGCTATTTTTCAATATAAGATTCAGTACAAATAATATAAATATGAATATTACTTCATATTTATTATGTTCTGTAGTTGAGTATTAATGAACATTCTAAAGAAAACAGATTTGCCTACATGGGCCAAATATAGGAAAAAGTTAAACATTTGTCCATATTTCATTCATTTTTAGTGGTATTGCAATTGAAAAAAACTGGCCTGGTGTCGGAGTCGAGCCAAAAATACCTCGAATCCGAAACCCTGGTCCGGAATCACTTGTACTCATGATTCAACTGCTCCTTTGGCTACAAACATTTTGCTTGGTAAATATGAATTTCTACTAGCAAAGTGCCCGCTACTTCGTATGCGTTAAATATATAAAACAAATGAACAATATATAATATAGAATGGTGGAAACATTTTGTGTACTAATACGTACCACTTTAGTTCGATTTTTGTCACGCCTACACATCAAGAGCAATCCACATTTTTTGAGATATTTTAATTGAGGTTCTCAGCGCAAATACGGCCTAACCCAACAACCGCCATCCTCCTTTCTAGCTCTATCTGTTCCCCCAATTATAGAACTATTTAGTACTTTACATGTAAATGCATACATACGAACCTCCTCCTATTATTTCAAAATTCCCATTACACAATAACAAATTGTACCAAATCCTGTGCCATTTACAACTTTTTACGTATATTTATGGCACATATTTCTTAAATCGGACGTTATAAGCAAATGATAACAATAATCTTAATTCCAAATCTCACGAATCCAGATCTATCCGTTCATCCAATACAAAATTGTACCATACATGGAACCATTTCATACCCCTAAGTGTACCTAATTCCACATTTTAGGATTCGAGCGCTATAATTTCACCTAAATCCTAATTGTACAAAATGTAGTACTTTTTGTAAGCATAAGTACGCACTTCTAAAACTAAGTACGCATTTCCAAAACTAACCCCAACAGTAATATTAACTCCAAAATTCAAGATTCCAGCTCTAACCGTTCGCTCAAATCCAAGTTGTAGCATATCTCAATCCTACACTCCAACAGTAATATTAATTCCAAATTTCTTGATTCCAGCTCTACCCGTTCGCTCAAATCCAAGTTGTACCAAATTTAGTACAGTTTAGTACTTTTCGTACATATAAGTACGAATTTCCAAAACTTCATCAATCCTACACCCCAACAGTAATCTTAATTCCAAACTTCAAGATTCCAGCTCTAGCCGTTTGCTCAAATCCAAATTGTACCAAATTTAGTACTTTTCGCACTCATAAGTACGAATTTCAAAAACTACTTCTATATCTCAATCCTACACTCCAACAATAATCTTAATTCAAAATTTCTTGATTCCAACTCTATCCGTTCGCTCAAATCCAAATTGTACCAAATTTAGTACTATTTAGTACTTTTCCTACCCATAACTAAATATTTCTTAAATTTTATCAATCCTACAATTCAACAGGTATTTAAAATTCAAAATTGGGGATGGCAGCTACATCAGATCACCAAAATCCAAAGTGTACCAAATTTTGTACCATTTAGTACTTTTCGTACCCATAAGTACAAATTTTCAAAACTACCTCAGTGCTATGTTCAAACGATAACTCAAATCCAAATTTGGTTCCATTTAGTACTATTCGTATCCATAGTACGAATTTCTAAACCTACCTCTATCAACACTTCAACATCAATTTTAATTCCGAATTTCACGATTCCAAATGTATCCTATCACTGAAATCCAAATTGTACCAAATTTAGTACTATTTAGTACTTTTCCTACCCATAACTACAAATTTCCAAAACTTTATCAATCCTACACTCAAACAGTACTCCTTATTCCAAATCTCGGGTTTCCAGCTATATCCGCTCACCCAAATGCAAACTGTACCAAATTTGGAACCATTTAGTACTTTCGTACCCATGGGTACGAATTTCTACAACTACCTCAATCCTACACGCCAACAGTAATCTTAATTCCAAATTTCAGGATTACAGCTGCATCCGATCACAGTAATCCAAATTGTACCAAATTTGATACCATTTAGTACTTTTCGTATCCAAAGTACGTACTTCCAAACCTTCCTCTTTCAACACTCCGTCAGTAATCGTAATTCCGAATTTCAGGATTCCAAATGTATCCGATCACATAAATTAAAATTTGGTAACATTTAGTACTTTTCGTACCCATAAAACTAAAAATTTCAAAAACTTCATCAATCCTACACACCAACAGTAATCCTTATTCCGAATCTCTGGATTCCAGTTCACCGTTCACCCAAATGCAAATTGTACCAGATTTGGTACCATTTAGTACTTTTCGTACACATAAGTACAAATTTTCAAAACTACCTCAGTGCTATGTTCAAACAATAAGCTTAATTCCGAATTTCAGAATTCCTGATACATCCGATAACTCAAATCCAAATTTGGTACCATTTAGTACTATTCCTATCCAAAGTACGAATTTCCAAACCTACCTCTATCAAACTCCAACAACAATTTTAATTCCGAATTTCACGATTCCAAATGTATCCCATCATTGAAATCTAAATTGTACCAAATTTAGTACTATTTAGTACTTTTCCTACCCATAACTAAAAATTTCCAAAACTTTATCTATCCACACTCCAATAGTACTCCTTATTCCAAATCTCGGAATTTCAGCTATATCCGTTCACCCAAATCCAAATTGTACCAAATTTGGTACTATTTAGTGCTATTCGTACCCAAGAGTACCAATATCCACAACTACCTCAATCCTACACGCGAACAGTAATCTTAATTCCAAATTTCAGAATTACAGCTGCATCAGATCACCGTATTCCAAATTGTACCAAATTTAGTACCATTTAGTACTTTTTGTTCCCATAGGTCCGAATTTCCAAACCTACTTCTATCCAACACTCCAAAAGTAATCTTACTTTCGAATTTCAGGATTCCAAATGTATCTGATCACCCAAATCCAAACTGTACAAAATTTGGTACCATTTAGTATTTTTCGTTGCCATAAGTACGAATTTCCAAAAGTATCCCAATCCCACACTCCAGTTAATTTAAATTCCAAATTTCACTATTCCAGCTCTATCCGATCACTTAAATTCATATTGTACCAAATTTGGTACCATTTAGTACTTTTCGTACCCAAAAGTACGAATTTCCAAAATACTTCTATCCTACACCCCGACAGCAATCCTGATTCTAAATTTCAGGATTCCAGCTCCATCCGTTCCCCCAAATCCAAATTGCACCTTATTTGGTACTATTTAGTACCTTTCGTACCCATATGTACGAACTTCGAAAACTACCTCCATATCTCTAACCTACACTCCAACAGTAATAGTAATTCACAAATTTCAGAATTCCAACTTTATCGGTTCGCCCTAATTCAAATTGTACCAAATTTAGTACCATTTAGTACTATTCGTACACATGAGTGCACATTTTCAAAACCACCTCCTTGTATCAACTCATCTTTCTAACCTTGATTTGCATTCCAAATTTCAAGATTTTAGCTCTATCCGTTCACGTAATACCAAATAGTACTAAATTTAGTAACTTTTAGTACTTTTCGTACACTTATAGTTCGAATTTCCAAAAACCATTTGGTACACCTTTCTAACTCACCATCAGTGAACCTCATTCCAAATTTCAGAATTCTAGCTCTTCGCGTTTGCCTAATACAAAGGGTACCATATTTAGTACCTTTTAGTACTGTTAGTACAGTTCTAGTTCGAATTTCCAAAAATCCAGCCTTATCTGACACCTTCGGACCAAGAGTGACCCTGACCCAAAATTTCAAGATTCTAGCTTTAGCCGTTTAGTCTGGGCGTTGATTATCAGTCAGTCAGTCAGTCAGTGAGTCAGTGAGTCAGTGAATCAGTGAGTCAGTGAGTCATCATTACTGAACTCTTTTATAAGTATAGATTACTAAGAATCGCAAATAATCGCAGCTATTGTTTTAATTTTCCAATAGAGGAAGTCCGTACCTTTCAAATGATATCAATATTAGTACGCTGGTCAACGCCGGGTATAAAAAAATCTTCCAAGAATTATAAAAAATTGTTTTTCAATAACTTTTGAAAAATGCACTTTTTTGCCGACGAATAACACAAAAACTAAATCATATTTTACTAATCTGTAAACGCGAAAGAATTACAACTTTGTCAAAAAATATAACAACAATAAAAAGTCTTGGGTCACTGGATTACCATTTGTTTATATCTATATAATAACTAAAATAAATCAATGTACTATTTATAAAGAAAAAATTTAATGAATAAAAAGTTGAACTTTGAAGTGCATTTCTGGTTGTTTCGCGGGGAAAATCGCGAAACTAAATATGAGGTATTTATGGTGGGATAGTTACCTATATATTATCATAAGAATATCATGATTTTCTGTACTACGAAATTTGAGTAAAGTTCCACTAATGTTCCCATATTTCGCACTGTGCACCCCCTCCTGGCTTATAATTAAATATGAATACTTTTGGGAGTCAAAAATTTGTTTGCATGCAAATTATTTGAATTTCTAGTAATTATACCCTACACCACTATGTGGAAAGGGTATTATAAGTTTGTTTTGGGAAAAATTCATGTAACACCGCGAAATATTCGTCGGAGACCCCCAATGTGGTATACCAATCTTCATATCTAGGCGAGATAAAGCGATTTTGAGATGTGTGTCCGTCCAATTTTTACCAAAACAAACAAACTTATAATAGCCTTTCCACATAGTGGTGTAGGGTATAAAAATCAACGCCTTAAAGCTATGAAAAATTTTTAAAAAGTTACGTTTTAAATCGTAAAAGTCCATGAAGAAAGTTGCTAAAAAAATTTACGATTAAAATCGGAAAAGTCCATGGAAAAAATTGTTGAAAAAATGCTTCAAATCGGAAAAAACCATGTAAAATTTTCTTAAAAAAATGTACGCTTAAAATCGGAACAGTCCATGAATAAAAAATTGTTAAATATATTCACGCTTCAAACCAAAAAAAAGTTCATGGAAAAAATTTAAACAATTTGAAAAAGAACTCTTAGAATCGGAAAAGTCAATGAAAGAATTGCTCACAGGAAGGGTCCATGAATTTTCTTATAAAAACCCATCCCTTAAAAAGAAAAGACCGTGAAAAAATTGGTTAAAAAATGTTTAAAAATTACGCTTAAGATCAGAAAAGTCCATGACAAAATACGTTTAAGAAATCCACGCACAAAATCAGAAAAGTCCATGAAAACAATTGTTTAAAAAAATCCACGCTTGAAATCGGAAAAGCCAATTAAACGAGTAAAAAAGGATCAGTCGGCTTTGCCCTCAGCGAATTGAAACACCTTTTTCTCCAAAAAACGTATATATTTAAAGGGTTTTGAAAATTATGGGCGTATGAACCGACTAAAAATGGATTTGGATAGAATCCCAAAAAATTTTGCGGGGAAGGTATCGAAAGGAATGGACCGACATATTTCGTTTTGAAAGTAGGTCTTATTTTGGGTGTCATTCCCCTCGAAACATATCGCGACCACCTGTCGTTTCAGTTGGTCACCATATAATTCACAGGTTTTGGACCATTATATCAGGAAGCATGTACTTGCCTACGAAAAACATGATATCGCTGTAAACTGGACGACTAGGTAAAAATTTTCAAGGGATCCTCGCACAGACCCTTAATCGGGTTGCTCTGTTTATGAGATATCACGCGTACTATTTTAGCTAATATTTTCGAATTTTTGTTGGGGAGGTACCGGAAGGAGTGGATCTACAAGCACCACCTTCGAATTTCATCTAATATTCGAAGAAATATTACGATATGCAAAGTGTGGATCAACTCAGTATTTGGTTCGAGCCAGCCACTATATGGTGCCATAGAGGGTTTTTTATAATTTTCGGGCTGTTTTCTCAAGAAGTATGGACTTGCCCCTGAAAAAAAATTTACCGTCGTAATTGAGGCAGCGAATGAAAGTTCCTTGAACAAAAATCTAAGTGATTCGAGAGCAGGTCTTAAAGTGAACTTATCCAAAATTTTGTGTGGGAGGTACCCGAAGGAGTGAACAAATATAGTCCATATTCGAACCTGATATATATTTGGTAGATATATTGGGATGTGTAAGGTATGGACCAAATCGGTCACTCCCATCCAGAGTTATCGTGCGAACAATTTTTCCGAACATTTTTGAACTCTTGGGGGGAGGTACTGAAGGAGTGGACTGATAGGGCTTATCTTCGAACTTAAACTAAGTTTGGACAAAATATTACGAATGCCAAATTTTGGACCGAGTCGGCAGATCCGTTCAAGAGTTATCTTGCGCTCCAACCACTACATACGGTGTCATAGGGGTTTTTTGCACTTTTCAGGCTATTTTCGCAGGAAGTATGGACTTGCCCCTGTTAAAAGTTGTACTGTCGTATAGAGGACAGTGAATATAAGTTGCTACAACAAAAATCAAAGCGTTTCGAGAGCAGGTCCGAAAATGAACTTTTCCAAAATTTTGTGTGGGAGGTACCCGAAGCAGTGGACGGGTTGGGTCCATATTGGAACCTGATCTAAGTCTAGTAGAAATTTCACGATGTGCAAAGTAGGGACCAAATCGGTTACTCCCTTCAGAGTTATCGTGCGCACAAATTTTCCGAACATTTCCGAAGTTTTGTTGGGGAGGTGCCGGAAGGAGTGGACCGATATAACCCATCTCTGAACTTAAACTAAGTTTGGACAAAATATTACGGTTGATCCGTTCTAGAGTTATCGTGCGCTCCAGCAAACCAGACAGAGAGACGGACGGACATTGCTAAATCAACTCCAAATTATCTAAAACACATTTCGTCCAAACATACTTGGGGTCTAAAACCATTATTTCGATGAGGCACATTTTGCCGGTATGAAAGTGTGTATACCCTCGTTAGCATAAATACTGAAGGTATAAAAATGTAATAAAAACAAGTAAGCAAAGTCTATAGTCGGACGGGGCCGACCATGTGATACCCTACACCACAACCTCTAGGAATTAGCTATGTGCGGTTGCCTTGCACCCTGAATGCCCGGTTTCGATGCCCAGGCCTGGCCACATGAAATTTTCAACGGTGGCAAAATACCCTTTGTAATGTTGGCGATATTTCCTGAGTATTTCAGCTATGAAAAACGTCTCTACAAGTGGTAACTTAGGACCCGCCGTTCGGATTCGGCAATAAAAACTAAGTCACATATCAATGATCTAATATAAATCCATTGATATAAGGAAGCCTCCCATGTCCCTACTGGGATGTTTGTGGAACAATTATATAAATAGTTCATTGCTGTTATATATTGTGATATCAAACATATATTTTACACCGGTAGAAATAACTAATATTGAATAGAAATTCAAATAATTTGCCTGCAAACATACTTATAATTCCCAAAATTATTCATATTCAATTACACACCACAGAAGATAGTATAAGTCAGCTGCGCTTACGGTGATATACCCTCAGCATCTGACCAGAAAAAGAAACAAGCACAATAATTATACCGTATAAAAATATATTGATTTTGTATCACCAGTTTGCTTTAAAATAAGTGGAATCTGTAGGTTTCGAAATGAAAGGCTATACCAAATTAAGTTTTGTAAGCTAACTTCTGATTTTTGAAAAAGTTTGAGAATTATTTTTTTTAGAAATTTTGGACCATTATCTCAGGAAGTATGGACTTACTCCGGAAAAAGTGTGCCGTTGCAATAGGGACCGTGAAAAGAACCTTCTTCAAAAAATTCAAATAGATCCGAGACGGGTCCTCAAACTTCACTTTTCCCAAATTTTGTGTGGGAGGTACTCGAAGCACATGACTGGATGAAATAATAGGATGTGCAAAGTTTGGACCAATCAGAAAATCCCCTTAAGACTTATCTTGCGGATTTGCCATTTTAGTTAGGTTTTTTGTTTGTTGTTCATTGTTTCTTGGAGCTTTTCGGCCATAATCTCAATAAGTATGGAATTGCCATTGCAATTGTACCATCGTAAAGGGGAACGCAAGGACAAGCTGCTGAAAATATTCAAAACGATTCGAGGGGACTCTTAAATTTCACTTTTCCGAATTTTGTGAGGGACGTACTTGAAGGTGTGGACCGATCTATATCTGGAAGGCATAATAATATATGGAAAGTTTGGACCAAATCGATTGCTCACTTCGACAGTTATCGTTCACACAATTTTTCAGACAAATGTTGAACTTTTGTGGGGGAGGTGCCCGAAGGAGTGAACCGGTATAGCCCATATTCGAAATTATACCAAGTTTGGGCAAAATATTACGAAGTGTATAGTGCGCACCAGCCATCTGGACAGTAAGAGAGACAGATGAACGGACAGGGCTAAATCGACTCAAAATTGTCTGAAACGAATTTCGTCAAAATATACTTGGGGTCTAAAACCATTATTTCGATGAGGCACATCTTTGGTCGTATTTTGCATATATATTCCATTTACCCTAAAGGCCGAGAGTACAAAACAGTTGGCGAGGCCACCAAATTCTGCAATATTTGTATGAAAAATCCAATTGGTCAACTGAACTGAAAAATTCTCTGTCATTATAGATACAATTTGTAGCATGGGAGGAAGTTGTGGTTCTCTACACAAAACCATTATATATTAGGCAGTAGGCCCGTTATCTAGAAGACACATTATTGCAATTTGCATCAGGGGAAATGGCAGTAGTTACTTTTCCATATGTAAGCTACTTTGTCGGTATATGCCCTCCAGGAATTAAAATATGGACCAAAAATAAAATTTGTATATTTTTCATACAAAAGCAATGGTCTATGTCACACGCTAAACAAAATCAGATCATCATGTAAAATTATAGGCATTTTCTTCAACCTAAACTCTTACCTCCAGCAGAATTTCGCGACTATTGAGCTGTAATTGCGACCTCTAGCGTGTTTATGATAACACTACAAACAAAAAACTGGATATATTAGACTGTAACTCTGTTATCTGATCGCGTACATCAACACAATTGACACCAATAGAAAGGTCAAGCGTTCCTCTTCCAAGTATAGCTTACTTGCCCGGAATGTCTCTTCCAGGAAAAAAAGATATAAGTATATTAAAACTTTTCAAAATTTTCACACAAAAGTTGTGGTCCATTTAACCCTCTAAATATTATCTGATCGCCATCTCAAATTGCAAGCTTCTTCCTTGTCATATACTCTTACTTTTTTTAAATTTTCTAGGCGATCGGACTATTACTGCGACCTACAGAGCAGCTACAAAATCGAATAAAAATTATGTTTTTGGTCCATTTCATCCGCTAAATATTTCACGATCATCACCAATTAAAATAGCGATCTATTCTGATGTGAAACCGACCTCCATACCAAGTTTCGTGACGATCGGTCCATAATTGCGGCCTGGAGTTTGATTACAATTTATAATGGACAGACGGGTGGACGGACACACATCTCAAAATCGCTTTATCTCGCCGAGATATGAAGATTGGTATACCACATTGGGGGTCTCCGACGAATATTTCGCGGTGTTACATGAATTTTCACCAAAACAAACTTATAATACCCTTTCCACATAGTGGTGTAGGGTATAAATAGTCCACAAAATCAAACCTCGAAAGACTCTGATGTAGGGTGCCCATAAAACATGTCTTGATAAGTGTTTATTTTTGTTCCACATTCTGTTTCCTACAACGAAACTGAACTGAAGGAACAAGTAGATTGTAATGCACTCAAGTATTCTATTCCATATTTTGTAACATAAAGCTGAAAACATTATTGTTTCTGTCTACTCCACATATTCAAAACACATCCCTTATCCTTAGGGCATCAAAAAAGAGTTTTTACTTTTAAATAGATTTTCAACATTCCCTATTTCCTTTATTTGTTTTTCGTATTTCGTATTTGATTTGCTTTCATACATTTTTATGGCGGATATCATGACATGCTTACAGCAGAATAAGCAGCATAAGCAGCATCAACAAATGGTATTTATTCCAAATATTTAAAAATTGATTTGAATTGAAAAACTCCGAAAATCGTTTCGTTAACGACGATGACGACTACGTTAACAACGGCATTGACTGTACTCTAAAAACTGAATATGAGGAAAGGGAAAGTGTGCACGTTTTACACGTTTCTTTTCAACAACAACAGTTTAATCTATTCATCGTGTTGTCTCAACACCTGGAAATGTGCGTAAGGAAATTAATTTCACAATTCTTAATTACATTAGTATCTAAACATCGAAGAGCCATTGATATTAAACGTTGTATCCTATAAAATATTCTACTTAGGGCTTGACGTGGCGAAGGAGCTTATTACTTTCGTAGCCTATACACAATTGTTGTTCCATTTTACATCAATACAATTCGTAATGGAGTGTATAAAGATTCGACTCACCCGAACTTAACGCTAATTTTCGGCTTATTTTGCATTAAATTTTGCCAAAAAGATTGTTGCAAAATCATTGGGCTAAACGAAACAAATTTTATGTGGGATTATGAAATTACCTATTCTTCTCTCACTCCCAACCACCACCACTCTTTTCATTTCGAATCTCATGCCAGTCATTACAATTTCGAGTTTTCCTTCTTTACAATTGAATAACATTTGTTTTCTGTTAGTCCCAATTTACATTAGGCGAGTTTACTTGCGGCAATTGTCAGTTTGTAGGTGAGAGAGGGTGCTGAGAGGCAAAGGTTTACCATATGCCTCACCCCTCTCTCCTACAAAATGACAATTGCCGCAAGTAAACTCGCCCAATGTAAATTGGGACTTTCTCAAAGGTGCAAACACGAATCCTATCATGCGTACGAGCAAATGTCATATTTACGACTACAAGTATAATTTCGCAGAACATCATTGGGATTTGGTTTCTCGTTTTGAAAAACGCGCAAATTGCAAGAAAATTTCACGTATCGCTCATTTACTCGAAGAGTGGCATAACTCGAAAAATCCGTTTTCTGAGTTATCAATATTTATATTTTCTACGATTATTTATTTACCTTGAGTCAAATTTTCATGCTGATATCTCTAAAACTCAATGAGTTAGTTTGGCAGAATTCAACAAAACAGTTTTTGGAGTTTATGGAGCACTAAAACACTTCAAATCATCCTTGATCTTGCACAGAAATTTAATTATTTTAGTACAAAAAGTTGACATTAACTGCACGGCGCGCCGTTCGGACTCGACGATAAACAGTAGGTCCCATCTAATTGAGCTAATATGAATCGGGGTGCACTCATTGATATGAGAGAAGTCTCCCTCTATGTTTGTGGAACAATTATTATAATTATGTAAAGATCTCTAAGTTCTTTTACGCGATGACCTCTAAGGTCTTCTATATGAATACCTCTAAGTTCTGGTGCGCAGACTCTAAATTCTTCTGAGAAGACCACTAAGATATTCTATGGGAAGACTATATCAAGGCTTATACGGTCATAAATATAAGGGCATCTAACGTCTTCTATGTGAAGTCCTCTATTGTCTCCTTACGATATGTAGACTGCCATGTTGACTATTTGAAGGTCTCCGTGGGTTTCTATACGAGGACCCGTAAGGTCTTCCATGTAAAGATCTATAGGGTCTTCTGTTTCATATAGGACATATTAAGTCCTCAATATATAGGGCTTTCTGTAAAGACATTTAAGATTTTCTATGTGAAGACTTCTAAGGCCTTCATTGTGAAGACAATTCAGATTTACAATGTGAAGGCCTATAATGTCTCCTTACAACGGCCTCAAAGCTTTCCTATGTCCTTCTATGACCTGTAAGACCTTTATTGTCGTGACCACTCAGGTATTTTGTGGTCTCCTTAAGAGAAGTGCTCTAAAGAAGTGCTGTCAAGGCCTCGATGTTCTTCTATGTGAAGACTACAAAGGTCTTTTGTGAAGATCTATGTTGTCTTCTAGTTGAAGCCCTATAAGGTCTTCCATATGAGGACCGTTTGGGTCCTCTAAATAAATGCCTTCCATTTCAAGATGTCCAAAGTTTCGATGATAAGTCCTTTCTCAATACTTTTAAGATCTCCTCTATGAAGACTTGTAAGATTCACTATATGAGGACGGTTTTCCATGCGATTACATCTAAAGTCCTACATGTGAAGACCTTTAGGATCTGCTATTTGAAGACTTCTTATGTCCTCCATGTGAAGACTTCTTAGGTCTTCCATGAGAAGATGTTCTTTGAAGACCTCTTATGTCTTTTTTGTGAAGACTTCTACTGTCCACCAAGTGAAGAATTCTAAAGTATTATATGTGAACACTCATAACAATACCTGTGGGAAGACCTATAAATTATTCTATGTGAAAACGACAACATTCTTCTATATAAACCCTCTAAAGTTTTCGATACGAAGACTTGCATGGTATTGATACAAAGACCTCTTAGGTCTTTGATTGGGAAGGCCTCTTAGTTATTCTATATGAAGACCTCCAGTAACTTCCTACTATAGCCTCTATGGTCTGACCATATTCTGCAAAAATATCATTGTCGGCAGAGACGAACACAGGTGGGGCTTTTCTGGTCTAATAATTATTTACAATATGTTTAAATTCTCCTTTTTCTTTTTGTTATCTACGAATTCAAAATATCCAATATTGCAACCTGTTTAAATTGAAAGGAAAGTTATCCGTAAAATAAAAACAATTTTCCCCACAATTTAATCCCTTCAATCCACTACGCAAACATTTCATATGTGTAGGACAGAAACTTTGACAAAAACATGTACAAGTGTGCTGAGTTGCGTTAGGGTTTTTATTACGTAAACGCTATCACTTTGAGGCAGCAACAATCCCCTGTCAAACACCTTTGCTTTGTTTTCTGACTGACAAATTGCCCGCCTACCTTTTGTCCGTCAGCTAGCCCGTCAGCCGTCTAACCAACAATAACCCTTGAACCTTCAATTCTAGCATTTAACAAAACTACTACTCCGTCTGCTGTCAACCACGATGTGATTCTCGAAGCGAACAATTGAATTAGTTTGTGATTAGAGCGTAAAACTATGGACTGCGCAGAGAAAGAGGAATTTCAATTTTTGTTTTTTTGGTTTTTAACTAAATATGGCAAGATAAAGAAATTCCTGAACCGAACACAACCAAATGGAAAATGATTCGCAATCAAATTCAACATTGGCAATAATAACAAAACAAGAAACCAGCCAGTAGCGAACCACATCAGCAAATCAAATGCTCGCACAACTGATTCAATGCAGAGGTTTCGTTTGTTTTGTTACTACTTTATATTTGATACGAGATATTTCATTTAATGGAAGCCTTACTTCATTGCATTGTGAAATTATTTCGAGTACATATGTAGGAAAGTTTTTATTCGTATGGAAAATCCATATTTGAGTTTTTCATGTTACCCCAAACAAATATGGGATAGTTAAATTTTCCAATTGAAAATGTGTAATGTTTGCAGAATATAATACCTGAGGAATTGCAAACAAGAAAATCAGATATATTAAGAAATGACAAATACCAAGTAAGAAGTAAATAAAAAATCATTTAAAAAAGTAAGGAAAGACTACTCCACTACTTTTGCGTTATCTTTTGGCGAATAAGAATTAATTTTTTAAACAAGGATACTCTTTCAAGAGACTTGAGATCCTCATACAGGTTAAGATATCAGGCAATATATAAATCATTGCTTGTACTTTAGTGGCAATTATCATCAATACATGGAAATGTTGACCATATCGACCACATTATTGACATCATTTGTGCACAAGACCGACCGCATACCATACCTTGTGGGGTCAAAAGTTCATCTTTCATATTTAGTTCTACAGAACTGCAATACAAGTTTCACACAAGATGTATAGTCCATTTGCCTCACTAAATAACTCATGGGCAATATCTAAAAGTAGGGTTCGTCTTTGTTATAATGTCCCGAATTCCTTGCGAAATTTTTTGACGTTATATGATTGCGTTCTGAAGATTCATAACAATTTATAATGAATATATGGGCTGACAAACATATAAAGTCATGTGGGACCACTATTTAATATTGAATAAAACCAAATTGAATAAAACCAATAGTAGCATAAAAACTTAATGACGCTGTAGATAAATGGAAATCTAGGATTTTTTTGTCACGATTCTAACAATGTCTTTACCATCATATAATGACAATTTGTCGGATGGAAGAAAAATATATTTCTTTAACAACTAAGAAACGAATATAGTAGGGCGGGACTGGCCATGTGATACCCTATACCATTATATTTGGGCACTATATCTTGGCGGAATTTCTTTTTCATGATTGCGGCTTGCTGCTGACGTCCGGTCATATCGACGCCTCCAAACAATAGTATGCTAAGTCGACTTAGCATGTTTTCAAGTTCTTTACATTTTTATATTTAACGTCCTTTAACTTAAATTCTGTCAAATTTTGGTAATGATCGGACAATCCGAACAGAAGTTATAAACAAATATTTACTTAGCATAGTACTGAAGATCAAAGAAATTTCCAAACTTTTAGAGCTTGTCCTGCAAAACTCGCTTTTCAGAATTAGCAAACTATTATTTGGAGGTGCCGAACGTCCTTTAACTTAAATTCTGTCTAATTTTGGTAATGATCGGTCAATCCGAACAGAAGTTATAAACAAATATTGACTTAGCATAGTACTGAAGATCAAAAAAATTTCCAAACGTTGAGAGCTTCTCCTGCAAAACTCACTTTTTAGACTTAGCATACTATTATTTGGAGGTGTCGATATATACAAAGCATTTTGTACGTTGTCATTACTAGAAGAAGAAGAGCTAAATTGTCTATTCTGCACAAATTATATGAAGATCGGTAACACCAAATGTGTGTCTGGAACCAATATTTCGAGGTGTTGCATGTTTTTTTTTTGGTAAAACAAACATAATGCCCCCAAGACATTGTGGTGTAATAATATAATAAGAAATGGAATGAACTTTTCTGCCAAATTAAGGACTAAGAATTTACGAATGAGTTGTTTTATCCATATGTGACAGTCCTAATCATTATAGTTTATATATTGTTACGGAATTAGATTTAGCTAATCTCCGTGTAGACGTTGTTTTATTCCCCGATACGATTTGTACCAAATAAAACAGGGTTCGTTTTAGATTACGTTTCTACAATGCTTTATTTACTTTATTACACTTATTCAGAACCGACTTTAATTACAAAGCACACAGCAAGTCTCTAGTTAGCACGCAGCTCTTATTTAACCGATCTGTTCAGTTCAACGCTTAAAACACAACTCCAGTTGCCAGTTCCCCTGTATTTATACCCCAAAGTCTCCCTGTTCTAGAGCCCTCTAGAACACATATGGCAACACCTCGAATCTGTGCAGCGAACACACAGACGCACATTCGCACTAAGCGAACAACCATACTCACATACATACATGGGGGAATACAAGCGGACGACAAGCACAGTAATGACGTAATTACAACAAATAAATGCAAGAAAAGAAGTAACAAACTAAACGATAATTACATGATTATGGCAAAACAAAATAAAAGCACATTAATGAAAGGTAAAGTAACATCTAGAATAATGAAGAGAGTTCTACATGGTAGTTGTTGTTGCTTAAATAAAGTAACTGTGTAATAAAAACTTTACGTTACAATTCAAATTTTTAAATTAACGGAAATTAAACTAAACTAACTTAAACCTATCAGTTACATTCGTAACACACCAAGTATAACTTCGTCCATAATATCGGCCACTACAAAATCGAAATTTACAGATTTTCTACCCATGCTCAGCCTTTGGTAGGCCTTTCCATGCACCGTTGTAGTCTCGCCTGTGGCCGTCCGCAATTTGACTCCATTTAACGGCAATACCTTCCCTTTTACCAAATCCGGTCTAATAATGGACTTTGTTGCACCGGTGTCCAATGTCAAGGTACGCAATACACCATTGACGAAGCCTTTAACCGTTAAGTTGTGATTCTTCTGCTGGACTATGGCTATAGAGATTGTGGGACCATCATTTTCATCCTCTGCCAGCAGCGTCTCGTGATTGACGGAATTCACTTTATTTGATTCACCTGATGTCTCTCTTTCCAGATTCTTGGCCACCGGTTGGTCGTCACTTTTTGAAGGCGATGAGGCTGATCTGGGCCTTGCTTGTTGCAATCTGCATTCCTGGGCCATGTGTCCAATTTTCCGACAGTTATAACAAGTCTTTTTCGTTCTAGCAGCCCCTCGTTTCACACGCATCAGTGCATCTTTCAGCAGGTCGACAACGGTCTGGGAATTGTTGTCCTCAACTTGCAGCCTCCGCACGTTGTAAGCTTTAGGTTTCACCAGCATCTTCGCGGTTTCTTGGGCCAGGGCAAATGACACGGTTTCTGCAAATGTTCCCATTGGTGCCGCATACGTCGCAAATTTTATCTCTGGATCACGAATACCACTTGCAAATGTCTCAATCTTTATGCGGTCCACCAATGGATGTGTCTCTCCTGGATATGCCAACTGCGCCAACCGCTCTATATCAGCCGCAAAGTCTTGTAAGGTCTCATTTGGCTTCTGGACTCTTCCCCTCAGTTCCATTCGGTAGATCTCTGGTTTGTGTTCACTACCGTACTTACGTTCAAGAGCAGCCATTATATCTCCATAGTTGTTCCTAGAAGCGGCGGGAATACTCTGTAATACGTCAGCAGCATCACCCTTCAATGCCATAAGGAGTGATACCGCCTTTTCGTTGTCGTTCCAAGAATCTCTAGCAGCCACTGTCACGAACTGTAATTTGAACACATTGAAAGAGGTTGAGCCGTCGAACACAGGAGGCTTGATTTTTAACGTGTTATGAATAGCTCTCACTAGACCGCCTTTAATTTCCAGTTCCGACATTTTCTTTTCTATGCCCAGAATCTTCTCATCTTGAGCCAGAAATTTCTCGTCAACAGACAAAATCTTTTTATCCAACTCTTTAATTTGTACCTCCACGTTTTCTACTCTCTTTTCAATCACCATCGTGATGTTCTCGAGTTTCTCGTTAATTGTTCTAGAATTTACCTCTAATTTCTCTTCCATGCCCTTAGAGATTTTTCTAGAGTTCTCTTTTAATTTTTCCTCTAATTTTCTGGAATTTTCTTCGCTCTTTCTGGATATCTCTTCCAACATTTTACGGGAATTTTCTTCCATCATTCTACAATTTTCCGCTTTCATTTCCATCACAAGTCTGGAAGTTTCTTCATTCTTTCTAGACATCTCTTCTAACATCTTACTGTTGTCAGATTTCATTTCCAGCATCATCATAGCCAGCATTGATTTCAAATCGTCACCCCTGGCAGCTACCGACGAAACTTCCTCAACGCTGGATTCGCCCTTTGCCGATAACTCGACTTCCTCCTTACCGTCGAACTCATATTCATCGATGTTCATTCCACGGCGCTCGAACTCTTCCAACAAGCGTTTTTGTAGTTCGGCCTTGTTGCCAGTAGAACACAACTCCAACTTACTTAGCTCCTTCTTCAAGTCTTCCACTCGTAGATCCTTAAACTTCATTGCAGGATGATCGTAATCCCACTTCTGACACCAATTGTTACGGAATTAGATTTAGCTAATCTCCGTGTAGACGTTGTTTTATTCCCCGATACGATTTGTACCAAATAAAACAGGGTTCGTTTTAGATTACGTTTCTACAATGCTTTATTTACTTTATTACACTTATTCAGAACCGACTTTAATTACAAAGCACACAGCAAGTCTCTAGTTAGCACGCAGCTCTTATTTAACCGATCTGTTCAGTTCAACGCTTAAAACACAACTCCAGTTGCCAGTTCCCCTGTATTTATACCCCAAAGTCTCCCTGTTCTAGAGCCCTCTAGAACACATATGGCAACACCTCGAATCTGTGCAGCGAACACACAGACGCACATTCGCACTAAGCGAACAACCATACTCACATACATACATGGGGGAATACAAGCGGACGACAAGCACAGTAATGACGTAATTACAACAAATAAATGCAAGAAAAGAAGTAACAAACTAAACGATAATTACATGATTATGGCAAAACAAAATAAAAGCACATTAATGAAAGGTAAAGTAACATCTAGAATAATGAAGAGAGTTCTACATGGTAGTTGTTGTTGCTTAAATAAAGTAACTGTGTAATAAAAACTTTACGTTACAATTCAAATTTTTAAATTAACGGAAATTAAACTAAACTAACTTAAACCTATCAGTTACATTCGTAACAATATCTTAATCTTATCTATACTTAAGGCACCAACATTTCGAGGAATAACATTATGTTTGAGCAAAATCAAAAATTATACAGAAATTTAAAGACCCTCAGCGTCACCTAGATTATTCCGATTTCCTTGAATGTAAACGCGTGGAATTACTCTGTTGTGGTTTCTCCACCATGATAGCGACAATTTCTTTAAAATAAAGGAGACAGTTTGTAGCATGAAATAAAAATGCAGGCAGGACACACATCGGACGGACGGACGCACATTGCTGTATCGCTTTATCTCATCGAGATATGAAAAATGGTATATAACATTGGGGGTCTACGACGAATATTTCGCGGTGTTACATGAATTTTTAGCAAAAGAAACTTATAATACCCTTCCCACATTGTGTACAAAGATTTAAATACATAAAGATTGGAAAACTCAATTGTTAACATTTGTCAATAGATGGAGTTAAGCTCTGTTGTCAGGATATCATAACAACATTCTGTTAAGTAGTTAACCATTTCAGGCGTTTTTAACCGCCAAGTTCATATCCAACGAACTGGAAACTGCTATGGAATACAATCCTGAGTCCAACTTTTTGCTTTCCTACAATTTGTATAAGCCGAATTAAAATGTTTATATACTTTGTTTCATAAACATTTGTGCATTATGCATCTTTTCCAGTCTTTACAGTTCTATGTCATTGTTGTGGACGTAACAACGGAGCTTAACTCCATCTATCGACAAAAGTTAACAATTGACTTTTCCCATCTTAGTATATTTACATCTTTGTTGTGGAGTAGGGTATAAGTAAGTTACAGGGTTTTATTTATAAATGCAATTAAAACTAGAAAATCATTTTTCATGATGGAATCTTTAAAATAAAACCCTTGCTTAATATTGCCACAATTTTTAATTCAAATGCAAACGTTTTATTTGAGAGATTTCATAATGAAAAAATATTTTCTATTTTTCAGTGCATTTATAAATAAAATACTGTAACTAATTTTTTTATTTTTTTTTTTTAACCACTGAGAGTCTCATAACAAAATTATAGCCAATTTAGGCTGAAAATTTAGATAAAAACTTTAAAAAGCCTGAAATCGTGTGGCACTGTTATATATGGGTTTTACCAAAACCTGGACTTGTGTCCATAATTTTAGGTGGGGAAGTTTTTGTACCATTGGGAACCCCAAATGCCAATTACCATAGCCATATTGGTTTTGGTATTGTCATCCAAATCTAAAAAGTGTTCAAAGTTTTAGTTCAATTGGTCAACTGCGACTGTGTGGAAAATGAGTTACTAGATTTGAACTAAACGGACACCAAAGCAAGTTAAATAAAACACTGTAAAAAAATTAAAACATTAAGTTACAGTGTTTTATTTATAAATGCTCTTACAACTAGAAAATAATTGTTCATTTAGCCTCAATAAGTATATTCTTCTTCATAATTTGATTTGTCACCATTTTTAATTTAAATGCAAGCGATTTATTTGAGAGATTCCATCATGATAAATAATATGCTTATATACTAAGCGTTTTTTATACTAAGCGTTTTTTAATTATTTAATGTTTTTTTAATTTTAAACTTTTTAGTACATAATTTTTTTGACCACAGAGGACCCCATAACCAACTTACAGCCAATTTAGTCCGAAAATTTAGATAGGAACTTAAAAATACCTGAAATTTGGTGGTACCGTTATATAGGGGCTATAACAAAATTTGAACTTATGTCCACAATTTTTGGTGCGAAAGTTTATATACCATTTGGAACTCCAACAGCCAAGTTTCTGCCAATTTGGGGCAAAAATTAATATAAAATCCTTAAAATACATAAAATCGGGTGGTACGGCTATATGGGGGCTATAGGAAAAAATGGAAACATATCGATTTTGGTTTCATATTTATGTATTGTCATCCAAATCTGAAAACTATGCAAAGTTTTAGTTCGATGGATCAACTGCAACGATGTGGAAAATGAGTTATCAGATTTGAACTGAAAGGACACCAAAGCAAGTTAAATAAAACACTGTAGAAAGCATTAAGTTCTAATTTTAGCTAATTCCGTCAGCTAAATACCGGTGGTACCGTTATATGGGGACTATACTATAACGTGGGCCAATGTTCAAAAAAATTGTTAAAGAATTTTTTACCAATGGTAACCATAAATGCCGAAGTGCATCCAATTTTGCCCAAAAACGCGGATGGAATCTAAACAAGTAACAACGGCACCATGAACTGTATTGAAGTAAAAGTACTAAGTTCATCCCCTTTTTACAGGACTGGTAATACTCCCATCACAAGGGCTCATATATGGCGTCATCGTAGTTCTTTCCGAAACATGGATCAATGTTTACAATTGTCCGAGTTGAGCTTGTGAACTCCTGGTAACACACAATATTATATTACAGCAATCTCGGTTCGAAAATTTGACAAAAGACCCTCGAAATACATAAAATTGGGCAATACCGGCTAGACTCAAACCTGGAGATATATGTAGAAAAATGTGAAATGTGAAAATTTACACCCCCAAAGAAGACTAAATACTAAATTTCAGCTGCTTCGGTGTGCTAAACAGCCTAAAAACCGTAAAAATACCTAAAATCGGGAGGTACTGTTCTATGGAAGCTTCGTATTGGCGTGGAAATATACCAACGAAATTCAGGTGGAAAGTTGTATACCCCTAACGAAGACTAAATACCAAATGTCAGCAATTTCGGTGGAATACTGAGGTCACAACCTTCAAAATATTGAAAATCGGGAGGTACCATTCTATGGGGGCTATATGAAGGCGTGGACCTATACCGACAAAATTCATGTGTAAAGTTTTATACTCTGAACGAAGATTTAAATATCAAATTTGAGCTATTTCGGTGTGATAAAGAGGCTAAAACCTTCAAAATACCGAAATTCGGGAGGTACCATTCTATGGGGGCTATATGAAGGCGTGGACCTATACCAACAACATTCACGTGGAAAGTTTTGTACCTCCAACGAAGACTATATACCAAATTTCAGCAATGTAGGTGGGGTACTGAGACCGCAACCTTCATAATATCGAAAATCGGTCAGGGGCAAAGACGAAATAGTATATTTCAGGCACTTCGGTGGGATGTTGAGACCATAACTTTCAAAATACCGAAAATCAAGATGTGCCGTTCTATGGGAGCTATATGAAGGCGTGGACCTATACAAACAACATTTAGGTGAAACGTTTCATACCTCCAACGAAGACGAATTTTCAGCTATTTCGGTGTGTTAGGGAGGCCAAAACCTTAAAAATATCGAAAATCGGGAGGTACCGTTCTATGGGGGCTATATGAAGGCGTGGACCTATACCGACAAATTTCAGGTGGAAAGTTTGTACCCCCAAAGAAGACCAAATACCAAAGCCATTTCGGTGGAAAATGGAGGCCACAATCTTCAAAATACAGACCAATACCGACAAATTTTAGGTACCAAATTTCAGCTATTATTTTGAAGGTTTCAGTCTCCTTATGACACGCACATAATGATGCTGAAACTTTCAAAATATCGAAAATCGGGAAACCTTTCTATGGGGGCTTTATCAAAACGTGGACTGATATAGCCCATTTTCAATACCAAACATCCTAGGAATAATAGAATCTTCTATACCAAATTACAAAGCTCCATCTTAAAAATTGATTTCAAGGGACGGACGGACGGACAGACGGACATGGTTATATTGACTTAGAAATTAATGCTGATGAAGAATTAATATGCTTTATAGGGTCTCCGACGAATATTTCGATGTGTTACAAACCATATTATGGTGGAGGGTATAAAAACGTGAAATCGGTGCTATGTTGACATTTTTTTTGGTAAGTTTTGTCACCATTGGGAAACTCAAATGTCAAATTGCAGGTAGTTCGGTCAAAATGTACCTAAAACCCTCAAAATACCGAAAATCTGGAGGTACCGTTATATGTGTGCTACGAGGGCCATTTGACATTTTCCCTAGAATGTATGACATTTTCCAGCACAAACGTACTTAGGCAAGATTGAGATACTTAGGAAAGTTTGGCATACGACCATGTGATGGGTTGTTTACAAAAAATCGCTTTGCAAAAAAATGGACTTTACTTGTGAAACTCAAATGTCAAATTGCAGGTAGTTCGGTCAAAATGTACCTAAAACCCTCAAAATACCGAAAATCTGGAGGTACCGTTATATGTGTGCTACGAGGGCCATTTGACATTTTCCCTAGATTGTATGACATTTTCCAGCACAAACGTACTAAGGCAAGATTGAGATACTTAGGAAAGTTTGGCATACGACCATGTGATGGGTTGTTTACAAAAAATCGCTTTGCAAAAAAATGGACTTCACTTGTGAACATTTTTGTCCGATTATTTTTCACATTTTTCGACGTGGATAATCAAGGCAAGAGTGTAAGATCAAAATAAATCGTTGTATGTCGATAAATTACCATTCTATAACACTATGAAAAGCTGGTTTAATAAATGCAATCGTGACCGACACTCGCTTAAGAACGAAGATCGTGAGTGTCGTCCAAAAACGGCTATTTTCCAGACAAAAAAATAAGCCGTGCGTGAACGGATAATGCAAGATCGACATGTCGACATACAAATCAACACAAGTTTTCATTGCTAGACCAGAAAGTTATCGTGCAACCCTCGTATACCTAAACATGGACCTATTTTGACAATTTCGGGACGTACCGTTGTATGTTGGCTATTCCAAAATATGGACTTATGTTTAAAATTGTTGGTGGAGAAATTTCGTGACTGCAGGGAATCTCACTCGAAGTTACGGTTAGTTCGCTCAAGGTAAAACTCTCAAAATACCAAAAAACTCTCAAAATACCAAAAATCGCTAGGTAGGTACCGTTATATGGGTGCTATACATAACCATGAACCTATGTTGACAAATTTGGTGAAGAAGTGTTGTGAAACTCTGATGTCAAATTATAGCTAATTTTGGTTAAAATTTTAACTTAAATCCACAAAATACCGAAAATCGGGATGTACCTTTATATGGGTGCTATACCACAACATGGACCGATATAGCCCATCGTCGAACTTGACCTGCCTATGGAAAAAAGATACTCGGGTTCAAAAATATAGCGCTCTAGCTAAATTTTTGTGAACGCTAGAGTGATACATACCTTAGACGTACACACGGACATGGTTAGATCGACTCAGAATTTTATCCTGATCAAAGTTATATGTATAGACTTTATAGGGTCGCAAATGGTTATTTCAGTGCGTTACAAACGAAAAAACAAACCCTATATACCATAAATACTAAGGTATAAACAATTACAAAACTATTGGTCGATTTAACTGAACCCTCTTTAACATTTTACGACTAACAGAGCATCTACAAAATGCTGATGCAAAATGATTTGTGTCATTTAAACATGTTTTTGTCGCAGTTTGTTGTTTTATTTGAGATTTCGGTTGCAACTTATTTGGGTAATACGAACGCTCCAAGAGCGCTGTTGTGGTAGGAAGGTCAATACATATTTGTATACGTCGCGCCCTGAGTTAGTTATAGCTGTTATCTCTAAAGCCAAACGTTGAAACTTTCAAAGCTTTTGGGAGAGAGCGAGATGAAGGAGCTCCTTCACCTCCACTCTTTCGAGTAGGTTTTACTTCCTTGTGCAATGCGAACCTATTAATGCAAGCCTAGTGTAGTATCTTGGGGTTACGATGGGTGATGCGTAATGACTAATATGGTTTTGAAAACAATTTGAACCATTTTTGTTTAATGTACCTGCAGTGCGATTCTCTAACTCATTTTTTGAGTTACCGACAAAAATCGGCAACATTTAAAAGCAAAATTATATGGTAACATGGGGCGCCTTCATACTGTGC
>NW_027411644.1:93975723-94175277 GCF_047663935.1 Musca autumnalis | reverse complement strand
AATTTCACACAAAGTTTCAATCCATTTAACCCGCTAAGTATTATCTGGTATTCACTTTGGTTTGTGCGCTTCTTCTTCATCATAAACTCAAACTTTGTTTAAAATTTTGCGGGTTATTATTTTGACCTACAGAGCCGCTACAAAATTGGTTAAAATTTTGTTTTTGGTACATTTAATCCCTGAACATTTCCCGATCATCACCAAAAACTAATCATTTCTATCCAACCTCCTTAAAAAATTCGTTACAATCGGTCCCTAATTGCGGCCTTAAGCTTGTTTACAATTTTTAATGGACGGACACACATCGCTAAATCGCTTTATCTCGTCGAGATATGAATTTCGGCATACCAAATAAGGGGTCTAGGACGAATATTTCGTGGTGTTACATAAACTTTTCCAGAGACAATAAGTAGCATGGGATAAAAATGTGGTTCTCTACACAGAACCCATTATATATTAGGCCCGTTATCTAGCAAACACTTTATTGCAGTTTACATCAGAGGAAAGGTCAGTAGTTTTTTTCCATATGTAGGCTACTTTGCGAAATATATATGTCCTCAAGGAATTAAAATATCGACCAAAAATAAATTTTTATATTTTTCATACAAAAGTAATGGTCCATTTCACCCGCTAAAGAATATCAGATCATCATTCAAAATTGTACGCATCTTTTTCGACCTATACTCTTACCCGGGGCAAAATTTCGCTACTATTGATGTATAATTGCGACTTCTAGCGAGTTTATTATTACACTACAAACAAATAACGGAATATCCCAGCAAAAATACTCATTACAAATTGGCCTACTTTCTCATTATTTTAACACGGGCATGTCATAGGGAGTAAGTAATTATTTTTTGGCACTTAAGAGTAAATAAATAAGTACTTAAATAAGTAGTTACGACTTGAAGTAAGCAGAGAGTAACTACTTATTTATCTACTTTTTAGTTGCCAAAAAGTAAGTACTTACTCCCTATGACATGCCCATGTTAAAATAATGAGAAAGTAGGCCAATTTGTAATGAGTATTTTTGCTGGGATATTAGGCTGTAACTCTGTTATCTGATCATGTACACCAACATAATTGGCATCAATTGAAAGGTCAAGCGTTCCACTTTCAAGTATATCTCACTTGTCCGGAATGTCACTTCCAGGAATTAAGATATAAGCTGTATATTAAAATTTTCACAATTTTCACACAAAAGTTTTGGTCCATTAAACCCTCTAAATATTATCCGATCGCATATCAAATTGCAAGCTTCTCATTTGTGATATACTCTTACCTTATTTATAATTACCCGTTGATCGGACTATTATTGAGACCTACAGAGCCGCTAGAAAATTGGATAAATATTATGTGTTTGGTCCATTTCACCCGCTAAATATTTCACGATCATCACCAATAAGAATTGGGATCTATTCTGATCTGAACCCCACCTCCATACAAAATTTCGTGACCATCGGTCCATAATTGCGGCCTGGAGAGTGTTTACAATTTATAATGGACAGACGGACGGACGGACGGACACACATCTCAAAATCGCTTTATCTCGTCGAGATATGAAGATTGGTATACCACATTGGGGGTCTCCGCCGAATAATTCGCGGTGTTACATAAATTTTTACCAAAACAAACTTATAATACCCTTTTCCACATTGTGGTATAGGGTATAAATATTTGGGTGTTTTGTTGGCAAACTTGATGTATATATTTTCTTGATATATTGTAAATACATATTTCATTGTTCGGCGACTTACATATATTGAAATTTTATGGAGAATATTTTTGTCTTTGACGTCTTCTATCTAGAATGAAGTTTGTGGGACAAAACTTAATAAACTCAGATAAAGTACAACATTAACCCTAAAACGTAATTTTACTCTTGGCAGATTCCTGGCGTTTAGGTACGATTTAGAGTTTTGCTGTATTCGGGGACCTATAGTAAAATTTTGTGACAAATAATTTTGTAAACTATTTTGATCTGATACGATCACATTTTAGGAAGTTTTTAAACGTTTTGAAAAAAGGGACCAAAAAGACCCGTTTAGTGACTCGCATAAGGGTTAAAAAGATACCCCGCATTGCTGTCAGTAATATTGCCAAAGACACTTTATACCTAAAATGCAAGGATTCCAAGCAATCTGATGTCGAATATATTTTAAAACCTGTAGAAATGGGCGGATCTTGCCACGCCTATTTAGGTTACTTCCCGACGTAAACTTTCAAAACGCCGATACACTTGTCTTCTTTTTTTCGGCCCTCTTTCATAATCTGCCCGAATTATCTTGTAATTATTTTTTTGTGTTGTACAGTGTTATTAATAACATAAATTGTTATGTACCTATATAAAAATGGCTATAGGATAATACACTTGAAAAATTATTCAAAATAAAATAGCTCGGTATGTAACGGTTCCTCCCGACCTGAGTTGCTAAAATTTAATATATTTGGTAATCTGAGTACCAAATATATTAAATTTCTTTTATAGTATTGTGTTTCTGTAGTGACTATAAATTGGTATTTCGAATTCTTATTGAGTAGAAAATGGCCGTGCAGAAAATGATCAATATAAATGCATATTTGTGGTATGTTTGCAGATTTTATGTATTTATCAGGTTGTACATGTAGCGTCCAAATGGAATTTTCGGATCCTGAATTGGTATAAATGGTATTAAATCTTGTTTAAAGAAAGTGATATTCTTCAGTTGGCTAATTCCACTTCTCCTATGAATAAGCCTTGACGTGCCGAAGGAGATTAAGACTTTATTTTTTTCCTAATGCCACGTTGATTTCTTCAGTTGCATAAATATACTTCTATTAAAGGGGAACTGTTGCAAAAACAAGGATCTGCAGAGAAAATGTATTACAAATAAATCTGATGTGGTTAGTACCAAGAAATTGTAACTCTGACAAGCAAATCGTTGTTAATATTTTGGTTTGTTTTCCTAATAAAATAACTATGGAATACTACTTTTGTAACACCTCACACATTGTATTTTCTTTAAGTGTAACAACAATAGATTTTCTTAAACGAAGAGTAACTTGCAATAGATTCACACAGCGCACAACTTTTACGACAAATAAGTGAACACACGTTTTTGTTTAAAAAAATCCGCCCGACAATATAAGCTTGTCATTCATTGTCATCCGGTTTTATTCACGGATGTTATCATCAGTAAACGTACACTCACAAATTATTCATGATGTTCCCGAAACAAACACTCAAAGGGGCATCGGTAGGAACAACAGCGATACACACACACTAAAATTAAAATATCCTTGAATATATCAGGGACAACAGAAATGATGTTGTGTTCATATTCCGTAGCGTTTTTTTTTTTTTGTATGTGGGGTTGATGCAATAAACATGCAGAGTTTTTCATGAAGCTACATCGAAGCTAGTGGAATATAAGGTCACGCAAACGATACAGGTTATGGTGAATAACATGGTTAGACAATATGCATGTATGTATACGTATATGCATTAGGGTTATAACTTCTTGACGTTTTTCTCAAACATGAATTCCGGTTGCGAGAATAAATGAACATTTTCCCATAAATTACTAAAATAACGTTTATTATATCCTACACCACAATGTGGAAAGGGTATACGACGGAGAAGTAGCTTGCAATTTAACGTGAGGATCAGATAATATTTAGCCAGATAATATTTAGCCAATTAATTTTAAAAATATATTTTGAAGAAAGTTTCGTTGGAGGCTTTTGTTGTCGACTTATTTATTTCCAACTTTTTCAATTTTTAGCGAAATGCGTATATGCTCAAACTGTAAGTGACATTTTATATTTTGGTTCTATCAATATTTGAATGTTCTAAAAAATTATTTTATTTTCGACAATCAAAAATATTTAAAAGAACTTAAAAAGATCCAAATTGTCAACCAATTTTTTTCTCTAAGAAATGTTAGAAAGACCAAATATCAACATTTTTGATGCTGAACTCCAAAAATACCGCTATAGGGCGGTGTCGTTCTGTCGAAACGTAGAGCTTCTTCGAACATTTTTGCAAGAAATGTTTGTACCTCGCCCGAAGACCAAGATCAAAATTGCATACGATGTTGCTAAAACCAACAAAATATCGAAAATATGGCGGCATTGTTCTACGGCAAAGACATAAATACAACAAGATAAGAAATTTTTTTTGCTATCATTCTTCAGTGAATGGCTTTTGAATTTAACATAATGTTATATTACGATATGGTGATATAACATTTTTTTCTTTTATACATTTTTACATATTTAACCGAATTTACCGATCCAATTGACATAGAATTATTCTTGAATAAATCCTTGAATTCATAAATTTCGTTTCTGATACCATTACATGAAATGTTCCTCCTTGGTTGCGATTTTGAATTAACTGCAACCTGTTAAGGGTAATGTTTCTATACAAAGTTTCGTAAACATTTTTTGTTGCATGCATTTTGTCTAGTCTTAGTTGTATTTATGTCTACGGGCACTATGGTCCTATATCGAAAATGTTGAACAACATAGTGGTATACATCCAAATTCCGTACCTTCAAAATACCGGAAATATCGTATTGTTCTATGGAGTCTATTTTAAAACATGGACCGATAAAATCCATCTTCGATACTAATTCTTCTTTTTATCTGCCAATCCGTATTCGGATGTTCCCGATCATACAATTAAAATTGAGTGTTACTATAATTAACTTAACTAATTGTTAAAAACTATTACACAATTAAGTGACATTTTAATGCAATTATCGAAAGGCTTCGGTTTCTGGCGGCACTCAAAAGACTTCGTCTTGTGCAGACCCGCCCAAAGTCATAGGAGTTATATAATTTTCATTAAAAGCTCTATCAAAAATGTTGAGAGCTTTTTCTAATTTTCAACAGAAAGGCGGACTGATGGACATCGAATTGGCATTTTATGCAGATTAGGAATATGTATACTAGGGTCACAAATTTTTTGTATTTTTTACAAACATAGAAAATTGCAGCCACTAATTTGTGACTGCGTCATTCGGAGACCTTCCGGTCCATTGTGATCATCCGGGGGGAAAACGAAGAAAGTACTGTAAAGAAAAGAAATTAAAGAGAAAAAGAGGCAGACAATAAAAAAGGAAGCTATGAAAAAAAAATGAATTGAGCGTAAAATTATAGAAAAGAAAAATAGTATTAATGCAGGTTTATGACAGAGAAGTAGCTTGCAATTTAACTTGATGTTCAGATAATATTTAGCGACGAAATGTGAGGAAACAATTAATTTTAAAAATATATTTTGAAGAAAGTCAATTGTTTCCTTACATTTCTTTGGAGGCTTTTCTTGTCGACTTATTTATTTCCAACTTTTTTTTAAATTTTTAACGAAATGCGTATATGCACAAACTGCAAGTGACATTTTATATTTTGGTTTTATCAATATTTGAAAGTTCTAAAAAATTATTTTTTTCGACAATCAATTATTTAAAAGAAATTAAAAAGATCCAAATTGTCAATGATTATTAGTGGTTTCGAATTATGCAATTAGTTTTGGTTTATTATTTGGGAAATTAAATAGATTCCGGTGTTAAATTTGTGACCCTAAGGAATAGAGATGGGCGCGTGCCTAAAAAATTAGGCACGAACATGCACGAACACGGACCAAAATTTTTATGCACATTCACGCACAAACACGGCGTTTTTCGAGAAGGCACGAACACGCACACTCACGCACGAAATTACAAAAAAGGAGAAATCGATATAGGTGTACATTTTTTTTTGTTTTTAAAAAATATTCATGTGTACTTCTAATTTTTCTATTCTATTTTAAAACATTATTTTGTTCAAGTTAGACTTCAAAAGTCTAGTACGCCTTTTGTTGAGAATATTTCCAGATATGGAAAAAAAATCTCTCGCCCGTTGCTGAGTTGACGAGTATAGCCAAAAAATTCCTGGCTATTTGTTTTAAATATTTTAGATTAAACTGTTTCCGAAAGTTTAAAACATCAGTCTGGCTAGATACGGCACTCGATAATATATATCAATTTCTGTATCAGTTTGAGACTTTTTCATTTTTCGTCGTTTTGCCATTTTTATCCAAAAACTCTTATAACACTGTGAACACAAATTTTGGGGCAGAGATAATTCCTTTTGGACATAAAACCCCTTGGTGAGTATATTAAGAATCTCAAAGGACAGATCCGCCGTGAGTCGAACTTCCGCGTTATGGCGTGATGAAGTTTTTGCTAGAGAACCTGTAAGGCATCAGGAATAAGCGTTATATCTTTGTTCACTGTTGTTTTAGCTTATTTTTGAGATTACATGTCTTCAGTCGAATCGAATGAGGATTATTTTCGTAGAGCACTTCGACCGGCTCTCATTCGCGACAAAATCGATTAGTTGTCAATGAGAGCCGTACGTAAAATTTTCTGAGCGACATTTTTGCAGATCATTTCGAAGCTGAAAAACGTCATCTAGTGGTAACTTTATAGCTGTTCTTAAAACAAAGGACGAAAAGGACATTGACGGAAGCGAGTTAGAAGGTCGAAGTGATCTACGAAAATAATCCTCATTCGATTCGACTGAAGACATGTCATCTCAAAAATAAGCTAAAACAACAGTGAACAAAGATATAACGCTTATTCCTGACGGCTTACAGGGTCTTTAGCAAAAACTTCATCACGCCATAACGCGGAAGTTCGACTCAAGGATCTGTGCTTCGGGGTTCTAAATGTAATCACTAAGGCCTTTCTTCCCCAAGAGGAATTTTCCCCAGACTTTCATCTCCATTTTGTTGCACAGTGTAATTCGTGTAAATGTGGTATTGTAATTTCCTGCTCATCATATCGACGCCTCCAAACAATAGTATGCTAAGTCGACTTAGCATGTTTTCAAGTTCTTTGCATTTTTATATTTAACGTCCTTTAACTTAAATTCTGTCAAATTTTGGTAATAATCGGACAATCCGAACAGAAGTTATAACCAAATATTTACTTAGCATAGTACTGAAGGTCAAAGAAATTTCCAAACTTTTAGAGCTTGTCCTGCAAAACTCACTGTTCAGAATTAGCAAACTATTATTTGGAGGTGTCGAACGTCCTTTAACTTAAATTCTGTCAAATTTTGGTAATGATCGGTCAATCCGAACAGAAGTTATAAACAAATATTGACTTAGCGTAGTACTGAAGTTCAAAAAAAATTCCACACTTTGAGAGCTTCTCCTGCAAAACTCACTTTTTAGACTTAGCATACTATTATTTGGAGGTGTCGATATGTTCTCACTTTGTATATCAAGTAACATTGCTTTTACATTAGCTAATAAAACACCATCTTCTTAAACGACGGAAATAAAAACGTCCCTATTAGATGTGTCATTGTTGGTACAAAGCGTTTAAGCAATGATTGTTTAGTTTTAGCTTTCAAATCTTTTATGAATTAAGAGTCAATGGTATCAATTGAGCAGATTTTCAAAAGTTTTTTAGACCAAAGGGCAAATATGTACATAGTAGGGTATTTTTCCGAGCTTAATGTATCGGAACACTCTTTTAATATTTTATGAAAACCCAATAGAAGTTCTAGAAATGAAAACTTTAAGTCAGATATACGATCCAACTCATTCTTTTCTAGCAAAATACTCTTAATCTTATTCTGGACTTGGTATATGCTCTCAAGCATAATATATGTTGAATTCCAACGTGTTCTTATATCTTGTTTTAACATTTTCGACAATTTGTTATTTAGCTCCGAGTGTTTAAAATATCTTACAACGTTTTTTGGACAGTCAATCAGTTTTCTCATTTCGGGAGGAGGATGTTTTTCAATAACATCATCCAAAGAGAATATATTGCGTTAACCCTCAGAGTAGTTGTTGTATTTGCTTCTCTCAAGAACAAAACAAATGGCAAAGAAACTTCATCTTTTTTCACTCATATTCTGGCCTCTCCATAACAAAACGGAAATAAGTACCAGACTACAAAAACGAAGCAAATAACTTTAGGCATTTTTTGGTCGGTTTTATATTCTTGTTCGATGTTCGTGTTTAGTAAGGTATCTTGCACGTCTTCTAAAGGGAGACCAAAAATTTAGCACGATCGTGTCACATAGTGCAGATCGTGTTTAGTCGTGTCGTGCAAAACCGTGTCGAACAAAAAAACACGATCACGCACGGCCAAAAATGCATTCGGGCACGACACGCACAAACACGGCGTTTTTCGAGAAGGCACGAACACGCACTACTCACGGCACGACACGCGCCCACCTCTACTAAGAAATGACAAAAATGGTTTTTATGCGGTTGTGTTATATCATATTCCAGTACCGCGAGTCAGAAGATTCGAAATTATGACAATCAATTATATATAGGCGATCAAGAATGCTCACAGCGCAGTGTTAAATGTGGAGTGTTTTGTGCATTAAATTTTTTGCCAATCTTTTTCTGTAAGTAATGTTAGGAATGCCAAATATCAAAATTTTTTGATACTGAACTCCAAAAATGGGTGCTATGTCGAAACGTAGAGCTTCTTCGAACATTTTCGGCAAGAAATGTTTGTACCTCGTCCGAAGACCAAGATCAAATATCGAAAATATGGCGGCATTGTTCTACCTACCTTCTTGGTATACATCCAACATAGTGGTATACATCCAAATTCCGAACCTTCAAAATACCGGAAATATCGTATTGTTCTATGGAGTCTATATTAAAACATGGACCGATAAAATCCATCTTCAATACTAATTCTTCTTTTTATCTGCCAATCCGTATTCGAATGTTCCCGATCATACAATTACAATTTATTGTTACTATAATTAACTTAACTAATTGTTAAAACTATTACACAATTAAATGAGATTTTTATGCAATTATCGAAAGGCTTCCTTTTCTGGCGGCACTCAAAGGACTTCGTTCCTCTGCAGACCCGTCCAAAGTCATAGAAGTTATATAATTTTCATTAAAAGCTCTATCAAAAATTTTGAGAGCTTTGTCTAATTTTCAACAGACAGGCGGACTGATGGACCTCGAATTGGCATTTTGTGCAGATTAAGAATATGTATACTGGGGTCATACATTTTTTGTAGTTTTTACAAACATTGAAAATACCACATAACATAAAACCTGCGAAAATAACATTAAGGTTAATCTCGTAAAGAATTTTTACTGCTATAAGATTTGCTCTAATCCTATTTCGATAGGGCTTGCGGTTTTCGAACAAAATCGTGTAAATATAATAACGCCCTAAAAATTTGAAAATCCCATCGATTCGATTTTTTTTGTTTTTTGAATTTTCTCATCTATGAACATTGTAGTTTCAGAATTCGCAAAAACTTCCCAGGTGTAAGCACCTTTCAGTTAAAATTAGTTAAGGCGCACCGTGTATTATAAGTTAGTTTTGGCAAAAACGCATGTAACACCGCGAAATATTCGTCGGAGACCCCTAACGTGGTATACCAATCTTCATATCTCGACGTGATAAATCGATTTTGAGATGTATGTCCGCCCGTCCATCTATCCATCTTAAATTGTTATCAAATTATAGGCCACAATTATGGACCGATCGTCACGAAACTTTATATGGAGGTCGGGTTCAGACCAGAATAGACACCTATTGTTATTGATGATGATCGTGAAACATTTAGCGGGTGAAATGGACCAAAAACATAATTTTTATCCAATTTTGTAGCGGCTCTGTAGGTCGCAATAATAGTCCGATCGCCTCGAAATTTTAAATAATGTAAGAGAGTGTGACAAAGAAGAAGCTTGCAAACTGTGATGATGATCAGATAATATTTAGAGGGTTAAATGGACCACAACGTTTGTGTGAAAATTGTGAACGTTTTTAATATACAACTTAAATCTTTATTTCTGGAAGACACATTCCGGATAAGTAAGCTATACTGGGAAAAGGAACTCTTGACTTTTCTATTGATGCCAATTGTGTTGGTGTTACAGCCAAAAATATATAGAGTTATTTGTTTGTAGTGTAATCATAAACACGCTATAGATCGCAATTGTAGAGCAATAGTCACGAAATTTTGCACGAGGTAAGAGCTTAGGTAGGAGAATATGCCTAAAATTTTGGATGATGATATAATATTATTTAGCGGGTGAAATGGACCATTACTTTTGCATGAAATATATAAAAAATTTGTTGTCCATATGTGAATTCTTGGAGGGCATATACCGTCAAAGTAGCCTACATTAGAATTACTGGCTTTTCCCCTGATGCAAATTGCATTAATATGTCTGCTAGATAACGGGCCTGCTAATATATAATGGGTTTTGTGTAGAGAACCACATTTTCCTCCCATGCTACAAATTGTCCCTATCATGACAGAGAATGTCCAGTTTTTGCATTATTGCAAATTATGTAGAGCCATAGCCTATTAATAGTCCAATACATATATTGCAGCAAGGAGTCGCTTCGCCACCTTGCCATCACGGAAACTAATTTGTTTGTCTTTCATTCATATATAACTTTACATCACAAACAATGATATATCCCTGAAAAGCACAAAACCGTGTGCATTATCAAGAATAAGTATGGCACAAGTCAGGGTTTTGGAGTCGGAGTCGGAGTCTACGAGTCGGAGTCGAGCAATTTTGCTGGAGTCGGAGTCGGAGTCTGAGTCGAAAAAAATAACTCGACTCCGACTCCGGGCAAATTTTTTTCCACGTTATAGAAATATAACATTAAATTTTGAACAAGAACATTTTTTTAAAAATAATTATTTATTTTAAAAGAAAAGTATAAGAAAACATATATGCAAACGGTATATTATACTAAGTTAAGGGACAATTTACAGGATATTTACTATCCTCTCAAGTGTAGTCTATTCATCCCTATTTTGTTGATCCAATTTCTTTACATTTTTCCAAACAAAAGTAAAGTTTTTTAAATAAAGTAAAGAAGTCTTACTGGTCTTCTCACAAATGTCTATTAGTATTCTCGTCTTGTTTTTATGAGAAGTAATCCTTGTCTTCTATTAAATACATTGTGATCTCTATGAGAAATTTTACTGAATACCCTGTGACACAAAATAGATGTCAAGATCTAGGAGTGAAAAAAATCTTGTTCGGAATTTCGGTAAATTTCGCATAATCTATTAACTATATATGAAATTCGGGCATCATATTCGTCGTTGGTCAACGACAGATTCATCCCGACATATCTCAGAAGTCTGACAACGGCGAATCTTCTTCTAGGATTCATTTGGATGTATACATTCAAATAACAGGATCTGTCCGCCAGGAACAGAGATAGTTCATGTGTATTCGAAATTCAATGAAATATAATGCATGTTGCAGAACCTGCAAGAAGCTACTATTTTTTACTACGATAACCATTTTTCCTTTATGATATCGAAAAAAATAGTAAAAATTAGTAGATTCTTGCAGTACTGGAACAGCCCAATATAATCATAGAGTTTTCATGAGGAAGGATCTGGTAAAAGTGATAAAGGACAATGTAAACAGGACAATATAGATTTCTTGTCCTAATGGACCGACCCTACATAAAAATTTTTAGCAACATTTTTGTAGAATATTATTTTTCAGTTCCTGAAAACATCCATCTGCCTACGTGCTGGGTAGTATCCACAATATATCTCAAATATTTCAATAAAATTATCCACTCCACACGAAAGTCCAAATTTTGAGCTCTGGATTGTAGTTTAAGGGCTTATAAATTTCAAAAAAAGTAGAAAGTATAAATATCATAGAATAGGTGGTCAAATTTTTAAGTTGATCGGAAAATATTGCCTTAGTATAAGCGTTGGATGGGAACAATTTATTTTATTTTGTATGCCGCATATAAACTGTGTTTTTTCTCGAAATCGGCCACATAAATATATGACAATTGATTTATTAGTTTTCGAGCTAGAGTTGGCACCGCACAATGCTTTAATAAAAACAGGATTTCGTAGACGGCCTCAAAACTTCGTAATATTTTTCTCTGTCAGATGAAGAACACAAAAATCAAAATCCAAAAAAGCTACGTAGTATTCTCGAAAAAATCATGAAAAATGGTTTTTATTGAGCTTTACAACTGGGGATCTCCTTTTGAGGCTAAGCACACTAAACCCACTAAACACCAGTTTGAAACTTGGTCATGAATTGCTTATAATTTTTATTGCATGTAGTCCTTATGATTAGTATTGCCCCTTCATTTTCACATATTTTGAAAGCTTAAAGATTTTCTCACGCGGAAGAATTCCGTCCAGACTATTCTCGTGCAAAAAAGGAAAACCGACAAAAACTTTCTAACTTTGCTGTTTTTCAATGTAAGATTCGGCAGAAACAATATTGATATGCTCGAATGTATTCGAACGAATGTCCTTTCTAATGAATATGTAAGGAAAAACTAACAAATTAGCCTATATAGGCCAAAATATACGAAAATGTTAAAATTTTGTTCATATTTTATTCATTTTTAGTGGTATAGGAATTCACTCTCGGAGTCGACCCGGAGCCGGAGTCGTGAAAAAAACTCGTCTGGAGTCGGAGTCGGAGTCGAGCCAAAAATACCTCGACTCCGAAACCCTGGCACAAGTGCACAACTTTTGGACGACAGATCTTTAATAATTTCACAATTTTTCCTTTCACAATTTTTATATTTGTAGTGTTCAATTCACCGATTGTAAAACATTTTTGGTTTTTACCATGTCTCTACTTAAAGTGTCTTTAAGAAATTGTCCAAAGTGCTGATTCAAAATATGAAACAGGGATACGAGTTTATAAAAAAGGCATAACCCTAATGTACATATGTACAATGTGTGCAGAAAGATATTTGTTTCAAGGAAAGTTTGTTTTTGCAGGGTACAAATTGGGAAATTCGCTAGTGTGCATTACAAACAAATAAAAAACTAAAAAAAAAACAAAAAGGGAAACAACCATCTGCATTTACGTGCATAAATGAACATTTTTTTATAGTTTGACAGAATATTTAACAACAACATTAAATTCAATACATGCTATTAAATGTATTCCTTCCGCATACATACACATGTTCAAAAAATAGATTTGACAATTGTTTGTAAGAATTCTTATAAATAATCTGATGCACTAAAAATAATATTTATTTGTGTTTCCTTGATGAAAACTAATAAATAGCACATTGTTGTGCACACCAATGATGTCAATGCTATACAAAAGTAAACAATTGAATGTTGAAGTATGTATTTATTTATTTTTACGAAGGAAAAAAACATTCAACATTTCAGTTAAATGAATATTATGGAAGGCATGGGGCAAGAGTGCTGACGTATGTGATATCCCCTATGTAATTTTTAACTTTTAAGTTGATATAGGGACATTGTCTTCATTGCATAAAATTGACATTCCTTGAAACCGAAACGTGTAAATATATCAATATCAGGTAAATAACCTCCATCTTTAAAAAAGTTATTAACAGGAGTGTGATCCTAATTTCATTGTGCAATTAGGATCACACTCCTGTTAATAATCCAAATTAAAAAGTAAATAGCATTTTCGAAGATGACAAAAAAAGTTTTGGAAGTTTCCAAAATTGTAGTCGTTTGTGTGGTATTCAGCATAAACGGCGGGACTATATATTTCACTGACAGACGCAATAGATTGTACGCAAAAAATTATTGCAAAGTTTTGCAATGCAAACCGGTGTTGTAACAAAGACTAAAGACGTAAGTGAGGTGTGAAAAGAAGAGGATTTTTCGGCCAAATGATGTATCAAACAAAAACTCATGTTTAAAAAACACCGAAAAAAATATTTTTGGTGACCAATGATAACGAAAATATGAGTAAATATTTTAAAATAGTACCCTTAACTATATCTCGAAACCAAGACCATAGATAGAAAATTGAGCACAATTCCCAGCATTATTATGTCTGGTGGCTTTTTATCATTAAATCTGTTGTGTTATTTTCTGACAACACACGAACAAGAAGAAGAACAACAAAAAGACTACCCAACACCAGTAATAGCCACAGAAATTAGTTGCAAGTAAACCATAACCAGCTGTAATAATAACAATAGCAGCAGGACCTTGATATTTGCTTTTATCATGTCCAGTTAAAAAAATACCGTGGCAATTGGCTGAACTGATATTATGTTTCTGCTTCGTCCTCCTGCTGTTGCTGCTGTATTATGTGTATTTTAGCGATTTTAGCCTAGTGTGAGCTGACTTTGGCATTTCTGATTTTGTCATATCACGCTAATTAATGAATAAACGCCCATTAGCAGAGAGTTATTTGGGAAGCTGAAGCTTCTGGGATTTTGTTGTTGATGTGTACTAAATAATGGGAAGAGGCTGGCATTTGAACATAAATTTAAGACTAATATTTAACACTAAAAGATACATATGCGTGTGTGCGTATGGAAGATTTCGACGATAATGTATAACTATATTAATGTGGTGTATTTTCGCGAAAAGTAATTACAAACAAGTAAGAATGGTGTTAAATCCAGTCGGGCCCAACTGCTAGCCCTCCACCACAAATTGTAGTAAAATAAACTCTAACAATTAGATTCTCTCGTTTGATGTACAACTTTCAAATTTGTGAAATGGGCAGGTACAATCATATGGAGTATACGAGGTCTGATAAAAAATAAACGTTATTTTCAAATTTCTTGAGCTATGTATGTACGATTTACACTTTGTATATCCTACACCACAATATGGAAAGGGTATTATCCCAGCCAACATTTTTTTCCGAATTCTTTGCGAATTCGGTCAGAATCTCTGCACAAGTTGCCGATTCTGATGCCGAATTCTTTCCGAATTCGGTACAAAAGTTGTATGGACGTGTCCACCGAAATCGGAAAGAATTTTCTAAGAAAATTCTAACAAAATATTAGAGTTTCGCAACGAATTCGGTCCGAATTCGGAAAAAAATTCTGGAAAATTCGGTGGAAAATTTAGATTTTTTGAAGAAAATCGGTCCGAATTCGGAAAGAAATTCTGGAAAAATTCGAAGAAAAGATTAGATTTTCTGGAAAAAATCTGATGAAATTCTTGGCCGCTGACGTTTTTGATATTGACACACAACACAGAACAAATCCCCAAACTCAGAAACAATTCTCTTTTAATTCCCTATTTATGGATGATTCTAATTTCAAACTTCCTAATGATTTTCCCTTTTGTTATCATTTTGTGATTAATAGTAGAAGAATGTGCACGTGTATGTTAAAGCTATCAACACTAGCTTGAATTATTATATGTTGCATTTATATTAAAACAATTCAAAAACTGTATATGCGAATTTTATAAAAAATCACTTTGTTTTTCGACAACAATCGAACAAAAATATCCGTTAGAAAATCGGTTAGAAATCGGAACGAATTCGGAACGAGATTCTTAAGGTTCTTCAGAAAATGTGCAGAGATTCTTAAAAAAAAGTTTTAGAAAATCGGTACAATTTCTAGAAAAACATTAGAGAAATCGACAAATATCTAAAAAATATTCAGAAAATTTCGGAAAAAAATCGGAAATCAGAGCCCTCGGAAAAAATTGTTAGCTGGGATATGTTTTCCCGAAAATGCATGTAACACCACGAAATATTCATCGTAGATCCCCCATGTGGTATACCAAAATTCATATATTAACGAGATGAAGCGATTTTGAGATGTGTGTCCGTCCGTCCATCAAAAATTTAATCAAACTCCAGGCCACAATTATAGACCACTTTTGTACAGAATATAAACTCTTAGTTTTTGGTGGTGATCGTGACAGAGGTGTGAAATGGGCCAAAAACTAAGTTTTCATCCAATTTTTTGCAGCTCTGTAGGTTGTAATGATGGCCGGATGGCCTGATAGACGGACCAAAACTTTTGTGGGAAAATTGTAAATTTAATTTTTTGTCCAAATTTTTTGTCACTAAACTTGAAAACTAAATCTTGACCTCTCATGCAAATTCTTGACCTCATCTGATGCAAATTTATCAATAATAAATGATTCAAAAAATATCAATTAATTACATCAAAATAACACAGCAAAATTTTATAGAAGTGGTTCTATGCGCTGCCACGATTTCACTGGATCTTTTGCATTGGTTCAAAAGAAATCGTGAAAGATCCGATCTTTTCATCAGCATTTGAATCCATTTCATCGATTCAATAGAGATGAATTTTGTCTTTTTATTTATGCACATGTATATTTTCTTTTATATATCCAAATACGATTAAAGCTATATAAGATTTATTATGCTTGAAGTCCCAATCATTGGGCTAAAATAGAGTCGGACTGTAAAAGTGTCCTTGCCGTCTCTAGAGAACCCTGCTATACAGAATCTTAAAAGCAAGTCGATTTGTAGATCCCTACAAAACAAAATAGTATACATTTCCAAAATGTTGTAAAATAAAATTCACGAAATGTTAGTAGTTTGCAGTTGGAGTCCATGTCGAAATCTGTACTAGTGATGGGAAGTAAACCAACTTTTGTAAGATGAACCAATTGCTGAGGAAGTAAACTCTGTTGCGTGCAGCGGCGGTGTTAAAGTTCTCAACCTGTCGCTAGCCACCCACATCGTTCCCGAAGTCTGGAAAATATACCATCTAGTGCAGTCTGGCAAGTATACTAGCAAAGGTGAATTTGTCGCCCTTAGTAAAGACCCTTGGGGCTTTAGTCCTCCCCAGCATCAGAAATAACTGTCCAGTTGCCGATCAATAGCATGGGATCCGTAAGCAGCACAACAACTGCGCTGCAGGCCATCTCCACACATATTAGTCGAGAACTCAATCAGAGCAAGACGTGAGATAGAACAGTGATAGCGGCGCTTGATTTATCAAAACCATTTGATACTGTTAAGCAGGGCTTCGGAGTCGGAGTTGGAGTCGGAGTCTGGAGTCGGAGTCTAGCAAATTTTGCTGGAGTCGGAGCCGGAGTCGTGAAAAAAAGCTCGACTCCGACTCCGGGCAACAATCTTTTCTACATTTATCAAAATTTGTCAAATCAATTTAATTTATTTAAATTATCATAGTTTAAAAAAACTCTTAATCTCTATTTTGACTACAAAATGCGTATCGGGAGCATTTTTGGGTCAATTGATTGGAATAATGTTTGCAAATATACTTGGGGAAGATCTTTTAGAAGATTTACAGGTCATTTGAAGGAAGACTCACTGGTCTTCTCTTGTTTTTTTATTAGAAGTCATTTATGTCTGCTGTAAATGAACCTGTTGGACTTCTATGAAAGACCTTGTAGTACTTTAAGGGAAATCATACGAAAGACCTACCACGGTGTCCCTTAACCAAATTTAAATGGAAGGAGCTTACACCTGAGAAGTTTTCGCGGATTCTGAAACTGCAATAGCCGGGGGGCTTTTTAAATAAATCGCGGTCAAACTTTACATTTATAGGGGGTTTTTTAAATTTTCACGATTTTGCCTGAAAACCGCAAGTCCCATGGAAATGGGTGTAAACAAATTGTTGTCGCAGTGAAAATTTTCTACAAGGTTAACCTTCATGATATTTTCGTAGGTTTTACCGTTTTCGAGATATAGAAGTTCAAATTGGGACAATGCACTGACTGTATCGCCTTTTTATAAAACTATACCATGACTACAATTTACCAACTTAAATTTATATATCTCAAAAATGGTACAACCTAGGAAAATATTGCAAAAGTCAGTCTTGTAGAGAATTTCCACAGCTATATGATTTTCTCCAGTCCCATTTCGATAAGACTTGCCGTTCCCAAGCAAAAAGTGTAAAAACCTAACAATAAAAACCTAAAAATGTGACCTAAACTTCTATATCTCAAAAATGGTAAACCTACGAACAAATTATAAAGATCAATCCTCTAGTGAATTTTGGCAGAAACAATATTTTCTTTAGCACCATTTCAATAGGACATACCGTTTTCAAGCAAAATCGTGAAAACATAAAAAACTCTAAAAATGTGAACCTCAAGTAACCTTAACCACGAAAGTGTATGTTAAGGGGAAATAGGCTACTTTGGTCTTCTATCACGATGCGGTGTTAAAATATCGTTATATCCATAACTCAAAAAATTACAAAGAGTGTTACCGGACAGCAATTACGGAAATTTGATATTTCGAGTCTCATTTGGTACATAAGTCAAATTCGGAAAATTGTAAATATACTCTTATGTTGGTGTTTAGGTAGAGAAACCTTGTAACGATACCGTCCTATTGCAGTTGCTTTGAAGGGTTTTGCTACATGTTCTGAAGTGTGAAGTATACTGAAGGCTTGTTAATTTGTATTCCGTATTGTCAACGAAGAAAAAAAAACGAACAATATAGGACTATGTTTTGGTAACCTCCCAATGTAATTATATTGAAAGTTCAAACTGAAATGACTATAATTTAAGTTGTGAATTTTATTTTATCTGTTTTCGGAGTCGACTCCGGAGTTGGAGTCGGAGTCGGAGTCGAGAAAAAAATTGGACTGGAGTCGGAGTCGGAGTCTGACCAAAAATGGCTCGACTCCGAAGCCCTGCTGTTAAGCACTCCACGCTGTTTGAGGTCATCGAGCAGACTACACTCCGGCCAAGTTTGAAACGTTGGATAGTAAATTATATGTGTTGTTAAGAAAATCACGTTACAAAATTAGATATTATATGTAGAAATTATTTGTTACACTTTTAGATTCTTAATTAAAATTTATTCCATACTGAGCCAAAATCTCCTAAAATAGCTCACTTTTTGGAATTGTACCAAAAGAAGAAATGTTCCAAATCACATTTCATTATGAGTCCCTGAACAAAAGAAATTTGTAGCTATAATATTTAACATCTCCAGAAGCTTTCGCTTTTTTTATATATATATATATATATATATATATATATATATATATATATATATGGTTTAGGACCATATTCTACCGTTTTTATTCACATTTTCGTTATCTGCGGTCACAAAATATATTTTATTGATGTTTCTTCATAATAAATTCTTTCAGAAGATTTTGTGTGCTCGATCCAAACTGTTTTTGAAATATTGTTTAGGTGATAGCTCAGATAGGCCGCAGAGAATAGTTGTTGTTTGTGTAGATGAGCAATGGCGATACAAACCCGAGTGTTACCGATAAATAAAAGGAGAGGAAATAAAACACAAAGGTTTTTAGTTTTTATAATAATAACAATAATGGTGTGTAGGGTGATTTATTAGGCGAAAAGTGCTGATGACTTTACCTGGTGTGGGTGAGACGCGTTACAATTCGCGAGTAAACCGAGAAGTACTTCCGTACTGGTGAAGAGATGACTAATAAGTGAAGTGTATAAAAACCGAAAGTGAATCAAGGCTAAGGCAATCACTGCTTATTGGAAAGTTCTCACTACGATCCGAACTGAGCGAATACAGTTCCAGGGAGAAATTGCAAAGAAATTCCACTACCAAGAGAGTACTCTCTACGATCCGCGCTGAGCGAACATAGTCTCTGAGAAGATTTGTAGGGCAATGATTGGAAGTATCACCCTACGGTCCGCCGTAAGCGAACATAGTTTCTCAGAGGGTTTGTAGAGAACACTTAAGGAAGGGAGGCCTCTCTGCGATCGGAACTAGGCGAACAAAGGCTCCCTGGAGATTTGTAGTGAAAATACCAATAGAGAGTTTCTAATTTAAACATTAGCCGCCAGCCTTGAAACACATAGGGATGTTTCAACATAAAATGGGTGAACTTAAAGTAACTTACAACTAGGTATCCAAGTATGTAAATTCAGTTAGGTGAGCTTTTCCGATTTCAAATTTTTGATTTTTTTTAATTCTGGACTGTAATAAAGCGATAGCCGTTACGTAGCTAATAAAAATGGCGAAGTTGAAAATAAATCTTATGCTAACGAGGAGAAACTGATTGAAAATACATCCTGGTACATAATAAAGTATTCACGGTTTTTAGTTGTCTTGTGGTGCAGTCGTTTGAATGTAATTAATTGGAATGATGGGGAGAAGAGGACATTGGACCAGTTAGGATCCATCCGAATACCGCATTTTGTGCAAGAAGTGAACCGAGTATATTTTGGTGAATTCCGTTTAAAAGGATTTTTGGGTATAAATCAGCTCCAATCAATAGTTCTACGGGTCTACTATCAAAAAAGTGTGGATCAGCTAATCGAATGTTTGGTAAACGAGGTGTTATATCGGGATCTATTGAGAAAGATGGAAGATCATCCGATATCCGAGGGAAAATAAATGCTTCTGTTTGAAGTATCAAAGAAGAATTGATTCTTGAACCGATTCTCAGAGAACAACTCTTCTGAGTATTAGCTGATACCGTTCCCGTTACTCCTGAAATACGAGCTAGAGCAGAGCAGGTAGGCAAATTTAACCGTTTTCGTATGGTGTCTGAGATAAAAGAACCCTTTGATGCTGGATCGATCAGAGCACGAACTGTATATTCTTTATGAAGAAGATACACTATAGCAGTTCCCAGAAGAACACTACGATTCTGTGATGCATGGAAAACTTGTTGATTTGCTATAGTTGGATTGGCACCAGTGGAGGTGGAAGCTATGTTGTCATTGTGGTGAACTACAGAATGACGGGAAGAAGAAGGTGTAGAATTTGATGAAGAAGGTGAATTAGTAGAACGGTGGAGGAGGGTGTGATGTCTTCCACGACACATATTGCAATTATGGGAGCTAGTACAAGTTTTAATTGTATGACCCTGTGAAGGACAATTCCAACAACTGCCTTGTTTCTTCACCGTAGAAGATTTTTGGTCAAAAGGCAATTGTTTAAACTTTGGACAAGATCGCAAAGAATGAATTTCCGTAGGACATAGAAGGCAAGTTAACTTGGAAGGTGAATTTAATTTTCTAGTGGCCGATTTATTGGTGATAGGTGATTTAAATTCTTTCGAAGAAGACTTTTTATTGGTTTCAGGGCCTTTGATATCACGCAAACAGTCAAGAATCTGAATTCTTTCAGAAATAAATGAATCCAAGTCTTCCCAAGAAGACAAAGCCGATTTGTCTCTAACACTCTGTTCCCATAGAGTGACAGTTATTCGCGGTAAACGCTGAATACAAATGAAGACTTTGATAGGATCCCAATGTACTGTGGTGATATCATATACGGCCATAGCAGATAAACAACTATTTATTCCGCGCTGAAGGGTTTTCAATCCCGAACTAGTTTCACGATCGATGTATGGAAGATCAAAGAGAAGCTTCAAGTGACTATTGACAATAACCCGTTTATTGTCAAACCGATTTTTGAGAGCTGTCCATGCTAAGACGAAGCTACGGTGAGTTAATGGGAACTTAGATACAATTTCTTTATATATAGAGAAAATATTGATAACCCAGATCGGACTTTGAAAAATTACGTATTTTATTACTATAAACTAAAATAACGCCATCATTAGAGTATTTAGGATCATGCCAGAAACATGGATGTTAGGAGACGTATGTCAGATATGTATTCACTGGACAATAGCCGTAGACTATCCCCGCATTTTCACGTACAATGTCAAGAACCTATGACTTATCCTGATGACGTTATTTTAGTTTATAGTACTAACATACCTAAATTTTCAAAGTCCGATCTGGATTATCAATAATTTCCCTATATATTCACCATAGATATTTCAAAAACAGTTTGGATCGAGCACACATAACCTTCTGAAAGAATTTATTATGAAAAAACATCAATAAAATATATTTTGTGACCGCAGATAACGAAAATGTGAATAAAAACGGTAGAACATGGTCCTAGATCATATATAAAAAGCGAATGCTTCTGGAGATGTTAAATATTATAGCTACAAATTTCTTTTGTTCAGAGACTCGTAATGAAATTTGATTTGGAACATTTCTTCTTTTGACACAACCACCAAAAGTGAGCCATTTTAGGAGATTTTGGCTCAGAATGGAATAAATTTTAATTAAGAGTCTAAAAGTGTAACAAATAATTTCTACCCATAATATCTAATTTTGCAACGTCATTTTCTTAACAAAGTATTTTACTCAGATATCTAGTTTGTTCTAGGACTTACAATGAAATTTTGAGTAGAATATTTTTTCTTTTAACACCTTTCGTCTAGAACTAAATTTCATGTTACTTTCATGCATCAACTCGAAAAAAGAACAAAACAAATTTATTCAAACACAAGTAAGAAAAGTCTATAGTCGGACAGTGCCGACCATGGGATACCCTATACCACTATCCCTGGACAATCGCTCTCCACGGAACTTCTTTTCAATGATTGTGAAAATTTAATTATCAAATATCAGAGATGTAATGTATAATACTTATGACCAAAACCAAAAAGTTATATAGCATGACAAAGACATTTTTGTAGCAGGAAAGGAAAATTTATTTCAGACAAACTAAAATGTAATGAAACCCACTTATGTAGTACTACTTCTTTCGTTGTTTAACCGCTACGTTATTGAAATTTTTACCAATTTCACACAAAAGTTTCAGTCCATTTAACCCGCTAAGTATTATCTGATCCTTACGTTGGTTTGTAGGCTTCTTTTTCATCATAAACTCAAACTTTGATTAAAATTTTGCAGGTTATTATTTTGACCTACATAGCCGCTACAAAATTGGTTAAAATTTTGTTTTTGGTGCATTTCATCCCCTGAACATTTCACGATCATCACCAAAAACTAATCATTTCCAATCTGGCCCGAACCCAACCTCCTTAAAAAATTCATTACAATGGATCCATAATTGCGGCCTTAAGATTGTTTACAATTTTTAATGGACGGACACACATAGCTTTATCTCGTCGAGATATGAATTTTGGCATACCAAACAAGGGGTCTAGGACGAATATTTCGTGGTGTTACATAAACTTTTGGAGAGACAATATGTAGCATGGGATAAAAATGTGGTTCTCTACACAGAACCCATTATATAAAGGGTGTTTTTAAGCCCGATATAACTTGAAATTATAAAAAACAAGTTAAAAAGTATCAGTCGGCTTTGCCGACAGAGATATACCCTCAGCCTGTGCAAATTGAAACACTTTTTTCACAAAAAAAACGTATGTTTTTAGGGGGTTTCAAAATTTTGGTCGTATGAACCGACAAAAATGTTGATTAGGATTAAAGTTCAAAAATTTTGCGGAAAAGGTACTTAAAGGAATCGACCGACATAGACCATGGGGGTGCCATAGGGGGTTTTTACACCCTTCGGACTCTTTTCTCAAGAAGTATGGACTTGCCCCTGAAACAACTTTTACCATCGTAATTGAGGCAGCGAATGTAAGTTGCTTCAACAAAAATCAAAGTGATTTAATAGCAGGTCTTAAAGTGAACTTATCCAAAATTTTGTGTGGGAGGTACGGGATGGAGTGGATATTTGTCCACTCCATATTCCATATTCGAACCTGATCTATATCTGGTAGATATTATGAGAATGTGTAAAGTATGGACCAAATCGGTCACTCCCATCAAGAGTTATCATGCGCACAATTGTTCCGAATATTTTTGAACTTTTGTGGGGTAGGTACCTGAAGGAGTGGACATATATGGCTTATCTACGAACTTAAACTAAGTTTGGAAACAATATTACGAAGGCCAAATTTTGGCCGGAATCGGCATCGAGAATTATGTTGCGCTTCCACCCATAAACATGGTGTCATAGAGTCATGTTAGCTTACACCCACTGTACTCTACTCCACTTAACCTTATTCTCTATTCTCCAACTACATTTATCTCTTGTGAACTTACTGTTATATTTAACTAATGAATTCTCTCACGCTCCAACTCTTTATCTCTCTCTCTGTTATAATTTCATCATGCTCCCCAATTAGCTCCAAATTTCTCTCCTAATCGTTTATAATTATTATTTTTTTAAACTTTGTATTTTCTCACCAACTTTTTAGATTATAAGAGGATAATTTTGTAAAGAAGAGTTAGTTCTGATTTAGCCCTAGAAATAAAAAGTTGTCTTAAACTAAAGTCGGTTGAATATCAAATCTTCAACATAATTTAATAATAATAAATACTGTTTTATTTGAATATTTACTTACAAAATTTCAAAGTGTTTTATTTCAAATTATAAAACAAAACTATAGGGTTTGTTTTTCAACTTTCAGGCTATTTTTTCAGGAAGTATGGACTTGCCGCTGAGGAAACTTGTACCTTCGTATAGGGGACAGTGAATACAAAATGTTACAACAAAAGCCAAGGCGATTCGAGAGTAGTTCCTAAACTGAACTTTTCCGAAATTTTGTGTGGGAGGTACTCGAAGGCGTTGACCGATTGAGTCCATATTGGAACCTCATCTAAGTCTGGTAGAAATATCAGAATGTGCAATGTATGGACCAAATCAGTTACTTCCTTCAAGAGTTATCGCACGCACAAATTTTCCGAACATTTTCGAACTTTTGTGGGGGAGGTACCGGAAGGAGTGGACCGATATAATCCATCTTTGAACTTGAAGTTTGGACAAAATATTACGAAAGCCAAATTTTGGACCGAATCGGCAGGTCCATTCGAGAGTTATCATGCGCTCCAACCACTACACACGGTGTCATAGGGTTTTTTGTAACTTTCAGGCTATTTTCTGAGGAAGTATTGACTTGCCCCTAATGAAACTTACAGCGTCGTATAGAGGACAGCGAATACAACTTGAGTAAACAAAAATCAAAGCGATTCGAGACCAGGTCCTAATCTGAACTTTTCCGAAATTTTGTGTGGGAGGTACCCGAAGGAGTGGACCGATTGAGTCCATATTGGAACCTCATCTAAGTTTGGTAGAAATTTCACGATGTGCAAAGTATGGACCAAATCGGTTATTCCCTACAAGAGTTATCATGCGCACAAGTTTTGCGACAATTTTTGAACATTTGTGGGGGAGGTACCTGAAGGAGTGGACCTATATGGCCCATCTTCGAATTTAAATCGAATCTGGACAAAATATTTCGATACCCAAAATTTGAACCAAATCGATAGATCCGTTCGAGAGTTATCGTGCGCACCAGCCAGCCAGACAGACGGACAGACAGACAGACAGACAGACAGACGGACGGACATTGCTAGATCTACTCAAAATTGTCTGAAACGGATATCGTACAAACATACTTGGGGTCTAACACCATTATTTCGATGAGGCACATTTTTGGTCGTATCAAAGTGTAAATACCCTCTTTAGCCTAAAGGCTGAGGGTATAATAACACAAAAAATTAATTTGTAATCAAATTTTTTTTTATTCGAAGGATCAATACGTGACATTAACATTTGAAAATGATTTCGGGCATAGGGGCACCGCGGCTGTTCTTGACGAAGTGCATTCTGGACGTCCAATTTTTGGCCACTTTTTCGAGCACTGCTGGCCGTATGTCACGAATAACACGAACAATGCTGGCCTCCAAGGCATCAATTGTTGCTGGTTTATCAGCATAAACCAGTGACTTCACGTAGCCCCACAGGAAATAATCGAGAGGTGTCAAATCGCACGACCTTGGAGGCCAATTGACAGGTCCACTTCTCTAAATCAACTTATCGCCAAATTTTGATTTCAATAAGTCGATGGTTGTGTTCGCCGTATGGCACGTAGCGCCATCCTGTTGAAACCACATCTCCTCCGGATCAATGTCATCCATATTTTCAAACAAAAAATCATTGATCATGGTGCGGTAACGATCTCCATTGACCGTAACGCGAGCTCCGGCCTCATTTTGGAAGAAATAAGGTCCGATGATGCCACCAGCGTGAAAACCGCACCATACGGTGCATTTTTCTGGATGTAATGGAGTCTCGTGGATTGGTCTCACTCCATATGCGGCAATTTTGCTTATTAAATCTGTCCACAGTTCGACGAATGGCTTGTTCGGATGGACGATTATGTACGCCATACAAATGACGAAGTCGTCTATAAGTTGCGCGAATCGACGACTGATTTTCAAAGTAAATTTGGATAATTTCGTAGCGTTGTTCAAGCGTGAGTCTATTCATGATGATTTGTCAGAGTATACTGAAACAAATAAAAAAAAGTTTCATCAAAATTTAATTTTTTGTGTTACTTTTTACAATTTAAAGTTCTATCTAGCTTAAAAAAAACACCCTTTATTAGGCAATAGGCCCGTTATCTAGCAAACACTTTATTGAAATTTAGATCAGAGGAAAGGTTAGTAGTTTTTTTCCATATGTAGGCTACTTTGCGAAATATATATGTCCTCAAGGAATTAAAATATCGACCAAAAATAAAATTTTTATATTTTTCATACAAAAGTAATGGTCCATTTCACCCGCTAAAGAATATCAGATCATCATTCAAAATTTTAGGCATCTTTTTCGACCTATACTCTTACCCGGTGCAAAATTTCGTGACTATTGATGTATAATTGCGACTTCTAGCGAGTTTATTAATACACTACAAACTAATAACGGAATATATTAGGCTGTAACTCTGTTATCTCATCATGCACACCAACATAATTGGCATCAGTTGAAAGGTCAAGCGTTCCACTTTCAAGTATATCTCACTTGTCCGGAATGTCGCTTCCAGAAATTAAGATATAAGCTGTATATTAAAAATTTTCACAATTTTCACACAAAAGTTTTGGTCCATTTAACCCTCTAAATAGTATCCGATCGCCATCTCAAATTGCAAGCTTTTCCTTTTGATATACTCTTACCTTATTTAAAATTACGCGTTGATCGGACTATTATTGACACCTACAGAGCCGCTAGAAAATTGGATAAATATTATGTTTTTGGTCCATTTCACCCGCTAAATATTTCACGATCATCACCAATAAGAATAGGGATCTATTCTGATCTGAACCCGACCTCCATACAAAATTTCGTGACGATCGGTCCATAATTGCGGCCTGGAGCGTGTTTACAATTTATAATGGACAGACGGACGGACAGACACACATCTCAATATCGCTTTATCTCATCGAGATATGAAGATTGGTATACCACATTGGGGGTCTCCGACAAATATTTCGCGGTGTTACATGAATTTTTACCAAAACAAACTTATAATACCCTTTTCCACATTGTGGTATAGGGTATAAATATTTGGGTGTTTTGTTGGCAAACTTGATGTACATATTTTCTTGATATATGTTGCAAATACATATTTCATTTATTCGGCGAAATTTGATTGAGATTATTTTTGTCTTTGACGTCTTCTATCTGGAATGACAAATCTTAATAAACTCAGAAAAACTACAACATTAACCCTAAAACGTGAGTTTACTTTTGGCAGATTCCTGGCGTTTAGGTACGATTTAGAGTTTTGGTATTTCGGGGACCTATAGATCTGATACGATCACATTATAAAGGAGTTTTTAAACATTTTTGAAAATAGAGACAAAAAAGACCCCTTTAGTGACTCGCATAAGGGTTAATTTTTTCTTTTTCGATTGTTCGAGTGGAGTATTCCCCCATTGGCTCAACTTCATTTATTACCCTCTATTACAGAGAGTAATGTTTTTCAAAACGAACTGACAGTGTTGCAAAATTTTACTGATCGCTACCAATATCATTAATTTTTTTCATAAAAAGATACCTCGCATTGTTGTCAGTAATATTGCCAAAGACACATTATACCTAAAATGCAAGGATTCCAAGGAATCTGATGTCGAATATTTCAAAACCTGTAGAAATGGGCGGAACTTACCACGCCTATTTACGTGTCTTCTTATACACGATACACGTGTCTTCTTTTTTTCGGTCCTCTTTCATAACCTGTGCGGGGTTTCTTGTAATTTAAAAAAAAAGTTCGATTTTGTTGTACAGTGTTATTAATATAATTTGCATAAAAGGAGAAGTCAAGAGTTGGTTTCCATGTTTCGTGTTCGTAATTCGTGGGAATAAATTTTGGACCAAAATTTAATTTGGATATTTTTCCCTCAATGGTCAATAGTCAATATCAACCGCTATCCGATCATTTTTTCAAAATTATTGGCATTTTCCTTGACCAATCTGTTTACTTCGTGCAAAAATATGTCAGTATTATAATATAAATGCAACGTCTAGCGTGAGTATGGTTACACCACACACTATTAAAAATGTGGGATCCCTGCATATATGTACAAGGATGTAACAATGTTGTCTGACCACGTACATCAGCATCGGCATTGGTATTAATGGAAAGGTCAAGAGTTCATCTTCTAAATATAATTTACGGGGGTGGAAAAAATCTTCCAGGTATAAAGATACATATAGTCATTATACTAAAATTTTCCCAATGTTCACACAAAACTGTTGTTCCAATTCACCCGCTAAACTTTATCATGATCATGATAAATTGCAAATTTCTTCTTAGTCGTAAACCCAAACCTTACTTAATATTTCGCGTCGATCAGACAATCATAGCGATGTACAGAGCCGCTACAAATTCGGATAAAAATATTGTTTTTGGCCCATTTCACTCCCTACATATTTTAAGATCATCACCAAAAATTAATCGTTTCTATTCTGGCAGGAACCTGATCTCAAGAAAAAATTTCGTAACGATTGGTCAATAATTGCGACCTGGAGCTTGATTACAATTGTTAATGGACAGATAGACGGAAAAAGAAACTTATAATACCCTTTTCACATTGTGCTGTAGAGTATAAAAATTGGCCTGAGAATTCAACTCAATTTAGAATTTACCACACCCCATACCAAATCGGTTCGGAACATGGACTTGGAAGGTACCGATAAATGGGGGCTATACCAAAATGTATACCTATATTGAAAATCTTTTGCAGGAAGGTTTTCTATCCCCAAAAGAAACCAAAATACAAATAAAAATTTTCAGCCAAATCGATTGGAAAATGTGACCAAATCAGGAGATACTTTCATATAGGCGCGAAACATAGACCTATTTTTAAAAATATTTTGGAAAAAAGTGTTCTTCCGCTTGGGAAACGAAGATGCAAAATTACATCGTAATCAATTGGAAAATGTGTCCAAGACCCTCGAAATAGCTTATATCTGGCGTACATATATAGGAGGGCTATACCAAAACGTGGACCTATATTGATAAATTTTTGCATATATTGTTTCTATTTACTAAAAATTCACTATAACAACATTTTGCGAACTAAGTTACAAAATATGGATAACATGTAAAAAATACTGGAAATCGGAAATGAGGGCTTACCAAACGGTGGACCGACATGACAAAGCTTTATCTTTAATCTTGCGTAGTATAGAGCATAATTTTGGGGATCTATCGGCTTGGGTTAAGGTTATATATAAGGGGCTATAAGGGGCCTGAGAACCCAAAATACCCTTGGGGTTTTGATCTACTAATCGAATACAATCACCCCTTTGTTATGCTACACATCCTACCACAGTTCGATATGTTGTTTGGTGAGCACCATCCACCCCTCCCATACACCCATTATTACACATATAAACATTTTGCTTCCCTATTAAGCTTCATAAGATAGCTGATATGGAGGTATGGAGGTTTGCAAACGCTTCTAAACGTTACGGCAGCATCCACAGAAAAACTTCATATTTGAATAGAAAATAAAACATAACGCAGAGTGAAAGATATGGTAACTGATGCATGTGAGTCTGGGTTGCCATAGCTGACGGTAATATTGTACGGAGTCAAGGAAACCCCCTTTTGGCAATGCACTTTTCTAACATCACTTCAAAAAAGTTTTACAATTAGCAAAGCAGACGACAATTGTAACATGGATGGCCAAGGCGAGAAAGAAGAAGAAAGAAAGAATTTTAAATGTAAAACGCTTGTTGCCTATAGGTTACATGATAACATTGATAAAAGTAAATTTTTTGCATGTGTTTTTAGCCTTTTAAACAATTCATATCCTTTGGTATCATGTTTGCCAGCCTGCAGTGTGCAATCTCTTTTATGCATAGCCTGAATTCAAAGTTACGCGAAAAGGAATTTCCTTCTTGACACTCTGCCACATTGTTAACGGAGGCCAAACAACAGCCCGCGGAATAAATTTCAATAACATGGGAAATATTCGTACCTAATAGTTTGTATTTCCTTCACATTGTAAAATTTCCCTCTTGACACTCTGCCACTTTGTTAGCGGCGGCCAAACAACAGCCCGCGGAACGAATTTCAATAACATAAGGATTCTTCGTACCTAATAGTCTGTGTTTCCTTCATATTGTAAAATATCTATGAAAGAAAATCCCGTAGCTAAAAATTTGCAAACAACAGTTGAGCAATCTGCATTCTGCCTTCGCCACCATCACAAAATAGTCAATTGAATTCTATGACTCAGAAATATGCATTTTCTGTTTTATTGTCGGCATTGTTGGTTGGTTATCTGTTGCAATCGTTTTGTAGCATTGTACTAAGGAGCAAAAAGACAATATTCGTTTCACGTAAATGGAATAAATAGAAAGTGGGAAACAACATACGCGAATTTATAGTCTTTAATTTTATGAGAAAACGCACTGTCATGCACAGACAAAGCGTATTTGAATCACTTTTAATTGAAGATATAAATATTTAATCGTTACTAGCACCTTTTTATACCCTCCACCATAAGATGGGGGTACTCGAAATAATCATTGTAGACCCCAAAAACTATATATATTCTTGATCAGCGTGCAATTCTACATCTATAAAGCCATGTCCGTCCGTCTGTCCGTCTGTGGAAATCACTCTAACGTCCGAACGGATTGAAATAGATGGATGAAATTTTGGTAAAATCCATTATATGTACGTAGGACTTTTGGTATTAAAAGCGGGCTATGTAGGTCAAAGTTTTCGTATAACCACCATACAAAGTGACGCGTGACGGGTCCTCGTTTTAAGGAATTTTTAAGATATTTGTCCCACTTGAGCACCGTATCGGTTGTACTTTGGTATTATGTGTTTTCAGAGGCTAAAAAATATATCTACCAAAGTTTGTTTGTATAGGTCCACGTTTTGGTATAGCCCCCATATAACCCCCCGTATATATGTATATTTCGTCACTTTACGATATTTTGAATGTATTAGTCTCATTTGACCACAGAATCGGTTGTAACTTTGTATTTTGTGTTTCCAGAGGCTAAGAAACATTTCTACTATAAAATGTTTATATAGGTCCACGTTTTAATATAGCCCCCCATAGTACGATATCTCCCGATTTTCGGTATTTTGAAGGTTTTGGGCTCATTATCACACCGAAATGACTAAAATTTGGTATTTAGTCTTCATTGGGGGTATAAAACTTTCCCCCAGAAATTTGTAGTTATAGGTCCACGCCTTCATATAGCCCCCATAGAACGGTTCCTCCCGATTTTCGGTATTTTGAAGGTTGCGGACATATTAATCCCGATTTTCGGTGTTTTGAAGGTTGTGGCGTCAATATTGCTCAGAAATGGCTGATATTTAGTCTTTAGTCTCCATTGGTGGTATACAACTTTCTCCCAGAAACTTGTCGGTACTGGTCTACGTCTTAGTATAGCCTTCATAGTACTGTGATTCCCTATTTTCGGTATTTTGAAGGTTGTGGTCTCAATATTCCACCGAAGTGGCTGAAATTTGGTATTTAGTCTTTTTCTGGGCTTCACAAATTTCCCTCAGAGACTTGTCGGTATACGTTCACGTTTTCATGTACCCTCCATAGAACGGTCAAAATGGCTGCAAGTTGGTACTTAGTCTTCGTTGCGGGTATAAAACCTTCCACCTGAAGTTTTTCGGTATAGTTCCATGTCTTCATATAGCCCCTTTAGAACGGTACCTCCCGATGTTCGGTATTTTGAAGGTTGCTGCTCAATATCCCATCGAAATGACTAACAGTTGGTAGTTAGCCTTCGTTCTCCACCGAAATAGCTGATATTTGGTATTAAGTTTTTGTTAGGGATATGAAACATTCCACCCGAAGTTGTGGCCTCAATATATCACCGATATGACTGAAATTTACTATTGAAACTGCCATGAGTAAATAAAATATTGCAGAAGAGAATTATCAGTATAAGCCCTTTTCTTCAAATAACCGCCATAGAAGCGTTCTTCCCGATTTTCGGTATTTTGAAGGTTGTGTCATCAATATCCCATAGAAACGGATGATATTTAATAGTCCGTTGGTGGTATTAAACTTTCCACCTTAAAATTTCCGGTATTGTTCCATGTTCTTATATAGCCCCCATAGAAAGGTCCCTCTCAATTTTCGGTATTTTGAAAGTTTTAGCCACATTATTCAACGGGAATAACTGACATTTGGTATTAAGTCTTTGCTGGAGTTACGAAACTTTCGTCCAGAAATTTATCGGTACAGGTCAACGTTTTATACAGCCTCCATAGAACGGTGCTCCCGATGTTGTTAACTATTCAACTCCAGTATATGCAGGTTTAGGTCTAGTCGGTATTGCTCAATTTTATGTATTTCGCTCAATTCAGAAAATGTTAAATATTGGTCCATGTTTTGGAAAGAACAAACATATAGCTCCATATGAGTTGTTTTGGAGGGAGTATTATCAGTTGAGATATATGTACTACTCCTGTAATAAAACGAAATTAAACTAATTGTACCTATTCACGTCAATAGAGTTCTTGGTGGAACAACAAGGAAATTCCTTCAAAAAGTGCATTTTTTGACGTGGCCCACTAAAAATAAGGACTTCGAATTCCAGAAAAAACATTAATTATCGAACATGTATGTATTTTATATGAATTATCACGATTTTTAGAATGGATCCCCAGCTTGATACAAATTATGTAGGATTACGAATAATCTGGTCACGAATTATCGCTATTTCACTATATTTCCAACATTATATAAGTATAAGGCAAATAATATGTGTGTTCGTTTACTCAAAATTTGTACGAATTGTAACTGGATGTTGTTCGTTTACGAACACTTTAGTCGTTTACAAGATGTTACTGGACTTTTACAAATTTTTACAAATTATTGAGTAAATGAACATACCTAATATATGACTTATACATGAAAATACAAATACCCGTATTCCCGGGATTTTCAAAAAATTTTCCCGGAAATCCCGTCCAAAAAATTTCGGAAATTCCCGGGAAATCCCGGGACGAGATTTCCAACCCCAAACTCTACACACAACTGAAGGTTGTTGGTTTTCGGTAACATCATTTGTTCTATATCACCACCAAAATTACGGACTTTTGCGATGACCCAGAGCTAAATGAACCAAAATAATTAATAATTTTATATTTTACTACCAGAACTGTCAGAAAGCTCTCCCTTTGGAGTATGTCCAAAAGATGCAGAAATATCCGCAATATACACACAGAGATATTGTAGCAGCAATCATAGTCTAAGAGCAAATTAGTGTATTTGATGTGAAAATATATATTGTTGTTGCACCAACAATATATATTTTCAGATTTTTAAAATACACTATTTTGCTCTTAGAATATGAGTTCCTTAACCTCAAAAAGTCGTAAAACTGGGAGCAATTTTTAAGAGAGTGAGAGAGATCAGAAATGCCTTTCTCTTCTACCACAGGCTACCAGACAAATTTCTTCAGGTAAAAAATAGTAGAACTGATTTTTCGACATTTGTTTGACGATTATTTGACAATGAAGAAAAAATGAACAAAAACAGAAGAAAAAGGCGAACGCTGACAAAACAAAATTAAAAACTGTGAAATAAAAGAAGAAAAGTGAATTTTTATGTTTCTTTTTGACATTGCTACCAAATCTACCATTTTTTCGTTCCCTTACTTTTCTGGTAAAACTGTTCATGAGAGAGCAATTTTGACAGTTTTCTCTTTTACCATTAAAAAAGTAAAGGAACAAAGCTTATATCTCTTCTCTGTGTGTATTTGACAGATTTTGATGCCGCAATTGGGATCATTTTAATACTCAGAATCAATTGATTTTTATAGGTCAGTTTTGATTGATATGTACCCAACCAAAGCTGGGATATTCGTCATTATAATTCAAGGGAAAACCAGTAAGGAAAGAATCAAAGTCGGGCGGGGCCGACTATATAATTTTCTACACCACCACGATTTCAACTTAATTTGGCGAAATTTTTTCTAGATCTAATTGCGTCACATTTTACAAATTTCATCAAAATTTCTGTTCAATATTGTGTTTTGTGTTGCAAACACATAAAATTGGCCGAAAATATTTATGTTTGTCCTAAACCTGAAAAGTTGATTCCAATTTTAGCCACATGCGGAAATCCAAATCCAATTCTGAAGGCGCCACCACGATTTCAACTTAAATTGGCGAAATTTTTTCTAGACCTAATTGCGTTCAATATCTTGTTTAGTGTGTCAAACACATGAAATTGGCCGAAAATGTTTATGTTTGTACTAAAACTTCTCTACAAGTGGTGTCTTAGGACACGACGTTCAGACTCGGCGATAAACGGTAGGTCGCATATCACTCAACTAATATGAATCGGGGTGCACTTATTGATATGAGAGAAGTCTCCATTGTACCTTCAGGTATGTTTCTTGCACTGAGTGTAACTTTTTGAGTCATGGTTTATTAAACACGTGTCTCGCCGTTCTTCTCTATCTCATCAACTTTCGCGGTTATAGGCCTCCAAAATTTTGAGGCTTTAATAACAAACGGGATTAATTTGTCAGAATCATATCTTCCAATCCGTTAAGAAATTCGATTTGCCTTTCAGAGGCAAATCTGAAGTTCTTGTCTTAAAGAACAAAAATTGTAAACATATAAAAACCGTCAAACTTCATCTGCAAGGTCAAAATCTCCAAGGTGAAATTTATTTTAAATTTTTTCTCGTTTTGTGGTCTACAGATATCAATGTACCTTACCTTAGAACTCAATAAACAACTTTCTAGAAAAAACGCACTCTGTGGAAACGGCTCTCAAAGGGGAAAAAAGCAAAACAAATGCGATTTTTATCCTGTTTTCTCCGGTTCTGGTCCACAGATACTAAACCGTTCAAAATTCACTCGCATCGGACCACAGATGTCGCTGTGAACCATCTCCAATAGTTCTGTTGTACGTTTCTCACTTCTACTTTCGAAACGTCCTCGTGTCTGCTTCCACTCAAGCACATCGTGCAAGTTGGCAACTGTTGTTGGGTTCGTATTTTTATTCCGTGAGCAATTTTACCATTTGCCAGCATTTTCAAGTCACGCTCATTTATGTGGCCTAACCGTTGATGCCACATATATATGTCATTTAGCTTAACCTCTGCTGCGCTCGCTGAATCAACCAATTGCCGCAAAAAATACAGATTTCCTCTTCGGCCAGCTTTACATTGAACTTCATTTCCTTCCAAAATTATTGCTTCGTTTTTGTCAAAAATCACTTTGTATAATTTGTCCGTTAACTTCAAGACCGATAGCAATTTGGTTCTCAAATCTTCGACATACATGAGGTCTCTCACTATAAATGTTTGCTCCTTTTTGCCTCCAGCAGCATTTATTCGTATATCGCCTACACATGATATATTGCTTAACTCACCATTTGGTAAAAATAAGCTCTTATCAATATTCTTCATTGTCTGAAAACTCCCTTTATTCGGGACATGTGCGAGGAACTCCCGCTGTCCAAACATCAATCATTACTTTTGAACATTACTTTTGAACATTACTTTTGAAAACTGACCTTTCTGGCTTATCTCTTTTTGTTTCCACCTGATAAAATGTTGTCAATTCAGAAAACGTTTGTTTTAGACTATAATTCTTACAATGAAAATTGTGTACCTATAACAAGAGAAAAACTGTATACTTCGTGAAATGACAGTTAAAGAAAATTTTACATTTGTCAATGCTAACATGATTTTAAAATAAAATCTATTTATAAGTCACTGTACTTCGTATATTTCAACACTATGTACATCCCTAAAAGGATAGATAATAAAGGTGATCTTTTCTTCTTCCCTTAATACCCCCTGTTAGAAGCGAAGGTATTCGTATATGAATAACACCTTTGATTATTCTCCACGGAAGTTTTTTGTCGATGTCGACCCCTGAACATTATCTAAAATAGATATGGTGGCGTGCCTAAAAAATTAGGCACGAATATGCACGAACACGGAACAAAATTTTTAAGCAAATTCACGCACAAACAAGGCATTTTCAAGAAGGCACGAACACGCACACTCACGCACGTAATTACAAAAAAGACATATTCATATAGTAGTACATTTATTTGTTCAAAAAAAAATCATATATACTTCTAAAATATACATATTGCAAAATTACTTATAAACTAATATTTACATATTCTTATTTAAAAACATTATTTCCAGATGTTGAAAAAAATCTCTCGCTCGTTGCTGAGCTGACGGGTATAGCCAAAATTTTCTGGCTAATTGTTTTAAAAATTTAACGCTTGATACAAATTATGTAGGATTACGAATAATCTGGTCACGAATTATCGCTATTTCACTATATTTCCAACATTATATACATAAGTATAAGGCAAATAATATGTGTGTTCGTTTACTCAAAATTTGTACGAATTGTAACTGGATGTTGTTCGTTTACGAACACTTTAGTCGTTTACAAGATGTTACTGGACTTTTACAAATTTTTACAAATTATTGAGTAAATGAACATACCTAATATATGACTTATACATGAAAATACAAATACCCGTATTCCCGGGATTTTCAAAAAATTTTCCCGGAAATCCCGTCCAAAAAATTTCGGAAATTCCCGGGAAATCCCGGGACGAGATTTCCCAACCCCAAACTCTACACACAACTGAAGGTTGTTGGTTTTCGGTAACATCATTTGTTCTATATCACCACCAAAATTACGGACTTTTGCGATGACCCAGAGCTAAATGAACCAAAATAATTAATAATTTTATATTTTACTACCAGAACTGTCAGAAAGCTCTCCCTTTGGAGTATGTCCAAAAGATGCAGAAATATCCGCATTGGAAGTATAATTCCACAAATTGGAAATTGAGATATCTGTATCTTTTCTACAATTTTTGTACACACAGAGATATTGTAGCAGCAATCATATTCTAAGAGCAAATTAGTGTATTTGATGTGAAAATATATATTGTTGTTGCACCAACAATATATATTTTCAGATTTTTAAAATACACTATTTTGCTCTTAGAATATGAGTTCCTTAACCTCAAAAAGTCGTAAAACTGGGAGCAATTTTTAAGAGAGTGAGAGAGATCAGAAATGCCTTTCTCTTCTACCACAGGCTACCAGACAAATTTCTTCAGGTAAAAAATAGTAGAACTGATTTTTCGACATTTGTTTGACGATTATTTGACAATGAAGAAAAAATGAACAAAAACAGAAGAAAAAGGCGAACGCTGACAAAACAAAATTAAAAACTGTGAAATAAAAGAAGAAAAGTGAATTTTTATGTTTCTTTTTGACATTGCTACCAAATCTACCATTTTTTCGTTCCCTTACTTTTCTGGTAAAACTGTTCATGAGAGAGCAATTTTGACAGTTTTCTCTTTTACCATTAAAAAAGTAAAGGAACAAAGCTTATATCTCTTCTCTGTGTGTATTTGACAGATTTTGATGCCGCAATTGGGATCATTTTAATACTCAGAATCAATTGATTTTTATAGGTCAGTTTTGATTGATATGTACCCAACCAAAGCTGGGATATTCGTCATTATAATTCAAGGGAAAACCAGTAAGGAAAGAATCAAAGTCGGGCGGGGCCGACTATATAATTTTCTACACCACCACGATTTCAACTTAATTTGGCGAAATTTTTTCTAGATCTAATTGCGTCACATTTTACAAATTTCATTAAAATTTCTGTTCAATATTGTGTTGCAAACACATAAAATTGGCCGAAAATATTTATGTTTGTCCTAAACCTGAAAAGTTGATTCCAATTTTAGCCACATGCGGAAATTAAATCCAATTTTGAAGGCGCCACCACGATTTCAACTTAAATTGGCAAAATGTTTTCTAGACCTAATTGCGTTCAATATCTTGTTTAGTCTGTCAAACACATGAAATTGGCCGAAAATGTTAATGTTTGTCCTAAAACTTCTCTACAAGTGGTGTCTTAGGACACGACGTTCAGACTCGGCGATAAACGGTAGGTCCCATATCACTCAACTAATATGAATCGGAGTGCACTTATTGATATGAGAGAAGTCTCCATTGTACCTTCAGGGATGTTTGTTGCACTGAGTGTAACTTTTTGAGTCATGGTTTATTAAACACGGGTATCGCCGTTTTTCTCTATCTTATCAACTTTCGCGGTTATAGGCCTCCAAAATTTTGAGGCTTTAATAACAAACGGGATTAATTTGTCAGAATCATATCTTCCAATCCGTTAAGAAATTCGATTTGCCTTTCAGAGGCAAAGCTGAAGTTCTTGTCTAAAAGAACAAAAATTGTAAACATATAAAAACCGTCAAACTTCATCTGCAAGGTCAAAATCTCCAAGGTGAAATTTATTTTAAATTTTTTCTCGTTTTGTGGTCTACAGATATCAATATACCTTACCTTAGAACTCTGAATAAAGTTGACGTCTTGTTGGTAGAGCCACAGAAGTAATCCAACAGGAACATCAACGAGCAAAGTGGACTGTATTTCGATATTAATTATTCCTCATAGCCAATGAGGAATAATTTGCGGTAAAATGAGGAGAGAAGTAAAACACAAGAATTAGTTTTTTTCAATAAACGTTATAAAGCGTAATCCAATTTATTAAATATAAAAACGTTAGAGACGAGAAGAGATGCTTACCAGCCGGTTAGTGCAAGAGAAGAGATTTTTATTGAAAGAGAAGAGTTCTGGTAAAACAAAGATAAAAACATAAAGCAAAGAGGAGATGTGAAATTAGTACAATTCAGTAACGTTAAATACAGAATGACTTCAAGATATAATTATATGTGGTTTACATTAAGAGGGTTCAAATATAATCTAACTTCTAGCACATTTTGCAATGGTTTAAACGAAGTTTGAACATGCTCCCGCGCCTTGGCCAGAATGGACAATAGTTGTTGGATGGCAGGCTATTCCAGGTTTTGAAACCGCTGGATCGTTTAGATTTCAGGTCTTCTTGTGAGTGTTGTGCTGGGTTATAGGAAAAAGAGCTGGTTAACTTCGGTCGACCTATAAAAGAAAATATATTAGCGCATGCATCGAACCTATAAAGAAGAGAATACATGAGATGAGTATTTTTTTTTAATATTTTGAGGAATGTAGAAGGAATTTTAGTTTGATATTTTATTTATTTAGAATAACTTTTATTTTAAATGGTTTTCCCAGAGCCGGGCTCGAACTCGGGGCCTCTATCACGATAGTCCGACATGCCTCCTCTGAGCTACTGGGACAGGCGTGATGACATGAGCTTAGTATTGGGTGGGTGTATAAGAACATGTAATTTTAAGATTACAACGCTGAAATTCGGTGTACATTTTGCAAGCTATTTTTAGAAGTAGACTCAAGTTTAGCAATTCATTCGGGAAGCTTTGATTTTTAGTTTTAGAAATGAATTAGGGCTATTTTCAATTTTAAAGAACTTAATTTGTAATGAAAAAATCAATTTGAAAAATTCGACTGACTCCGGATTTGAACCACTGTCCTTTGTAATGGTAGACTAACACTCTACCACTGGGCCAAGTACCTATTTACAAATTGGTTGACAATGACTATAGATGTTCTTTTTGTAATTCCAGACACCTAATTAATTAAAAATAATCGATTTCTTCCGATCCCTCTTCAGCTATTTTATTTGTAATTTCGCTTGCTTGCATTTTCGAAAAGTCGGAATCAATTTTTAAAGTTTTTTTTAAATTAAATAAAATTTTGCTCGGAGTAGGGCTCGAACCTACGTCCTCTTGATTGCTAGTCGAGCACACTAGCACTAGGCCATACTAAGCTGTTGCGAAATCTGACATTTTGGGTAAGTGAATAGGTGTATGAGAATAAGCATTGAGCAATATTAACACTCAAAGAAAAATGTGAGTTAGTTGAATTAATGACAGATATATTTTGAGAAGAGAATCATTTAAGAAACTAACCAATAGGTTAGTCCTTCCCCACCAACCAATTGAGACTATTTTTTGGGCAAGAATTAAAAGAGTTTGTATAGATTATAGTAGAGCAATGAGCATTTGAGGCAGATATTGGTACAGATGTATTAAAAGTATCACAAAATTGGTGTCCAGACTTAATACATGCACATTTTTTTGTAGATTTAGACATTTTTTGAGATGAGTTTTTACGTTTACGGCTTTTATTTTCGCCAATTGAAGCAAAATTTGATTCAATGAAGTTTGGGGTAGAGGCTAGAGAATTTTCTGAGAAAATTGGGCCACTAAGTACCCAGCCAAATATGGTTTTATACGCTGATGTATTACCAAATACATTTTTCTTAATGCCATCTAGCGTTATGAATCTTTCGACGTCTGCTCCAAGGATGATATCTATTTCAGAGGATTCATAAAAGCGTGGGTCTGCCAAATCAATATTTTTAAGAGAGTTGTGATCAGAGACTTTAATAGAGACTGCGGGAAGATGCTTAGTGACTTGAGGTAATACGATAGCAGAAACAGAAAATGTTATATTGTGCTTCTTAGCAACAATTGATATCTGACATTCGCTTTTAGAGACTTGTTTTTGACCACCAACGCCAGTAATTTCAAAGCAATCAGTATTTTTAATGGGGAGCTTTAAACGATTTGCACAAGATTGCGTAATGAATGTTTTTTGAGATCCAGAATCTATCAATGCTCGTACAGTGTGCAATCGGCCGTTGTTTTGAACTTGAGCTAAAGCTGTTCTCAGAAGAATTGTGTTGCTTGCGGTTGACAAATTTGCTTGAATTTGAGACGAGACGGGTATGGCAGTGCTTTCTATTTGAGACGAGACGGGTGTGGTCGAGCTTTCAATCTGACATTTTTCAATTTGAGACCAGTAATTTTGTGTGATCTGTTTTTGATTTGAGTCATTCATTGCAGCATTGTGTTTGTTGTTTGTCTTGTTCGAGTAAAATGTATCAATATGCAGAAGCGTATGGTGGGTTTTGTGGCACATTAAGCAAGTATTTGTTGACTTGCAATTATTTTTTATATGAGACGGGGATAAGCAGTTAATGCATATGTTACTTTCCGTAACAAAATTGATTCGTTGTTGAGTTGTTAATTTGCGAAACTCAGGACAAGCTCTTACCTGATGATTCGCTTCACAATATGAGCATTGGATGTACATTTTCTTTTGAGAGTAGTGTTGGGAATTGTGAAATTGCGAATTGTGAGTAGCTTGTTGTTTTGTATTTCGAATACTTGATATGCGTTCGACGACTTCAAATCTATTTGAAAGAAACTCATTGAGCTGAGACCATTTTGGCAATTCTTTATGAGATTTGAGAGATTGTTCCCATAAAGACAGAGTTTCTTCTGGCAACTTTGTTGAGACGAGATGGATTAAAATTGGGTCCCAACTTGCTACATCAATATCAAGAGTTTGTAAAGTAGAGAGGCAGCCATTAACTGTAGAGTGGACTCTGTATATTGCTTCACTGTCCTCTTTTATTGCAACAGGAATGTTAAAGAGTATGTTAAGCTGTTTGTCAACTAGGACACGTTTATTTTCATAGCGAGCTTTTAGTGAATTCCATGCCAATTGAAAATTATCATCGCAAAGGTTATATCTTTTCACTATACCTCCAGCTTCACGTCTGGTTTTGTTTTTCAAGTAGTAGAGTTTTTGTGCTTGTGAAAGTTGTGGGTGATCAATATACACTGCAGTGAACATATCACGGAAGGAAGGCCATTCTTCATAACTTCCGGTGAAAGTTTCGGTATCACATGGAGGAACCTTGAGATATATATCAGAATTATCGAGAGGGGTTTGATTTAAACTTGGAGGTATGACCGAATTTTTAATTTGCGCGGTATCTTTCTGAACATTTGTTGCAGATATTTTTAGAATGTCTAATATTTGAGATTTAGAAGTGTAATATGCTTCTGAACTGACATTAAAATTTATTTTTATACTCTCCCTGATGTCCTTTACGTTTGCGGATATAAGAGACACCATGAGTGCTTTGTATGATTCTTGCAATGATGTCCACCGACGTTCCAAATCCTCTAATTTGATCTGGAGAACTGTATCCGTTTGATCAGTTATATCGACTTGTTCGAACTGGGTGCAAAAATTGATCAGATGATCACAATCAAATAGAAACTTGTCGTGCTCAGGAGAAGTGATGACATCAATATTTGGTGAGTTTGCGGAAGCAGGGGAACTTTCTGAGAGGGGCATATTGATCAATATTTTGTCGGTGAAGGGTTAAAGAGATGTAATAATATTTTTACTCGGGTGTAACGAGTGCGGTACCTATGTATATGGGTGTTGTTGTTCTTTGAGTGAAGCCTATTTTTAAACAATGGTATCGACCGTATATGCGACAATGTTATTGGTATTGAATAATCGTAAAGAATTTAGCTCTACAGAATGAGAAATTGAAAAAAAAACTTTGAATTTGTCAGGATTTGAACCCACGTCCTTACGACTGCAAACACCGGACTTATCTACTGCACCACAGCTTAATGCAAGGATAAATGGGCAAACACTTGGCCGGATATTTGAAGAGTTCCTTTTTGTGTATTTAAATAATTTTGGAAGATGTGTTTGACGTATTAACAAAAGCAAATGTTTATTCTTCGTTTCTTATTTGTTTATTCTTTTCTTGGATAAATGGAACTTGAGTGCGAACTATACGGAGTATGTGTGCTGAGAGATCAATGCAATTTTATGCAGTAATGACTTGTGTTTGGATTTGAGTAGAGATATGATCGTGATGGTTTTGCTCTTTTAGAGAGAGAAATGCGTTGAATTAATAGAAACGAATACACGAAATTGGATAAAAATCTTCCACCACGTCAAATTGAAAATAAAAAGTTTTTAGGTCTGGACGGGAATTGAACTCAGGTCCTTCTGTTTGGAAGTACGACACCCTCGCACTGAGCTACTGTTTGATGAGTGAAACCCTTAGCAAATTACAAGTATTCGCGTTGAATAGATAAGATGAGTGTATCAATAAATTTTGAGATGCCTTTAGCATTGCTTTTCTTGGAGAGAATTCACTTTTTAAGATTTCTCGCACTTTGTCCTATCACCTATTTTGGACTTTTTGTTTGTTCGTTTTTATTTTTGAAGCACTGATAATTATTTTTGCACTTACCGACTCCTTTGAATTTGAATAACTTTAATAGAGTTACGATGAGTGGTATTTAATATTACCTCGTCTTTCCTTATACTTGCTGCTGTTTTCCTAAAACGGCCTCGAAGGATCATGAATAAAGTTGACGTCTTGTTGGTAGAGCCACAGAAGTAATCCAACAGGAACATCAACGAGCAAAGTGGACTGTATTTCGATATTAATTATTCCTCATAGCCAATGAGGAATAATTTGCGGTAAAATGAGGAGAGAAGTAAAACACAAGAATTAGTTTTTTTCAATAAACGTTATAAAGCGTAATCCAATTTATTAAATATAAAAACGTTAGAGACGAGAAGAGATGCTTACCAGCCGGTTAGTGCAAGAGAAGAGATTTTTATTGAAAGAGAAGAGTTCTGGTAAAACAAAGATAAAAACATAAAGCAAAGAGGAGATGTGAAATTAGTACAATTCAGTAACGTTTAAATACAGAATGACTTCAAGATATAATTATATGTGGTTTACATTAAGAGGGTTCAAATATAATCTAACTTCTAGCACATTTTGCAATGGTTTAAACGAAGTTTGAACAAACTCAATAAACAACTTTCTAGAAAAAACGCACTCTGTGGAAACGGCTCTCAAAGGGGAAAATAGCAAAACAAATGCGATTTTTATCCTGTTTTCTCCGGTTCTGGTCCACAGATAATAAACCGTTCAAAATTCACTCGCATCGGACCACAGATGTCGCTGTGAACCATCTCCAATAGTTCTGTTGTACGTTTCTCACTTCTACTTTCGAAACGTCCTCGTATCTGCTTCCACTCAAGCACATCGTGCAAGTTGGCAACTGTTGTTGGGTTCGTATTTTTATTCCGTGAGCAATTTTACCATTTGCCAGCATTTTCAAGTCACGCTCATTTATGTGGCCTAACCGTTGATGCCACATATCTATGTCATTTAGCTTAATCTCTGCTGCGCTCGCTGAATCAACCAAGTGGCCACAAAAAATACAGATTTCCTCTTCGGCCAGCTTTACATTGAACTTCATTTCCTTCCAAAATTATTGCTTCGTTTTTGTCAAAAATCACTTTGTGTAATTTGTCCGTTAACTTCAAGACCGATAGCAATTTGGTTCTCAATCTTCGACATACATGAGGTCTCTCACTATAAATGTTTGCTCCTTTTTGCCTCCAGCAGCATTTATTCGTATATCGCCTACACATGATATATTGCTTAACTCACCATTTGGTAAAATAGCTCTTATCAATTTTCTTCATTGTCTGAAAACTCCCTTTATTCGGGACATGTGCGAGGAACTCCCGCTGTCCAAACATCAATCATTACTTTTGAACATTACTTTTGAACATTACTTTTGAAAACTGACCTTTCTGGCTTATCTCTTTTTGTTTCCACCTGATAAAATGTTGTCAATTCAGAAAACGTTTGTTTTAGACTATAATTCTTACAATGAAAATTGTGTACCTATAACAAGAGAAAAACTGTATACTTCGTGAAATGACAGTTAAAGAAAATTTTACATTTGTCAATGCTAACATGATTTTAAAATAAAATCTATTTATAAGTCACTGTACTTCGTATATTTCAACACTATGTACATCCCTAAAAGGATAGATAATAAAGGTGATCTTTTCTTCTTCCCTTAACACCCGCTGTTTGAAGCGAAGGTATTCGTATATGAATAAAACCTTTGATTATTCTCCACGGAAGTTTTTTGTCGATGTCGACCCCTGAACATTATCTAAAATAGAGATGGTGGCGTGCCTAAAAAATTAGGCACGAATATGCACGAACACGGAACAAAATTTTAAGCAAATTCACGCACAAACAAGGCATTTTCAAGAAGGCACGAACACGCACACTCACGCACGTAATTACAAAAAAGAGATATTCATATAGTAGTACATTTATTTGTTCAAAAAAAAAATTCATATGTACTTCTAAAGTATACATATTGCAAAATTACTTAAAAACTAATATTTACATATTCTTATTTAAAAACATTATTTCATTATTCCATCACCACTTTGACCCAATTCAGCCCGGTGAAAACCACTTTTTAGTAACAAATCAATACGGTCATAATATCCAGAAAATTATTTCCAGATGTTGAAAAAAATCTCTCGCTCGTTGCTGATCTGACGGGTATAGCCAAAATTTTCTGGCTAATTGTTTTAAAAATTTTAGATTAGAGTCTTTCCAAAAGTTTAAAACATAGGTCTGGCTAGATACGGCACTCGCTAAATACATATGTATCAATTTCTATATCAATTACAGACTTGTCAATTTTTCGTCTTTTTGCCAAAATTTGGATCTAAAAACTCTGAAAATTCGTGTAAATATTGTAATGAACCGCTAAAGACTTGCAAATTAAAACGTGTACTGGGTTTGAGGAGCAGACGGGAGCCATTGACTGGGCTAGCTAACAGCCGGGCTGGGGTGGTTCTTGCTCGTTCAGTTCCCTCATATTCACGTTCACTATCGAAATACATTTATTTTAGAATCCCCAAAATGCACAAAAAAAATAAACTATGGGTTGACCACAATAAACAAAGATAAAATAGCCCCCACATTGTGTCAACATATTTACCTGTACGCAAGAAAAACATCAGCCTTCATTCGGCATTGGATCTCCTCCTGGCTTGGAGTCCGGCACTCTACACCCACCCAACCTATGATTTGCATGTTTACTAAAATCCCTATATTACACCATGTAAGAAAATAGAAGCAACTTAGCAATGCATGACAATGTAAATATTTACTACAAAAAAAAAAAAATTCATTCATTATAAAGTTGTCGCTATTGACGATCGTATAATCAAAATTCATGAAATATAATTAAATATGCCCAATAGACATGTAGGGCTCAACTTAGTCGATAACATCATAATGATGGGAATAATTACATCCAGATAATTAGGAAGTATGCTACACTGATTTTTGGTTGACAAAAGAGAATAAAAAACACAAATTATTAGTCATCGACGTGAATACGCTTCTGAGCTAGATGTAAGTACTGTACAGTACAAAATCTCGTTAATTTCAAAAACTCATATTACAATGTGGCATTGTAATTCCCTGCTCATACTTAGTAACATTTCTTTACATTAACTATTACGCCATTTCTTTTTTCTTCTAATAAAAAAGTATCTCCTTAAATGGCGGAAATAAAAACATCCCTATAAGATGTGCTATTGCTGGTACAAAGCGTTTAAGCAATGTAAACAATCATTGCTTTCAAATCTTTTATGAATTGCGAGTCATACCACATTTTCAGACCAAACGCCAAAAATGTGCATGTAGGGTATTTTTCCGAGCTTAATTTTTCGGAACACTCTTTGCATATTTTGAGAAACCAATAGAGGTTCTAGCTTTAAGTCAGTTATACGATCCAACTCATTCTTTTCTAGCAAATACTCATTCTGGACTTGGTATATGCTCTCTAGCATATCTTTTTTAACGTTTTCGACAATTTGTTGTTTAGCTCCGAGTGTTTAAAATATCTTACAAGCTTTTTTGAGCAGTCAAAAAAAATTCGGGAAAGGGTGTTTTTCAACAACATCATCCATAACTAAGTTCAAATTGTGGCAACCGCAAAGTATACGTTTAAATCATTTAAAATCCGAAACAACTTGTCTTCAATATCAAATTTAGCAAGATAAACAACTGATTTTCAAAGACAGTATATTGCGTTAACCCGATTAGTTGTTTTTGTATCTGCTTCTCTCTCATGAACAAAAAAGAAAATGGCAAACAAACATCATCTTTTTGTTCTGGAATCTCCATAACAAAACGGCAAAAAGTACCAGACTACAAAAACAAAACAAATAATTTTAAGAATTTTTTAGTCGGTTTTATATTCTTGTTCGATTTTTGTGTTTAGTATGGTCTCTTGCACGACTTCTAAATGGAGCTCAAAAATTTAGCACGACCGTGGCATATAGTGCAGATCGTGTTTGGCCGTGTAGTGCAAAACCGTGCCTTGATAAAAAGCACGATTACGCACGGCCAAAAATTTATTCCGGCACGACACGCACAAACATGGCGATTTTCGAGAAGGCACGAACACGCACTACTCACGGCACGACACGCGCCTCCTTTAATCTAAACATCACCAAAATCCATAGTCTTCTTATTTCTTTTCCCTCCTTTATTGGCAGGCTTTGATTTGGGAATACCCCTACTAGAAGCGGATACATTTATATAAGAATTAAAAATTGTATTTTTCCCCACATTAGTTTTTAGCCCATTCCGGCCCATGAATATTATCCGACCATCATAAAAACTATAGGCTTCTACCTCTCTAAGAGGGAAAAGCCCATTTCTGCGGAGGGTATGGAGGGTATAATAAAATTTGTCATTCCTTTTGTAACAACATCGAAATATTCATCGGAGATCCTATAAAGTATATATATGTTCTCGATCAGGGTAAAATACTAAGTCGATATAAGCATGTCCGTCTATCCGTCCGTCCGTATGTTCAAATCAAGATACAGCTCGCAATTTTTAAGCCAGAGCTTTGCAGTTTGGTTCAAAAGTTTATATTGTTCCTAGGATGTTTGGTATAGCAAATGGGCTATATCGGTCCAAGTTTTGATATAGCCCCCATAGAACGGTACCACCAGATTTTCGGTATTTTGAAGGTTTTAGCTTCATTGTCACACTGAAATGGCTGAAATTTGGTACTTAGTCTTCGTTGGGGTTAAACAGCTCTTCCCCAGAATTTAGCCCTCATAGAACGGCACCTCCCGATATTCGGTATTTTGAAGGTTGTGTCCTAAATATTCCTCCGAAATGGCGGAAATTTGGTATTTAGTCTTCATTTGGGGTATAAATCTTTCCATATGAATTGTGTCGGTATAGGCCTACGCCTTATATAGCCCCCATAAAACGGTACATCCCGATTTTCGGTATTTTCAAGGTTATGGCCACATTAATCCATCGAAATGGCTGTAATTTGCTATTTAGTCTTCGTTAGGGGTATTCAAAGTTCCCTTCTTAATATGCTGGTATAGGTCCACGCCTTCATATTACCCCCATAGAAAGGCACTCCCCAGTTTTCTGTATTTTGAAGTTTGTGGCCTCAATATTCTACCAAAATGTCTGAAATTTGGTATTTAGTCTTCTTTAAGGGTGCAAAACTTTCCACCTGAAATGTGTACGTATAGGTCTCCATATTTTCGGGGTGCAAAACTTCCGCTTTCATATAACTCCTATAGAACAGTACCTCCCGATTTGCGGTATTTTGAAAGTTAGCCAGGTTGTTTACCCAAATTGTTTGAATTTGGAATTTTGTCTTCTTCATAAACGAAACTAATTGTTCAGTGTTACTTCAATACATAAACGAAACTAATTGTTCAGTGTTACTTCAATACAACTCGTGATGGGGGTATAACAAGTTCGGCGGGCCTAACTTAACGCCGTTCTTACATGTTTTAGTTATAATATTGGTCAAAATGAAAATATTTAATATAGACGTATGGGTTTCCTTAAAGTTCCAAGGACCTACAAGAATCGTCACTAGTGCTAAAATGAAGCCAGTAATCTGAAGATTTTAAAACCGTTTAGGCTTTATGCGGACATAAGCGGTTTGGGCAGTTATGACCAAAAGTTTAGCTCGTTTTTTTTTTTTTTTTGAGATGAGTTTACATTTTTGGATTTTCTAAGTAATTTTATTATCCTTTTTATATGTATGTTCAATACAATGTTAGTTTGTGCTTGGAGTCGCACTACAAACTCGTGAAATAAAAAGTTTTGACGGGTAAAGTACTGAAAAATGGATGGTAACCCTATATGGAGGCTGTGACCGAAAGTGGACCGACATCACATTTCTTTATAAAGTCGTGTCCTGAACTCTGAGTTCATTATTAAAACCTATTTGGTTTGAATATTTCTTTAACATCTGCCGAAATAAAACTAGATATAAATCATATAAGGAGTATACCAAATAATGGACCACAACTGAAAATTTTTTTCATGGGAGGTTTATTATGCAATAAGAACTCCTGGTACATGATTACAGCAAAGCGATAGAACACTGTGTTGTTAACAGTAAAATACTTCAATTTTGGATGACTCGTTATATGGGAACCACGCGAAAACTTGGACTTTGCACTGCAATATTTTTTTAGAATGATAAAAATTGCAGTTCGATATATCATCTAGAAGTATTTCGTCACATCTTTCCATGTAAGTGCCACCACTGTGCATAGTGGTGTGTAGGCTATAAATATATTCTTTAAATTTTCATGTTTTTCTGATCATCACATCTTTCAAGAATTATACACAAAAAAACATTAGCGTTTTGGTTTAATTTAACTTCAGTTTTAATAACTTTACTTTCACAAAGCGTTACCATTTTAACCAATACTAATATAAAATACAACAACAAATCCACTTATACATATTTATTAAAATATTATCTACGAGCACTTATAATTACCATTTGTATATGTTCGCATAAATTTATGTTTACAGTGCTAGATATAAAATCTAAATGGAATACAAATTGTGATGATGTTGTTGTTGAATTGGTATATGATTTGACCACAATTATGTTTGAAATATTTTTCGCATATAATAAACATAAATTCCACATAAAGATACACAAGACAGCAGCAGCTGTAAAAGCATGCGGAGCTTATGAAAGTGAACTCATGCTTGAAAAGAAGCATGCAATGTCTGTATGACTGACAATGATAGTGTGCGTGTGTCGTCAACATACGCACATGTGTGCGTAAAACATTACTTTAGGAAGAATGTATTCGGAATCTCATGATGTTCGGAACAACCAAAAATGATGTTACAGAATGACTACATAATTATAGAAGGAATTGTAAATCACTTTGCATTTTTATTTTTAATCGAATATGAAACGTTCACATAAAACATTGAAAGAGTTTTCATTTTTGTTGCTCTCTCAATTGTTTATTATGTACTTACTACAATGAAGTGGACCGATTGAGTGCATACTAGAAGCTCATCTATGTCTGGTAAGAATTGCACGATGTGCAAAATATGGGCCATATCGGTTACTCCCTTCAAGAGTTATCGTGCACACAAATTTTCCGAACATTTTCGAACTTTTGTGGGGGAGGTACCGGAAGGAGTGGACCGATATAACCCATCTTCGAACTTAAACTAAGTTTGGACAAAATATTACGAAAGCCAAGTTTTCAACCGAATCGGTTGATCCGTTCGAGAGTTATCGTACGCTCCAACTTGTCTGAAATTTGTTTATAGTTCATTTAAACGATGAACACTTAATGTCAACAATTGTAATCAAATAATCCAATGTAAATAAAATAATATAACCTCCAAATTTCATTTATATCATACAATAATTTATTTTATATACATTAATTTATTATTTTCTTTATATTATATGTATGTAATTTGAATTGTTTCTTTTAATAAAACACATCTTTAAATAATATCGATTTTAATTGTTTTTACTAAGGGGACGGATAAAAACGGATAATGAAACAGAATGGTTTCAATTTGAGCAAATACGGTGTCAATTTGTTTCTACACTATCGACAACAGATGTGCTTAGTTTGACCACGTATGGTGTCATTTTTTTCTTGGTGTAGTCTTCTTCCCCTCCGTGGCCCCCATAAACACCCAAAATTTGGTGATGATACGATCAAAATTGCGACCTGTAGCGATGCTGAAAAACGTCATCTTGAGGTACTTTTATACCGACTCTTAAAATAAAGGACGAAAAGGACATTGAAGGAAGCGAGTTAGAAGGTCGAAGTGCTTTACGAAAATTATCCTCATTCGATTCGAATGAAGACATGTCATCTCAAAAATAAGCTGAAGCAACAGTGAACAAAGATATAACGCTAATTCCTGGCGGCTTACAGGGTCTGTAGCAAAAACTTCATCACGCCATAATGCGGAAGTTCGACTCACGGCGGATCTGTCCTTCGGGGTTCTTAATAAAATTTATAATTATATAATTTTCCGTGCCCTAGACTTTCACCTCCATTTTGTTGCACAGTGTTATATATACATTTGCATTATCTATGCAAACCAGAATCATATTCGTATATTTCTATGAATCAAAATATTAAAAGTAAAGGCTTTTTTATTTAGCGACAATTTAATATGATTCAATTAAATAATTATATGTTTGTCTCATTAATTCTCAAGGGATCATTTATTTTTATTTTTACTCTGTTAAGACGTTTGATAGCACTTTTTTGAATATTTAAAATATTACTACGCAAAAGAACAAACAACATGTACGAGTGTTTGTATTAAACTGTCTGGAATTGCAAGCAAAAGAGAGAAAAAGTTTCCCGACAGCAAATGATAATCAAGGGAATTGCACATTTATGTTTGTTTTTAACTTTTGTCTACATGAGGGAGATGAGAAAATTGTATATTAAATTTTTTTCCAGCCAAAGAAAAGCAATGTTGCATATAATTTTTCTTGGAATATATTTACTAAAAAGTTAAAAATAAAAAATAATTTAAAAAAATTAAGTTTCAGTATTTTATTTAGAAATGCACTTAAAACTAGAAAATAATTTGTCGCTTAGCCCCAATAAATATATTCTTTCTCATGATGGAATCTCTCAAATAAAACGCTTGCCGTTTAATTTTGCCAACATTTATAATTTAAATGCAAGCGTTTTATTTGATAGATTCCATCAAAGAAAGAATATATTTATTGAGGCTAAGCGACAAATTATTTTCTAGTTTTTAATGCATTTCTAAATAAAACACTGAAACTTAATTTTTTAAAATTATTTTTTATTTTTAACATTTTAGTAAATACATTTATAGTCAATTTAGGCCGAAAATTTAGTTAAAAACTTTAAAATGCCTGAAATCATGTAGTACCGTTATATAAAGGCTATACCAAACCCTAGACTTATGACCATAATTTTTGTTGGGAATTTTCTGTACCATTGGGAACTCCAAATGCCAAGTTACAGCCAATTCTGGCTAAAAATGAAGATAAAATCCTTAAAACACTTGAATCGGGTGGTACCACTATATGGGGGCTATATCAAAACCTGGACCTATGTCCATAATTTTTGGTGGATAAGCTTCTGTACCATTGGGAACTCCAAATGCCCAGTTATAGCCAATTCTGCCTAAAAATGAAGATAAAATCTTTAAAACACTTGAAATCGGGTGCTACTACTATTTGGGGCTATACCAAAACCTGGACCTATGTCAACAATTTTTGGTGGAGAAATTTCTGTACCATTGGGAATCCCAAATACTAAATTACAGCCTACTCGGGTTAAAAATGAAGATAAGATCTTTAAAACACTTGAAATCAGGTGGTACCGCTATATGGGAGCTATACCAAAACCGGTACCTATGTCCATCATTTTTAGTGAGGAAGTTTCTGTACCAATGGGGGGCTCCCATTGCCAAGTTACAGCCAATTCGGGCTAAAAATGAATGAAAGAATCCTCATAATACTTGAAATCTTGTGGTACCGCTATAAGGGGCTATACCAAAACCTGGACCTATGTTCACAATTTTTGGTGGGGACATGTCTGTATCATTGGAAATCCCAAATGGCAAATGAGGGCTAATTCGGGCAAAAAATGAAGATAAAATCATCAAAATACCTGAAATCGGGTGGTACCGCTATATGGGGGCTGTAGGAAAAAATGGGCCCATATTCATGTATTGTCATCCAAATCTGAAAAGTGTGCAAAGTTTCAGTTCGATTGATCAACTGCAACAGCGTTAAAAATGAGTTACTAGATTTGAACTAAATCGGGTGGTACAGATATATCGGGGCTGTAGGAAAAAATGGACCCATATTCATGTATTGTCATCCAAATCTGAAAAGTGTGCAAAGTTTCAGTTCGATTGATCAACTGCAACAGCGTTAAAAATGAGTTACTAGATTTGAACTAAATCGGGTGGTACCGAGATATGGGGGCTATAGGAAAAAATGGAACCATATTGGATTTGGTTTCATATTCATGTATAGTCATCCAAATTTGAAAAGTGTGAAAAGTTTAGTCCGATTGGTCAACTACAACTGTGTCAAAATTGAGTTACCAGATTTAAAATGCAATTTAAATAAAACACCGTAAAAAGCCGTAAAAATGGACCAAAATTGGTTTTGATTCCATATTCATGTATTGTCATCTAAATCTGAAAAGTGTGCAAAATTTTAGTCCAATTGATCAACTGCAACTGTGTCAAAAATGAGTTACCAGATTTGAAATGCAATTTAAATAATACATCGCTAGAACACTATAAAAATGGACCAATATTGATTTTGATTCCATATTCATGTTTTGTCATCTAAATCTGAAAAGTGTGCAAAGTTTTAGTCCAATTGGTCAACTGCAACTGTGTTAAAAATGAATTACCAGATTTTAACTAAACGGACACCAAATAAAACACTGTAAAGATTAAAATTACGGGCCAGAAACGCGGACCCGGATCTGTTATTTAGTAATAAAAACTTTTATTTAACAGTTTATTTGGAGACGCATTAATTTCCCTACTTCCACCCATATCGTGGGAACAGAAGGACGGACTATTTCATTTTGTAGTTTTTTATCTATTATGCTGTGATCAACTACTAGTGATATCTGATCTTACTTATCAAAACTTTTTCCATAATCGAAGTTTTATTTAAACCAAACTAAAAAAATCTTCCTTCCCGAATTGGCATATTTCCTAAAAATTATTAAATTTAAAAAAAAAATCGAAGCGGAACTCGATTGTTTTCCTTACTAAACCCCTATTTAGCCCGAAACATCTACATTAAAATAACTTATGGGTTATAAAACCATTTCATTTAATTAAATACAATCAGGGTATATCAAAAATATAAATGATTCTACAATAATATATTCACAGAACGCGATAGACTTCGCAATTTTACAGCTAAAAAATGTCATCGTTAACATTGTAAAAGTATCTATTTTAAATATACCGTTATTCCGTTCTGACTAACTATTTCTAATTATTATATATGCCGTTAAGTATAGTCAATACTCTAGTTCAATACTGTACTAACGTTTCATAGTTTCTTTAAATTTTTTGATTTTCTGCACGCTATATCGGTATTTTCCCACTGTGCCTCAATTGCATAGCATAACAGTGGCTTGCTTCCCAGAAGATTTGTAAATTTGCAACTGCTTCACTTCTACTTCGCTACAAAAGTATGTATTGCACTAAAACACCGAGTAGATCTTATTTAGATAAAATTCCAATTTTCTCGACGTGGCCAGACAAAAAAATATGTGCCAGTATGTGTATGCGGGTTAGTTTGGATGTTTGATTGGTTGTTCATCAGATAGAGAGGAGGGAGTTAAACGAACCAAAGTAGCTACTTTTTAACTATATTAAAGATTGCTACTAGCCAGCAGAATAAGCTTTGAGGATAAATTTTGCGAAGGTTGTTAGATTTGCAACAAACCAATAGAGTTTAAGTATTTAAGAGGGTATGGGATGAGAGAATGAACACAAACTGTTGTGGACTTAGTTAAAATAACAAGAGTAAAGCAATAAAATAGTTGACCATGACATCGGCTAGCAGTAGTAAAAGTAAGGCATAAAACTGGGACATAAAACAAACCGAATTACAAATGTGCAAAGTCTATAAGGAACTGCACTTAAATGAAATTTTAAATTTGAAGTCGTTGATGGATGTTAACATGTTAGGAGGAAAAAGGCGTGAAAGAAACAGTGGGAAGATGGTCGGATCATTTCCTTAAAAAATGCCATAGAACACAACAAATCTGCAAATCTAAAAGTCATAGAAAATGTTTATCATGAAAAAGTTTTCATAATAAGCGCTATGAGTTTTTTCATACTATCACTGTGGACACAACATTTAGGCAACCAACCGTTGAAGTCAACGAAGAATTATGAACTTTGTAATATTTCACAAAGGGGTTTCCCTTGACGTGTTATCTACGAATGGTCAAGGGTTCTGCGAATTCCTTTTACAAGACTAGCGTAGTCTAGAAAATTTACTGATCTTCCGTCAGAATTCTTCGCCATTGTTTTAGAACGAACAAAATGCACTTGTATCAGAGACCTACCCATCTTATATAAGAGGAGCTCCTTTACTTGTATTAAAAAAATCATTTTTCTCTTCTTAGAGAAGACCAGCTGTCTTTATAAATATACCAGCTGTCTTTATAAAAAAATTTACTGACATATTATAATGCAGTTCCTTAGGTCTTAGTAGGTATTGTACATAATAAGGCACATATTTAAGGAAATTTCAAGTTTATTGATTTGTAAATTATCCATTTATAAAAATTACCAAAAAAGGCATTTCAAGAATAATTGATATATCAACACCCAAAGCTTCATTTATGTTTAGAGGTTTTGAAGAAAGCACATTATACTATGCAGTTTCATATATATTTCTTTATTGTTTCCATGAAGCATTCAAAGGATTACACTTTATCTTTGATACCTGACGATAAATGCTCAAATTACTTTTATTCCCAGGTTAAATAACGTGCTTGAATATTAAGAAATTTGCTATTCAACAATTTATTGATATAATGTCTTTGGAACTTTGTTACAGTGGGTCATAATTTTCAATAGTCAGCCAGAAAGTCACGTTCTCTCGTTTTGCAGGAAATCAAGCAAATCTCACATAAGAAATAAGCAACATACGCCGACCAACTCAAAAATATATAAAAGCCAATACAACAACGAACCACAAATGTTGTATAAAACAAATAAATTTCATAAGGATGTTTTTTATGCTTTTCTCTTTTTAATATTAAGTTAATGTTATTTTCTGAATGTGGATTTTTTGTATTTTTTGTTTTCTTTCTCACAAAATCCATTTGCTCTAGTGCAAAGGAAATATTTTGCTGACTCTGATTTGAAGATGAAGTCAATTATTAATGGCAACAACTAATCGAAAAACAAAAACAGAGTTTGGTCCCAAACGAGTACATAGAGTCGGAGAGACAACCACCATTGTCCCCAAATTACACTATGCAACACTGAAAATGCAAACAACTTCTAGTATGCATTTTTTGAAAGTACATAATTAGACTATAAAAACCCTAGTAGGGTTTTTTCCTGTCAGATCCAGTTCGGATTTTATGGCCTCATCTAAACCGGGCTAAATCTACACTTTTTTGCATTTATCAGGCCTTTATCTCAGAAACGGATAGGAATTTGGCCTTGCTGTCTTTAGCAATATTGTAGCCCTAAACTAGAAGAACTCATCTTTTGAAAAAACCACATAAGGAAAACTCCATCTAGGGCATCAAAATATATAAAATATAGAAAATTTTACATAATTGCTGAAATTCTGGTCAGTATCAGCTAAACTATTGGGAGTTGAACCAAGTAACCTTTTGTAGAAATCTTTCAAATAAAGTTCTCAACAATTCTCTAGAACATTCTGAAACTCTAAAATCCCTACTTCATGTTGTTTCAGCGGTATTTCGCATCATATCTTTTACAGCGCGTATTTCAAACACAGTTCACACCAACAGTTTGTCTCGCATTTCGGATTTCACTACATTATTGACATTTTTATTAAATCGTCGTTGAAAAATGTACTGAAAACAACAGAATAGAGGCATTTTACAACAATGACATGTTATGAAGAGTTGTGTATTACATTCCAGGGAATATTTTTCCAAACGAAAATATTCAGAGAAAGTTAACGGTTTTGGAGATACGGTGCGAAATGTATAAAAATTGCGGCATTTTTGCATATATTTTGAAATTTGAGGCAATAAATGTAGTTTTTCGAGTTCATTATTTCTCCACATATTTTATTCTTGTCCTTATCTACAAATTTGCTTCAGAAGTCAGAAGAAGATTCGCATTGGTTTCAGAGATATAGCCCCGAATTTCTTTAAAAACTCAATATTTAACCATGTTTAGATGGGGCCATAAAATCCGAGTTGGATCTGACACAACAAAACGCAAGTAGGGATTCTAGTCGTTTGGGTCTGTACTTTCAAAAAATCCTCAGTTCGAATTGTTTGCACAAGATCAACTTAAAAATGTTGCACAGTGTTATTTTTCTCTCCGATGCGTTCTTCAGTTTTGTTAAAATATCGTTTTCAAAAAATAGGGCATGGGGGAGATTCCCAGCCCCTCCGAAATTCAACAAAATATATAACCTATTTCCACCACGGGTCCTCCCAGTAGATTCTCTGAAATTTTCAAGAAAATCGGTTAATCTGTTTTTGATATATAAGCTATTTAAAAAAGTGTGTGTGGTCGGGTCTTTAGGCCCCAAATCAGTACCTAGAGTCGGAGACACAACCACCATTGTTTTGTTAAAATATCGTTTTCACAAAAATAGGTCATGGGGGAGGTTCCCGCCCCCCCGAATTTCAACAAAATATATACCCTATTTTCACCACGGGTCCTCTCAGTAGATTCTCTGAAATTTTTAAAGAAAATCGGTTAAGCAGTTTTTGATATATAAGCTATTTAAAAAAGTTGGCATGGTCGGGTCTTTAGGCCCCAAATTAGTACCTAGGATCGTAGACACAACAACCATTAGCTCGCAAATTAATTTTCTCTCCGATACGTTCGTCATTTTGCTGAAATAGCGTTTTTAAAAAATAGGGTATAGGTGAGGTACCCCGCCCCCTCCGAAATGCAAAAAAATATATAGCCTATTTTCACCACCGGTGTTCCCTGTACATTCTCTGAAATTTTCAAGAAAATCGGTTCAGCCGTTTTTGTGTCTATACTGAACATCCAAACATACACACATTGTCTTTTATATATAAGATATTATATATAACCAGAGCAGTCCGTCTGTCCACAAAATAAGGAAAATGACATCTTTCGTTTTTACTTATGACGGTATACGTATGTATGTGTTATATCTCTAGTATGTTATCATGTATATCCACTTATATATGTATGATCGGACGGCTAAAATAAGTTGCAATCGTATAAAATAAACTCCTTAGAAAATTGTTGCACAGGGGCAGTAGTGTAGGGTATCACATGGTCGGCCCCGACCGACTGTAGCCCTCTCTTTTTGTTTTTGCTTGTATTTGCCTTAAGCTATACAATACTCAACATACAAGTGCAGTTTTAGCATATGCTTTAAATTACAGAGTTTGCAAATCTTCACTGAAAGAAAATTACGTTGTATCAATGAAATTTGTCATTGATTTTTTCCATTTGTATGGAGAAAGTGGCCAAAAATATTTAGAGTATAAAAACCAAGCCAATGCGCCGGTTACAGCTTTGTGCTGCTGCGAAGAGTGTTTTAAGAAAGCACGAACGTAACATTCTTCCCCCTTTCCCCCCTGGAGGGGGTATACGGTAAGAATTGTTTTATGCTGTTAATACAAAATGACATGAACAAAGGTCCCGATTATGCTATGATGCAAAAATATGTTTGGGGAACCAAAACAATCTGCAAAACAACATAAAATCCAACCAATTTACCAGATTAAAAAATCAAAATTTTTGTATGAAAATTGGTAAAATTTTTAGTATAGATCTTATAGCGTTCTTCCTGGAAGGCACGTACCGCCAACGTAAAACAAATTTGGAAGAAGATTTCTTCATCTTGCGACTGATGTTTATGTACGTGGTCAGATAACAGAGTTATACGCTAATATATCCATAGAAACCCTATTCTAGGGCAGCTTTAGTCAGCGACCCACTATTTATAGTCTGGCACTAGATGGCAGCTGATTTAAACACTGAATAATCTTAAACCCATGACCTATTTTGGAAAATTATTCCCGAGGTGGGCACTGGTCGGCATCATGGCTAAAACCTTAGGTCAAATTTAAGTATATGATCGAAATGGCATTACAAAATACAATAAGAAAATATGCAGCTAACTAGAATTCCACAACACGCTAAAACACTATTTTTTAATAAAAATTAAGCTATTACATCCTCCTTCAAAATCCACTATAGTATTTTGCTATACGTATTAGTTTCGCGATGTTTTGAATATATTTACTGTTCCGATTTTTAGAGCTAATCTTCGATCGCGTTCGAATGAAACAAAAGCTAATATATTTTTAAAAAGGTCCATGTCATAGCTGTCAGTTTTGCCAGATTTTGTACCAAAATTTTTGGCCAATGGGTGGATCCACTGTGCAACGTAAGACTTCATTGTATTAACCCACATAAAGCCGCTTGTCGTTTAAACGTCAGCAAACAATGTGCACAAAAATGCAGGTAAAAAACAGTTTGATACATACGTGTTTTATTGCGGGGTTTTTTGTATTTTCTAATCGGTTGCTCATATGTCTGTCCTTCCCCGTTCATAAATTGGCATTTGACCTGCGTAATTTTTCCCGGTTCGGTCACAAAAATAACCCTTTTCGTGAAGCGATTTTTTGATTTTCTTACAATGGCAAAAACACATAAGTAGATAATTAACACTTATACAACGCAGAAACTAGTTAGAAAAGATGTGCAAATATTATTCTAAAAAACATAAATTGTGAATACAAAGCAAGAATTATTCTGTATAACACTGCAAATTTAGGTGTCCGTTTAAACGGACCGTGGCAAAATCCACTACCGTAAATTTGTATGGGAAATTGGTGTTTTTTACAATTATGGATAAAGTAAACATGCCGTTCTTTAGGGCGTACGATGGAAAATATGTTATAAAATGAAGAAGATAGAGAATATCTTTAAAAATATAAAACAGTTGGCTTTGTGCGTACGACTAAGATAAAGTTTACTTTATAAATATTTGTAAAAAACACCAATTTCCCAAACAAATTTACGGTAGTGGATTTTGCCACTGTCCGTTTAAACGGACACCCGATTCCGGAAAAACTATAAGTTTTAAGAAAAAAAAGTTATTTTTCAAAAAATTCTTAAAAATGAAAATAAAACTGAATTCAATAAAAAATTTTAAATTTAAAAAAAAAAAACAAGTAAAAAAGCGTTAAGTTCGGCCGGGCCGAACTTTTCATACCCTCCACCATAAAATATTCTGAACTAAAATGGAATAATTAGTTTTCATTCCTGTCCCCAACTTTAAGTGGGTACGTTAAAATGTCAGATAATGTACATAAAATGCTTCATTCGGGAGGCCCTTTTTATGGTGCCTATATCTAACGATGTATTTGACAATTTTTGGTGGGCTAGAAATTGGGAGGTACCGTTATATAGGGGTTATAATAAAACATGGACCTATGTATGTTGACCGTTTTTGATGGGAGCCTTTAATGTGAAATAACTCCTAATTCGGTTAAAAATTGCAGCTAGAATCCTCAACATACCGAAAATCTGTACATAACGTGGGAACTTTAAATGTCATTAACAGCTAGTTCGGAGGTATGTGGGCTATACGAAAATATGAACTTAAATGAACAATTTTTGTTGCAGAATTTTTGTTGGCTTTTAAATTTCAAATTACAGAAAGTTCGTCCAAAAAATAAAGCTAAGGTACGGAAAATCGGGAGGTTTGTTTTGGGGCTATACCAAAACATGGACCTGCGTTGGTTAAACATTTTAAGTAACATCCTCAAAGTACCGAAAATCGGGAAGTATCGTTATATTGGGGCTATGTTGAAAATTGTGTGTCTGTGGTGACCACTACAACCTTCAAATGTCAAATTACAGTTAGTTCGGTTAAAAATTGTAGCTAAAATTGCAAAATTACTGAAAATTTGGAGGTACCGTTATATGGGAGCTATATCCGAACATGGACCTATGTTGACAATTTATGATGGAGAGGTGTTGTGACCACTAAGAACTTCAAATATTAAATTACTGCTAGTTCGGTTTAATATTGTAGCTAAAATCATCAAATTACCGAAAATCGGGAGGTACCGTTATATGTGTCTATACCAAAACATGGACCTATGTTCATAATTGTTTCTAATAAAAGTTTTTTTGTCAGTAAGAACTCTAAATATCAAATTATAGCTAATTCGGTCTGGAAATGTGACTTAAAACGTCAAAATACCTGAAATCAGGCGGTACCGTTATATGGGGGCAATACCAAAACGTTGACCTATGTCCACAACTTTTGTCATAAAAGTTTATTTACACTAAAGAACCCTAAATGTCATTTTATAGCTAAATCGGTCTGAAAATGTAGCTAAAAACGTCAAAATAACGTAAATCGAGGAGCACCGTTATATGGGGGCTATACCAAAACGTGGACCTATGTCCACAAGTTTAGTTATATAAGTTTATTGACATTTAAGAACCCTAAATGTCAAATTATAGCCACATCGGTCTGAAAATGTAGCTAAAAACATCAAAATACCGTAAATCGGGGGGTACCGTTATATGGGGGCTATACCAAAACGTGGACCGATATAGCCCGTCATCGAACTTGACCTGTCTGCAAACATTTTCCTAAAATTTCAGAGAATTTTGGTGGAGAGGTGTGGTGACCACTAAGAACTTCAAATGTCAAATGTTCAAATTACAGCTAATTCGGTTAAAACTTGTAGGTAAAAATCTCAAAATACCGAAAATCGGGAGGTACCGTTATATGGGGCTATACCAAAAACATGTACCTATGTTCATAATTTTTTCGAATATAAGTTTTTTGGTCACTAAGAACCCTAAATATCAAATTATAGCTAATTCGGTCTAGAAATGTGACTTAAAACGTCAAAATACCTGAAATCGGACGAACGTTATATGGGGGCTATTCCAAAACATGGACCTATATCCACTAGTTTCGTTATATAAGTTTATTGACACTTAAGAACCCTAATGTCAATTTATAGCTAAATCGGTCTGAAAATGTAGCTAAAAACGTCAAAATACCGTAAATTGGGGGTATCGTTATATGGGAGCTATACCAAAACGTGGACCTATGTCCACAACTTTTGTTATATCAGTTTATTGACACTTAAGAACCCTAAATGACAAATTACAGCTAAATCGGTCTGAAAATGTAGCTAAAAACGTCAAAATACCGTAAATCGGGGGTACCGTTATATGGGGGCTATACCAAAACGTGGACCTATGTCCACAAGTTTTCTTATATAAGTTTATTGGCACTTAGAAACCCTAAATGTCAAATTATAGCTAAATCGGTCTAAAAATATAGCTTAAAAACTTCAAATTACCGTAAATCGGGGGTACCGTTATATGGGGGCTATACCAAAACGTGGACCTATGTCCACAACGTTTGTTATATAAGTTTATTGACACTTAAGAACCCTAAATGTCAAATTATAGCTACATCGGTCTGAAAATGTAGCTAAAAACGTCAAAATACCGTAAATCGGGGGGTACCGTTATATGGGGGCTATACCAAAACGTGGACCTGTACCCACAAGTTTTCTTATATAAGTTTATTGGCACCTAAGAACCCTAAATGTCAAATTATAGCTAAATCGGTCTGAAAATGTAGCTAAAAACGTTAAAATACCGTAAATCGGGGGGTACCGTTATATGGGGGCTATACCAAAACGTGGACCGATATAGCCCATCATCGAACTTGACCTGCCTGCAAACAAAAGACGCATTTTCCCAAAATTTCAGCTTCCTATCTCCATTTTTGTGGATGCTAGAGTGATTACCACAGACGGACGGACGGACGTGCATAGATCGACTCAGAATTTTACCCTGATCAAGAATATATATACTTTATAGGGTCGCAAATGAGTATTTCAATGCGTTACAAACGGAAAAACAAACTTAATATACCCTCCATACTATGGTGGAGGGTATAAAAATTGTGGCGCTTAGTGGGTTAATGAAGAAGTTTATTGAGTTTCATAAAATAACTTTCGTTATTGTTTCAAAATTTTAATGTGTAAGTTTCAAAGCAATAATAGAATTGTTACTTCTAACTACTTTATTGAAATAATAAAGAAGTATCATTACATAATTGAACAAATTCCATTGGAATAATGAAGAAACTTTTTTTTGGTATTTAATGACACTTTCCATTTATTCAATGGTTGGTTCAAAATCAGTGAAACATTTTTTCTTTCAGTGTATGTACCTCCCGCTGATGAACTTTTTTCATTAAAAAATTTGTTCTCAGTACGGTTTGCTTGTATTCGCTTTCTAAACTTCCCTCTACAACTGTCTTTGCGACCTACAAATAAATCAGCGATTATTTCATTACCAAGCTGCAGATAATTTTTTTGCAGCAATACTCTCAACACATTGAGTTTGAAACTTCTCAAAATGCAAGTGTACGGGAAATGTGCGGCGGTTGTTGTGAAGAAGATGCAAAAGTATGAAATTGTACATATATATTGCCACTGGCATCGTAATGCCATTGCAATAATAAAGTTCGTAGTAGAACATCAACGAATAGAAAAAAACTAGTTATAAAAAAATTCAGATTATTATTTCTGTAGCTGTTATGATTTCACCACTAACACCAACAACAGCAAGCATTTCATTGTGAACTTTATGGCAATGATGCTGATTGGCGCCAAGGACATACTCTTACATTCGTTGTCTGTTAACCTTTGTATTCATGACTTAAATAATAGTTCCGTAAAAATAGACATGCGTATAAGGGGGAAATAGCAAAAAATCCCACAAAGCAGAATTTTGGTGGAAAGCTAGGGTTTGTCGTTAGAAGTAACGTCCTTAAAGTCCCCATCAATCACATGTGTACAGACGAAGTTATTCAGGGTCAAAGGTCATTTTTTGGAGTCCTTATTCAGTTTTTTCATTTTTCTCTAAAACGGTAAGACTTATCAGAAATCGATTAAAGTAAAAGTTGTAGGCTTATAAATTTTCTACAAGAATGATGTGTATGACGTTTTCATAGGAGTCACCATTCTTGAGATGTCGTGATATAAGTATCAAATTACATATGCGAAAAAGTAAGCCGGGTAAGGACATCATGAGGCAGACCATTTAAAATAACAACGCCATGTTTTAGGTATTTAGATAAGTTTTCTAACGATAACGACTTTGCAATAATCAGTTCAGTAGAACCAGGTCTAACCCGGTTTTTAATCTGGCCGTTCGGGTCAAATAACTGGCGAAACGGATCCGACGCCCATGAAAATTATACATTTTCGTAATCAACGCAAAAAACCTTAACTTTTGAAAAAGATTGAAAAAATCGTAGAGTTTTCGTTGGGGTCGTTCCCGTTGGGCTTTCGATTAGACATGTGGGTTAAATGGGCTATTTTTGCATAAAATGACGCTAACATGGAATAACTCTACTAAACACGATCGGATTCTGTTGGATTTAAAAATAGGTATAATAACATCCTTCAAGGAAACATATATTTTTTGGGGGGACAGGCCTGGTTACTCCGGCTAATTTATCCATTTCACCTTAACATGTGCGTATTCTCCTTATAAATGCATATAAATTATGTGTTTTAAAGCCGCTATATTTCAAGAATGGTCCCTTCTAGGAAAAAATTATTAAGACCAAAGACCTGCAGTCACTTTTTGATTAGACCCATTGTTTTCAAGAAAAAATCCGAAAACCTAAAAAATCCCTAAATGTTGACTTTTGAAACCGATTAACTGTTGTTGCTCACATGGGATTGATGGGGACTTTTAGGACATTGCTTCTAATGGCAAATCCTAGCTCTCCACAAAAATTCAGCATTGTGGGAATTTTTGCTATTTCAATATCTATTTTGACTGGACTATATGTTATGTAGATTTTTTTTTTGAATATATCCAACAATGAAGCAGCAGTAGCTGCATCAGAAGCAGCAAAGAACGTTGAACGTTGCTTCCAATTTTCTTTAAAGATTTCTTCGCAAATGTTGCACGGTGCGCCTGAACTAATTTTAAATGAAAGGTGCTTATACCTGGGACGTTTTTGCAGATTTTGAAACTACAATGATCATAGATGAGAAATATCAAGAAACAAAAAAAATCGCGATTTAAGTTCACATTTTTAGGGGTTCTTTAGGTTTTCACGATTTTGCTTGGAAACCGCGAGTCCTATGTAAAAGGGCCTAAGAAAATGTTGTAGCTGTGAAAATTCTCCACAAGATATACCTTTACGATATTTTCGTAGGTTTTACCGTTTTTGAGATATAGAAGTTCAAATTGAGACAATGCACTGACTGTATAGCCTCCTTATAAAACAATGTCATTACTGAAATTTCCCAAATTAAACTTATATATCTTGAAAATGGTACAACCTAGGAAAAAATAAATTATACAGACTTGTAGAAAAATTTCACAGCTTCAGCATTTACTTTAGTCCCATTTTGACATGACTTGCGGTTTCCAAGCAAAATTTTGAAGACTTAGGATAAAGCAAAATCGTGAAAACCTAAATAAACCCTAAAATTGTGAATTTTGATCGCCGTTTATTTAAAAATCCTTCCGGCGATTTTTTCTGTTTTTTTTTTATTTTTCTTATCTATGAACATTGCTGTTTCAGAATCCGCGAAATCTTTCTATGTGTAAGCGGTTTTCATCAAAAGTTAGTTAAGGCGCACTGAGCATGATATTCTTTTATAAGGAGGCGATACAGTCAGTGCATTGTCTCAATTTGAATTTCTATATCTCAAAAAACGTAAAACGAAAATATCATAAAGGTCAGTCTTGTGGAGAATTTTCACACCTACAACATTTTCTTTAGGCCCATTTACATATGGCTCGCGGTTTCCAAGCAAGATCGTTAAAACTAAAAGAACCCCTAAATATGTGAACTTAAATAGCGATTTATTTGAAAATCCCTCCGACGATTTTTTTGTTTCTTGATATTTCTCATCTATGAGCTTTGCAGTTTCAGAATCTGCAAAAACTTCCCAGGTGTAAGCACCTTCCATTTAATTTTGGTTAAGGCACACCGTGGTTTTTAATACGTTGCCTGTGAATGTAGAACGAACATTTTTGTTAGGGAATGATTTTGTTTAGAGTTGAGTGAGATGTTTGGAGACAGACGATGTTTTAACCAAAACTTTAATACAGAAACTTTAGTGACGAAAATGTTGGGCAGAAAACAGGAATATAAAACAAAATGATATGCAAATATTTGTTTTAGTTGACATACATTTTCTAGAATTTCGTTTTGTGTTTCGCACAAAAAAACTGTTATCCGTAGACAACAACGTTTGTGAATTTCGGTTATTGGTGCTGATATGGGGTTGCAAGTCATCCAGTAAAAATAAATCGTTGACAATGTGTCGTATGTAAGAAAATTTTCATTTTCTTTATAAGTATTTTGTTTAAAGCGTTTTCAATTATGTATGAATCAAATGTAATTTAGCATTAACATTAAAAATATATCCTTGATCCGAAGGCAGATGTTTAATAAATTAATTTTAATGTCATTTTAGATAGTCAAGATGTTTTATCATGTCTTGCTTGCCATTGTGCATTGAGTAATTTTTAGTCTCTGTAACCACCATATACATTCGGTAGAGCGAAAACTGGATGGTCACAACTACTCTTAGAGCCGATCAATACCGTTATTAGATTGCTATCATAATTTAGTCACTTCAAGGTTTTAAATTTTATTTCCAATCCAAATTAAACATTTCGCTAAATTTAGATTTTCCTTCTTCTTATGATGTGCCACAAAGTTATCTTATTTATTTTAAAACGACATAAATATGTTCAATATTTACATAACGATAAATTCCATTTCATTATCATTGCCACTCAAAATTATTACATGTCCTCGCTATGGTCATCATTAGCATTAAACAAAAAGAAACAAGAAAAGGACGGCGCCGAACATGGTATACCCTACACCACTTCCCCTGGGGCACTAGTTTCCGGGGAATTTATTTATATGATTACGAAGTATCCCTTGTTCCTTCGGGTATGTTGTGGAGTCCCACACTTCCAATAAATATGTTACGTTAGTTTCGCAGCTGAATTAGGCGTATAAATGTCGTATGGCATTTCGTGAAAAAAAGGTTTCACATATTTTATAAATTTCCAAATACTTTTCAATATACCCTGACTATCATGCTAGGCGATTCCACAATCACCAACATTCAACAACAAAAGAAATAAAAATAAAACTAATTACATCCGTATGTATATATTTATATCACTTATAAAAGCTTCAAGGTGTACTGGCGGCATGTAAATCATACATTTACACCCAACAATACTCACTTACACATTGTACTTTCACAAGTTACATAAAAGGCAATTTTGTCATGTGAAGATTGTTTGGTAAATGTTTGTTATTTGTAAATGTTGCTCCCACATGTAGACATAAAATGTTCATTCTACCTTTACAATGTATTCGTATGTTGTTAAAAATTTTATGCATGCCATAGTCTTGATTCTATCGTGTATATTGGTAGAGATGGTATTTACCAGGTATTTACCCGGTAAATACCCACACGGTGGGTAAATACCCATTTGTGGGTATTTATTTGGGTATTTACTATATTGAATCGCCAATACAACATCTTACACCCTATTTCTGGGTTTAGGATGTGAAATCGTTTCAAAATGGATAGTTTAACAATACTTTAAACAAGTGGGTAAATACTTGGGTAAATATCCGAGTATTTACCCAAATATAGGGTAAAAACTCTTTATCTGCCGAACCACTTGACGTAGGCTGACGAAATTTGGCTCAAAACTTTCTAATATCAATAGTATTAAAGGTATTGAAAATGGAGTCTCTGGGTCCATGTTTTGATATAGCCCCCATATAGTCGTACCTCCCGATTTAAGGTTTGTTTCACCTATTAGACACATTATACAACCAAATTTGCTGTAATTTGGCACAGTGAGTTATTAATGAGTAAAAATATCCTTGCAAACATTTAGCTCAAAAAAGGGTAAAAACTCTTTAACTGTCGAACCACTTGACGTAGGCTGACAAAATTGGGCTCAAATCTTACTTATATCAAAAGAACATCCGATATTGAAAATTGAGTCTCTGGGTGCATGTTTTGATATAGCCCCCATATGATCGTACCTCCCGATTTAAGGTATTTTTCACCTATTAGCCACATTATACAACCAAATTGGCTGTAATTTTACACAGTGAGTCCTCAATGAGTATAAAATATCCTTGCAAACATTTGTCAACGTAGGTCCACGATTTCTTATAGCCCCCATATAAGGGTACCCCGATTTCGAGTATTTACCTGTAGGTAGGTAAAAACTCTTTAACTGTCGAACCACTTGACGAAGGCTGACAAAATTTGGCACAGTGAGTTCTCAATATGTAGAAAATATCCTTGCAAAAATTTGTCAACATAGGTCTACGTTTTCTAATAGCCACCATTTAAGGGTGCCCCGATTTCGAGTATTTACCCAAACCTTGGGTAAAAACTCTTTAACTGTCGAACCACTTGACGTAGACTAACAAAATTTGGCTCAAATCTTTCTAATATCAATAGTATTAAAGGTATTGAAAATGGTGTCCCTGGGTCCATGTTTTGATATTGCCCCCATATAGTCATACCTCCCGTAGACCTATGTTGACAAATTTTTGCAACGATATTTTCTACATATTGAGAACTCACTGTGCCAAATTTTGTCAGCCATCGTCAAGTGGTTCGACAGTTAAAGAGTTTTTATCCACTTTTGGGTAAATACTCGAAATCGGGGTGCCCTTATATGGGGGCTATCAGAAAGCGTGGACCTACGTTGAGATATGTTTGCAAGGATATATTATACTCCTTGAGGACTCACTGTGCCAAATTACAGCCAATTTGTTGTATAATGTGGCTAATAGTTGAAATATACCTTAAATCGAGAGGCACGGATATATGGGGGCCATACCAAAACATGGACCCAGGGACTCCATTTTCAATACCAATAATACTATTGATATAAGAAAGTTTTGAGCCAAATTTTGTCAGCCTACGTCAAGTGGTTCGGCAGGTAAATAGTTTTTACCCACTTTTGGGTAAATACTCGAAATCGGGTACTCTTATATGGGGGCTACAAGAAAACGTGGACCTACGTTGACAAATGTTTGCAAGGATATTTTATACTCACTGAGGACTCACTGTGTCAAATTACAGCCAATTTGGTTGTATAATGTGGCTAATAGGTGAAAAATACCTTAAATCGAGAGGTACGGCTATATGGGGGCCATACCAAAACATGAACCCAGGGACTCCATTTTCAATACCTTTAATACTATTGATATGAAAAAGTTTTGAGCCAAATTTTGTCATCCTACGTCAAGTGGTTCGGCAGTTTAAGAGTTTTTACCCAAGGTTTGGGTAAATACTCGAAATCGGGGTACCCTTATATGGGGGCTATAAGAAAACGTGGACCTACGCTGACAAAATTTTGCAAATTTATTTTATACTCATTGAGGACTCACTGTGCCAAATTTCAGGCAATATGATTGTAAAATGTGGCTAGTATGTGAAAAATACCTTAAATCGGGAGGTACGGTTATATGGGGGCTATATGAAAACATGGACCCAGAGACCCCATTTTCAATACCAGATGTTCTCTTGATATAAATAAGATTTGAGCCAAATTTCGTCAGGCTACGTCAAGTGGTTCGGTAGTTAAAGAGTTTTTACCCAACATTTAGGTAAATACTCGGGTATTTACCCAAGTATTTACCCACTTGTTTAATGTATTGTAAAACTATCCATTTTGAAACGATTTCACAACCTAAACCCAGAAATAGGGTGTAGGATGTTGTATTGGCGATTCAATATAGTAAATACCCAAATAAATACCCACAAATGGGTATTTACCCGGTATTTACCCAATTTACCGGGTATTTACCCATTGGGTATTTACCCACTGTCCATATCTATATATTGGTGTATAGATTGCTATGTTTTTGGTACTGTTTAAAGGTGGTAGTGGTTGTTGCGGTTGTATTGTTGTCCACTTGGTTGTATACGTTATTCCGATAAAATAAATATAAAACATTATTGCGTATACGCAACCCATGACTGTCCCATGCATAAGCAAAAATATGCAACCATGTAAAATTGAATGGTCATGGTGTGATAAAACTTGGATTATGGTCTCCCATAAATAAACTAGGTGAAAAATTGTTATGCCGATGCACATTCAAGGTCATAAAAAAGGTACTAAAAATGTGTATTTATTTAAATATTCCGTGTAGAATTGAAAACTTTTCTTGCTTATGTACTTTTTATATAACGACAACTGAGCATGGGTATAGGGGTTTTAAGTGAAAAATGAGTTTTAAAAAAGTGAGAGCCTTCGAATATATGCCAAACCGAGTTGTCAGGTATACTCATAATTTGCAAATTCGAGACGGAGCTTGGCTATAAGAAATCCAAGGTGAAATTTCGATAGAATATTACAAGAACAAATTGAAGGAAACTAATATGGAGTATTGAGCCAAAGTAGCCTATATGATATGGAAATTGATACATGCTGGGTGCCAAGGTTGGTGCTACTAGAGAAACTGGGAAGACATTCCCACTGTCAAGCTATGAAATGGATGGAGATGGTTGTCCCATCTCAACACATCCAGTAAAATTGAGATATGAAGCTGATATTTTAGAAAGATTCCATGCTTTGGAATTGCGCCCATAAAACGTTACCACCTGATATTTTGAAGTTTTATCTACATTTCACTATCAGACCGAATTCGCTAGCATTTGGCATTAGGGGTTTCTAGTGGACTTAGGTCCATATTTTGGTATTGCACCATAAAACGGTACCACCGATTACAGTTTGTTTTCCTCCACACCACCATCTGGAAAGGGTATTATAAGTTTGTTTTTCGGAAATTTCATGTAACATCGCGAAATATTCATCATTTAGCGATGTGTGTCTGTCCGCTAAAAATTGTAATCAGACTACAGGCCGCAATTATAGACCGATCGTCACGAAATTTTGTATGGAGGTCAGCACCAAACCAGAATATGCACCTATTGTTATAGGTGATGATCGTGAAATATTTAGAGGATGAAATGGACCAAAAACAAACTTTTTATCCGATTTTGTAGCGGCTCTGTAGGTCGCAATAACATTGAGATCGTCACGAAATTTTATGTAAGATTTAGGCTTACGACAAAGAAGAAGCTTGTAAAATAACACGATAATCAAATAATTTTAAGCTGGTTAAATGGACCAAAACTTTTGTTTGAAAATCAGTAAAATTTAATTTTGTAATTTGTAAATGTTGCTTCCACATGTAAACATAAATTGTTCATTCTACTTTTACAATGTATTCGTATGCCGTTTGAGATTATATGCATACCATAGTCTTGATTAGATCGTGTTTATTGGTGTTTGGATTACGATGCTGTTGGTTTTGGTTGATGGTGGTTAATGGTGGTGGCGGTGTTATTGTAGGTGTATACTTTATGCCGATGAAATAAATTTAAAACATTATTGCGTATACGGAACCCATGACTTTCCCATGCATAAGCTGAAATATGCAACCATGCAAAATTGAATGTTTGATAAAACTTGTATTATGGTCTTCCATAAATAAACTGAGTGGTAAATTGTTATGCCGATGCATATTCAAGGTCATAAAATAAAGCTACTAAAAATGTGTATTTATTCGAATATACCGTGGAGAGTGGAAAACTTTTATTGCTTAAGTGCTTTTTTTAGTATAGCGACTACTGAGCATTGGTGTAAGGGTTTTAAGAGAAAATGAATATATGCCTTCGAATATATGCCAAACTGAGTTGACAGGTATACTCATAATGTGAAAATTCGTGTCGGATCATAACACATACTTAGCTATAAAAATCAAAAAATGAAATTTCGATACTAATGTACAAGATCAATTTGAAGAGTATTGAGTATTGAGCCAAGTAGCCTATTAAAGATGGCAAATGTTGCACTCAGGATGCTAAGATTGGTGCTATTAGAGAACTGGGAACCCATCCAGTAAAATTCAGATGGGACACTGACATTTTAGAAAGATTCCATGCTTTGGAATAGCCGTCATAAAATGATAGCACCATATTTGAGGTATTTAGAAGTTTTTGCTACATTTTCAGACCTACTTAGCTATCATTTTTCATTTAGGGTTCCTAGTGACCAAAAAGCTTGCCTACCAAAAATTTTGGACTTAGGCCCATGTTTTAGTATGGCACCATAAAACGGTACCACCGGTTACAGGTTTTTAGTTATACCTAAAGCCTTTAGACTAACGAGGGTATACGGGCAAAATGTGTCTCATCGCAATAATCCAAGTATATGGACGAAATCCGTTTCAGAAAATTCAATGTCTGTCCGTCTGGCAGGATAACTATCGAACGGATAAACCGAATTGGTTCAAACTATGGCCTTCGGTTTGTACAAACCAGGGCTTCGGAGTCGAGCCATTTTTCCTTCGACTCCGTCTCCAGACAAGTTTTTCTGACGGCTCCGACTCCGACTCCGGAGTCGACTCCGAGCGTAATTTCCTATACCACTGAAAATGAATAAAACATCAATTTTTACCATTTTTAACTTATTCTACATCCTGTATTTGGGCCATATACATATGCTTATATGTTGTTTTAACTTAGGTGTTTTGTAATGCATGTTCAATATAAAGCTTGCTATATCTTACATCGAAAAGTAGCAACAGAAACAATTGATTTCATAGACAGAGGGACATGACATTGAAATTAATATATCATCCTTGTTAAGGTGGACGGCGAATGAAAGCAATGCCGATAATTTAACATGCAAGGAGAGATCACCATGATGTCCTAGCATTTCCCTGCATATTTCATCAAAATGTTAGCGCTTGTATAAAAGGTTCTGAAGTAGGCAGGCTTTGTTCGGGAATATGAGATATGAGAACAAAATCTTCTTTGGATTGTTTAAACAAATTCCAAAACTTGTAAATTTATGTAAGTGTACTCGGGATCATAAATATTACATAAGGTAAGCAATTCAAGACCAGGGACTCAATTCTGTTTCTATGAAAATGTGAAATGAAAACTTTTATAAAGGAAAACAACTGTCATATGAAAAAACTTATAAAGGAAATATTTTTCATTTAATTTTCATAGAACAAGAATCCTGCCCCAGGTTTTAAACTGGATCCAATGCAAAAGTATGTAGTATCTAACATAAGCCCACATTTTTTGAACTTTTGTGTAATTGTACCCGAAAGAGTGGAATGGAAAATTTTATCAAAATATTCCAGATTTATCGTGATCGCATAAGCAGACGAGTAGATATTTTCATAAAAAATGTTCTGCTCTCTTCATTGAAGTCCAGTATGTTTCCTCATAGAAGATCTTAGGACTCATGTAGAAAACATGTTGGGCTTTATGCTGTTGATCAGTAAGATTTCTCATAGAAGACCACAAGGTTGTTCATAGTAGTCCAATTTGCCCTCTCATAGAAGACAAGATGAAAAGACCAGTAGGACTTCTTGCAGAAGACTTGTAGGATTTCTATAGAAAAACCAAATAAGTCAAAGTAAGTGAGATCAATAGTAGGAAAAGACCGATCATGTGATATCCTACATCTTAACTAACACTAGCTTTCCACGAAATGTTTGGAATTTAAATTATATTAGAAAGTATATTTTAAATGCTTTATATTTCTGATTTAGATCGGTAAGGACTACACTTTGATCCCAATATGTTGCCCACATAATGTCATAGTTATATAGGAAGATACATAACGAAATCTAATAAAGGACACTTTAATAATATCTAGTATAAATTTGGTACTGTTAATCATTCGACAGGAATACTTTTGGTTAGAAAGTTTGGGTATTATTCATTAGACAACGATTCCAAGAGATCTGTTGCATACTATAGGCGACTGCATTCAATACAATTCATGCTACAGGTCCTTATTGAAAGAAAAATATAATATCGGCTTAATTTTTGGAACTTCAATAAGGTACCTTAAAACTTTACATAATTTTTTAAGCACATGCCCTATCATTTCTGACAGGTAAATTCAGCTATTTACGAAGGATTGGGTCGTAACCTTTTACATAACATTGCGATCCATATCCTGGCGGCAGAAAAATTTGTAATTTTCCTTTCATATGAAAATATTTGTTTTAAAGATCGTAATTATAATTGTTATTCGTGGTTATTCTGAACGAACATTTCCCGTTAGTTTTTTCCAATTTCTCATTTAAGTTGAAACGGCGCAAAGGCAAAAACTTAGGAGAATTATCGTCCGAATAATCCCCAACATTTAGACGTTATTCCAGGAAAGGAGTACAAATTTGCCTGTTTCCATCCATAAACCATAGAAGACGATACTATTACTGGATCTCTTTTTAGTTTCCTCAAAATATAATAAAGTTTTGTTCAATATGGGTAAAATTCGAAATTGAAAACCACATATAAAATATATCACAAATGTTGTCAAATATTTCATATTCCATTTCAAAAAAAAAAATGTTAAATTTTTTCTCGCGCCACACTTTAAAGATTTTTGGTACATAGGTTAAGAAACAAATTCCCAGCACGAATCCGCTCGCGAGGCAGTTTTTTGTTGATGCGGACAAAAGTTAGGGCGGTTTTATTTTCGTTTTAAAGAAAAAATTATTATAAAAACGCTAATTATTTTACAGCGAGCAATTGCTACTAAAAGTTATCTGGAAGTGGCTTGAGTTAGTAGATTGCATAATATTTGTTAAATGTTACTCAGTACTCGCGAAATGTATAATAAATTGATAAATTATTGAATGTAAGTCAACTTTTTTCAAAATAAAGTTCCATTTACCCGCTGTAAAATTACGAAAAAATTCGTATAGAAACAAAACTTCACGGCGAATTAAATGAGACTAAAATCATACAGATTGGTATTATAGTTTCGACGTCACAGCCGAAATAAACACATATTTTGGTTAAAAAAATAATTTTTTGTTTGAAACAATATTTTTTTCACATTCATTATGTAGTATAAAATTTTGGAAAAATCTATAGGAATACTTCCTTCATTTTGCTTAAATCTCCCACTAAAATATACGGATTTTGCTTTATAGACATTCATATAAAAGCTTTCCTATTGAGGAAGATAATTGGGTTGCTGAGGATATATCTCAAGGCTTCTGAAATCGAAATAGAGGTCACATAACCCATTTTAATTTGTATGCATTTTAAAATACATGTAAATCGCGTAATTATCAAAATCATTTTGTCCGCATGTGATTTTCATGTACAGCAAGACCATATCTTTTAATTTGTATATATTTTTCGAAATATAATTTGGACGCTAAGATGTGGCATCGGCTGCATCTTAGCATTAAAAAACGTATAAAACATCGCTAATTTGCGCAAATTGAATACAATTTTTGTCCGCATCCGATTTCAATATCCACCATGAAAATCTACATCGATATATAGTAACGTAATACACGTGTTAATAAATAAATTTTTCCCATGTTATGTCTAGTACTAAGTAAGCATTTTATTTTTTTGCACTCGTTGAAAGTATGCATATTTTTAATGATAAACATGTATGTATGTGCGGATGTTTTTCCACGCGAAAAACATTACTGCCGAATATGCATTTTTTTATTTTCAAACTCCAAGAACATTTATAAACATGTATGAATATTTTTAATGATAAACATGTATGTATGTACGGATGTTTTTCCACGCGAAAAACATTACTGCCAAATATGCATTTTTTATTTTCAAACTCCAAAAACATTTATAAACATTGAATGAACAAATAATAAAGCAGTCTTGAAATAAGAACTCAACAATAAACATCTTTTATTTTACTGGCGCAGTCGGCGACGATAACAAAAGGCAAAACAAAGATTATTGATGCGATGCTAGACTACCAATTCAATAAGTCTTTCGATTTGCTAGTTGTCCGAAAAAGAACACGCTAAGGCACCCTTACGTCGGTTTACATCGTGTTAAGTTCTAACAAAGAGAACGTCAACAATAACGCGACACCTAAGATTCGTAATTGCCTGACATAATAATAAAACCCTATACAAAACGGGAAGACGCCACAGAATTCGTAGAGGCTTTTAAATCCAATTCGGTTACCTCACAAGGATACGAAACTGCTGCGGTGCAAAGTGACCTAGTGTCTAAAATAAATTAAGTGAATAATTATAAGATACAAACAGAAACAAATCAAAACAATCAAAGAAATATAAAAACAACAAAGAACATTATAAAAAATTAATAATTACAAGTTAAGAACAGTTTAAAAACTTAAATAATCCAAAAACAAACAATAAATAATAATAAAGAAAAATCAAACCCAATAGTGACTAAGTCAAACAAGTGCACAACAAATTACAAGCAAAGAACACTACAAAAACAATTTATAAAAACGCTATTAAGAATCAAATAAATAAAACCAAATCATAAAAATGACCCAACAAGGAGCAGCACCATCAGCCCTGTCAGACAGCGAAATGTCTCAAGTGGCTTTCCAAATTGGAAATGTTGAAAAATTTGACGGGAGTCCATCTTCACTTTTCGCGTTTGTAAGCAGAATCGATTATATCCTGGCTCTGTACCAGACAAATGATAAGAGACAACAAAACATATTGATGGGCCATATCCAACGTTGCCTCAGCAGTGATGTAATATCAACACTCGGAAACAACAACACCAATACCTGGATTGAACTCAGAAAACAACTAATCCTCAACTACAAAACACAAACACCAAATCATCAGTTACTAGAGGAATTTCGGAACACGCAGTACAAGGGTAGTGTGCGATCGTTTCTGGAGGAGGCCGAGCGACGAAAACAGAAACTGACAAGTAAGTTAGAGTTAGAAAATGACACAACCGAAAAACTTTTGTACTCTAGGCTAATAAAAACTAGTATTGACAGTCTAATTCAAAAATTACCATTAAACATTTACATTAGGATTGTGAATTGTGAAATTTCTGATTTAAGATCTCTCATTAATATTTTACAAGAAAAAAAATTGTATGAAGAGGATACCCAAGCACAAAAGATAAGCCCAAATAAAAATATTTCATTATCAGAAAAACAGTATAAGAAATCACCCACACTAAATACACAAAATTATATCACACCATTTCAACCATTCTATAAGTCACCTGTAATTTACCCAAATCCACAACCATACTATGACTCACCTAACTATTTTGCTTCTACACCAACTTTTACAACACCCATTCACAGTCATCGACCTAATCCCTACTATCCACCCAACTTAACAGCCTCTGTCAGACATGCACCTAGACCAAATTTGCAACGACAAAATGTATTTGACCAACACCGTTTTAACCAAAACCAAGGTCAACTACACAATACATACTCAACTCCAACCAATCAACCAACTAAGCGATCCAGACCATCTGATAGCGGTCAAAGTAAAATGAGTTTAGATGAACTTAGAAATCAGGAAGTATCTTACTATGAACAATGTAATCCCTTCAATAATTATTATGATCCGATTTATGACAATATCGAATATCAGTTACAACAACCTGAACAGCTTTTTGATTACCCATACACACAATCAGTTACAACATCTGTAGACGACAAAAATGATGAAAAGAAAGAATTAATTATTGAACAAAACGAAAATTTTCTGCCACCGGCCTCGGAAACCAACAATTTATAGTAATTACATACAAGGGAAATGATTTGAAATGTCTTATTGATACCGGATCAACGGTCAATATGATAACTCGTAACCTATTTAATTTGCCAATCCACGATACAGAATATCTTATTCATACTAGTAACGGTCCACTTAGTATCAATCAGAGTATCACCCTTCCATCCAATAATTTGTTTCCGGATCAACATGAATTTCTAATACACCCATTTTCAAATAATTATGATATTTTAATAGGGAGGAAACTGCTAGATAAAGCGAAGGCTTTAATAGATTACAATACTCAAACTGTTTCTCTCTACAATGAAAGATACAAACTAACAAACCACGTTTCCAAACCTAAAACATTTCAAGAAGAAACTTACACAACAGAAGATTTGCATCATAAATCAAATAATGTTTCAATTCCAAGAACAGAATCATTCAGATTAGAACATTTAAACAATGAGGAAAGAACAAAACTGTGTTCATTGTTACGTCAATATCAAAATATACAGTATCACGATGGCGATAAACTTACTTTCACAAATAACATTAAACACACCATTAACACAGTGCATAATTCTCCAATATATTCAAAGCTTTACAGTTACCCCCAAGCTTATGAAGAAGAAGTTGAAACACAAATTAAAAATATGTTAGAACAAGGCATTATAAGAAACAGTAATTCGCCCTACAGTAGTCCCATATGGATAGTCCCAAAAAAACATGATGCTTCAGGAAAACAGAAATTTAGAATTGTTACCGATTACAGGAAACTAAACGAAATAACCGTTAGTGATAGACACCCCATTCCAAACATAAATGAGATCTTAGGAAAGCTAAGTAGATGTAACTATTTCACAACTATAGATTTAGCAAAGGGCTTTCACCAGATAGAAATGGATCCAGATTCAATTTCCAAAACTGCTTTTTCTACCAAATTTGGGCATTACGAATATCTTCGCATGCCCTTCGGGTTGAAAAACGCCCCAGCAACGTTCCAAAGATGCATGAATGATCTTTTTAGACCACTGCTCGGAAAGCATTGTCTCGTCTACTTAGACGATATAATCATATTCTCCACTTCACTTGAAGAACATTTAAATTCACTCCGTTTAGTATTTGAAAAACTGTCTGAAGCTAATTTAAAATTACAACTCGATAAATGCGAGTTTTTACGGTCAGAAACTTCCTTCTTAGGCCACATTATAACAAAAGACGGCATCAAACCAAATCCAGAAAAAATAGCAGCTATTAAAAATTATCCTATACCCACAAAAACTAAAGCCATCAAAGCATTCTTAGGACTAGTTGGGTACTACAGGAAATTTATTCCAAATTTTGCTGATATCGCAAAACCAATGACCAAAGTTCTCAAGAAGGATTCAAAGCTGAATGCTCAAAATCCAGAATACATTTTTGCTTTCGAGAAATTGAAACAACTTATTTCAGAAGACCCTATTTTGAAAATTCCAGATTTCAAAAAGAAATTTGTATTGACCACGGACGCTAGTAATGTAGCACTCGGAGCTGTATTGTCACAGGATGGGCATCCTATCAGTTACATTAGTCGAACTTTAAATGACCATGAGACAAATTACAGCGCAATTGAGAAAGAGCTACTTGCCATTGTGTGGGCAACTAAAACCTTTCGCCATTATCTATTAGGCAGACATTTTGAAATTGCAAGCGATCACCAACCATTAGTTTGGTAGTTTCGAATGAAGGATCCAAATTCAAAGTTGACTCGTTGGAGAGTGAAAATGTCAGAGTATGATTTCGACATAAAATATATAAAAGGGAAAGAAAACCATGTGGCCGACGCATTGTCTAGGATACAAATAGAACAGTTATATTTTAGCGAACAAACACAGCATAGCGCTGAAAATGACAATAGTGATTTAATTTTCATTACCGAAAAACCAGTCAATACCTTTAAACGACAAATTATATTTTCAAAAGGTCAACCCAAAGTAAGTCATGAAAAATATTTTAAGAAGGATATTACTCACATTTCTTATGATATCATGACCACTGAAAAGGCCGAGCAATACTTAATTGATCATTTCTGTGGGAAAAGTAGTGTTCTATACATAGAGAACGATGCCGATTTTGAAGTAATCCAAAACGTACACAAATTAGTTATTAACACGAAACATACAAAAATTGTCCGTAGCCTTATCTTGCTGAAAAATATATCCACTTATGCGGAATTTAAAGAATTAATACTGAAAACCCATGAAAAACTTCTACACCCCGGAATACAAAAAACAAGTAAACTCTTCAGTGAAACATATTATTTCCCCAACAGTCAATTACTAATACAAAATATTCTCAATTAATGTCATATTTGCAATTTAACTAAAATAGAACATCGTAACACCAAAATGCCAATGAAAATCACACCACAACCTAATTTCTGTCGTGAGAAGTACATGGTAGATATCTATTCATCTGAAGGAAAACACTATGTTAGTTGTATTGATGTATACTCAAAGTTCGCAACATTGGAACAGATACCCACTAAAGATTGGGTTGAGTGCAAAAATGCCCTCATGAGAAATTTCAATCAGTTAGGCAAACCTCAGTTATTAAAAGCCGACAGAGATGGAGCTTTTTCTAGCTTAGCACTGAAGCGCTGGTTAGAAAGTGAAGGAGTTGAATTGCAACTCAATACATCGAAAACAGGCGTAGCTGACATAGAAAGATTTCATAAAACTATAAATGAGAAGATAAGAATAATAAAAACATCTGATGATAATGAAGCAAAACTAAGCAAAATTGAGACAATACTTCATATTTATAATCATAAGACCAAACATGACTCCACAGGAGAAACACCAGCAAATATTTTTCTTTTTAATGGACAGCCGACCAAAAATGTTCAGGAAGAAAAAGAGAAGAAAATAAACAAAATCAATGAAAACCGACAAGACTACGAAATAGATACAAGATATAGAAAAGGTCCATTGCAGAAAGGTAAACTAGAGAATCCATTTAAACCTAACAGTAACGTAGAACAGACACAACCAGATCACTACAAAATTACTAATCGAAATGTAGTCACTCATTACTACAAATCACAATTTAAAAAACAGAAGAAAATTAATCAAGTTCCATATTCACAGGACCATGGTACACAATAATGACATTACTTACCGCTGTAATGATATGTCATGCTCAACAGATTGAAATAAATAATATTGACACCAACCACGGATACCTGATATTCTCTGATAAATCATTGGAAATACCTACTGAATTCGAGCATCATTGCTTACAGATCAACATTACAGAAATAGACAAAACAAACAACATATTTCGCAAGCATTTATCGAATTATACGAAATCTCCCCATCTTAATTATTTATACAATAAATTGCAACGCCAACTACATGGCTTAACACTTCATAAAGAAAGTAGACAAAAACGAGGACTTTTTAACATCGCAGGTTCAATCTTTAAGTTTCTATTTGGAACTTTAGATGAAGACGATCGACTTAAATTCCAAGAAAAACTTGAAAATATGGAGCAAAATTCTATACAGTTACATGAAATCAATGACGTTATTAATCAAGTTAATGATAACATCCAAAAATTAGAAATAAATCAAAAAATGTATGACTCATTCATATTCGATTTAATGCAATTCATAGAATACGTGGAAGACGTCGAAATGGGCATGCAAATGTCTAGATTAGGATTGTTTAATCCCAAATGGTTAAATTACGACAAATTAGAAAACATAAACAACAGAAATATTTTACTAATAAAAACTTCAACATGGATTAATTACCAAGACAATATTATACTTATAATTTCACATATCCCCATTAACTTTAAAACCTTCAACACTCTAAAAATAATTCCCTATCCCGACCAAAATGGATATCAACTAGATTATAAGAGCACTTCATCATATTTTGAAATAAACAATAAAATTTATACTGATTCAAATAAACAAATTAATGACGAGTGCATATCCAAAATTCTCAAGCATTCAACACCAATTTGTAATTTTAAGCCTATTGTAACAACAGAATTGATTAAATATGTAGAGCCAAACATAATTGTAACGTGGAATCTAAGTGTTACATCTTTAAAACAAAATTGTCAATCAAACACTAACTTAAATATAGAAGGCAACAAAATTATCAGAATCAATAAATGTGAACTTCAAATAAATGATATCATTCTATATCAAAACATGTTATCACCTCAAATTGACCTAACGCAATTATACAATCCAATTAAAATAACAAAAGTAAAAACTATCAAACATGAAGATATCGTAACAATTGTATCGAAGAATAATACACTAATTTACGTAATAATCGCAAGCATTGTTATTGCATTCTTTATAATATTTTTATATTTAAAATTTGTAACCATAAACCCAATTGTAATGATCTATTCAAAAATTAAGAAACAGCAAAAAGTCGAATCACCCGAAATAGAATCGCCGCAACAACAATTACCCAAACTTTACCCGTCGTTAGCACCATAAAACATGGGCTCTACTTTAAGGGGAGAGGAGTAACGTAATACACGTGTTAATAAATAAATTTTTCCCATGTTATGTCTAGTACTAAGTAAGCATTTTATTTTTTTTGCACTCGTTGAAAGTATGCATATTTTTAATGATAAACATGTATGTATGTACGGATGTTTTTCCACGCGAAAAACATTGCTGCCGAATATGCATTTTTTTTATTTTCAAACTCCAAGAACATTTATAAACATTGAATGAACAAATAATAAAGCAGTCTTGAAATAAGAACTCAACAATAAACATCTTTTATTTTGAAGGTAGCTCCTTTTTCATTGAAGTTTTCAAATCTCTGTTTCCGTTAAAACGAAGATGCTGTACTAGTTGTTTCATTGCAGTGGAAACGAACCGAAGAAAACTCGATAAAATACGTGGTATTTTCAAAAACATTTTTCGGTGATTTTTCTACTTTGGAATTTCTCGTAACTCGCGTTTTAGTAGATGGATTTTCACGGGGTATAATTTATTGGATCCGGGACGTAAAAAACTAAAATGTGCAATCAAGTACGAGGAATTCGAATGACAATTGCAAAAATTAGGCCCGAAAAATATGCTTTTTAGAAAAATGTTCGCACAAAATTTCCGTATTTGGATCCAGATTTCTATGAAGCTGTGTAGACTACATTCACGACACATAAATCAAATAACTCAGAATCGCGAGTTCTACAATCCTATATACGATTTTTTGAAAAACCTGTTTGCGGAATGAAATTAGAAGAAAATGTCAAAAAAACACTGTAAATCTGGCTTCAAAATGTCAGCACCATTTAATGGTAGAAGCGGATAAAATTTTGAAAAGTAATGCATGAGTGAGATGATCCTTATTTAGTTTGCTTCTACTTTTACTTTGACAGGAAAATAGGGAAAAGTTTGGTTTATTCACAAATCAAGAGAAAACAATAAGACACGTTTTTACCTATTTTTTAACATAAATATAGCCACAGCTTCCAATATTTTTTGCCACGTCCAAAAACATTTCATTTTATCCAAATATATTTAATTTGTATAATATACAACCACAAGTCGCGTGTTCTGAAAGGGTAAAACTTGGCTTCAGCTATGTTAAATTTTCAAAAATATTGGTAATATACTTTTTAAAAGGTTTTTGATTTTTGATTTTTATACCATCTATATCGTCCAAACGCTTCCTTAGACCACATGTAATAAGTGAAATAGTAATGACTGGATCATTTCCTGCAGTCAGGATATATATATGTAACAAAATTACTACAAAATCCACCTTATATAGTTGACTTTATCTATTCTCAGTCAATTCGCTAAAATATTATGTAAAGTTTTCAAGCTACCATATAAAAATAAAGTAACAATCCTTTTGATAAAATTAAAGAAAAAAGAATTTTGCCCGGAGTCGAGTTTTTTTCACGACTTCGACTACAGCAAAATGTGCTAGACTCCGACTCCAAACTCCGAAACCCTGGCGCAAACTAAGTTTAAGTTCGAAAATGAACCATATCAGTCCAATCCTTTAGTTACCTTCCCCACAAAAGTTCAACATTTTTGTTTAAGCGCAGTTTAGGATCTGTGCGAAGTTCCTTTGAAAACTTATAGCGATTTTACTTCTTGTGGTCCTGATTCCAGCGATATTATGTTTTATATGGTGACCCACTGAAATGACTGGCGGGTGCGATATCTATCGATAATAAATAACCCCCTCAATAAGATCCACTTCGAAACAAGACTATGTCGATCCATTCCTCCAAGCAACTCCTTCGCAACATTTTTGAGCTTAAATCCTAATTCACATTTTGAATATCCAAAAAGGTCTACAAAATTCTGAAAACCATCTAAATATGTAATTTTTGGGAGGATGATTTTGGTTGTGTAGCTGGTGTTCGATCTGTCCGTAGATGAATGTCTCTATTCACATAGGCTGAGGGTATATATCTGTCGGCAAAGCCGGCTGATACTTTTTTAATTGTTTTTATCTAAATTTTCGACAAGACGGCGGTAAAAACTTCTCCGTCAAAAATTATCGTAGACCCCTCCTCCATGTGGTATACAAAAATTCATATCTTGACGCAATAAAGTGATTTTAAGATATGTGTCGGTCCGTCCACCAAAAATTGGAATCAAACTCCAGGCCGCAATCATGATATAATCGTCACGATTTTGTAGCGGCTCTGTAGGTCGCAATAATAGTCTGATTAGCATGACATTTGAAGTAAGGTTTGGGTTTAGGACAGTGAAGAAGCCTACCATTTAACATGAAGATCAGATAATATTCAGCGGGATAAATAGACCAAAACTTGTGTGTGCAGATTAGTTGAATTTTTAATATGTATAATGACTATATCTTTCTTCCTGGAAGACACATTCCACTCACGTAAGTTATATTTTCAAGAGGAACTCTCGACCTTTCCATTGGCATTTATTATGTTGATGTATGTAGGTATCCAACAAATTTAACTGTGTAGTGTAAGAAAAATTCAGCTAGAGCTCGCAGTTATAGTTCAATACTGACAAACTTTTGCACGAGGTAGAGTTTTGGTCAGGGAAGATACAACTAATTTTGGATAATGAACTGATAGTGTTTATTGACCATAACTTCTGTGGAACATATATGTAAATTTTATTTTTGGTGCATTATTTATTTTTTAGTGACATATGAAACTCAAACTTGAGAGCCAACTCATGACCTCTCCCCTAACGCAAATTACATCAATCTAGAAGTAAGATAATAGAACTACTGTCTAATATATACGTGGGATCCTTTTGTGTGTTGGTTTGTTTAATCGGTTGCAGTTCTACACTCAATGTAGTATCTGAGTAATGAATTCCGTACCGTTAAATAACCACTGAGATTCCGCGCTGGCAGAGTTGGTTTACAGCTCCCTATTTTGTACTGTGAACGAAAATGGCAATAACAGGATAGGAGGAAGCTGTTATAGCTTGCTGACTCTCTGCAAAGGCGCGGGTAAGAAGATTTGCGATGTGAGCTTTGGCATGCGATTTTAAGACACCTCAAAGTCAGAGAACTTACATAAAGAGTTAAAATGTTAGTAGTTGATTAACACAAGCGGATGCCCGACATAAGTTGGAACATCTCACTCTGGGTGTCTAAAGTTGGAACAAAGAATCTCACATCACTTTAATAATAATTGTTCCACAAACATCCCAGAAGGGACAATATCAATGAGTGCACCTCGATTCATATTAGCTCAATGATACGGGACCTACTGTTTATCGCCGAGTCCGAACGGCGTGTCTTAAGACACCACTTGTAGAGAAGTTTTACATGGCTGAAATACTCAGGAAATGGCGCCAACATTACTGAGGGGTATTTTGCCACCGTTGAAAATGTTTTGATGTTGGCTGGCCGGGGAATCGAACCCACGACCTTCTGCGTGCAAGGCGGGTGTGCATACCATTGCACCACGGTGACACATCACTTTAATACATAGGAAAAATCCAAAGATACGTTTAGATTATTTCAGCAGGTTTAAAAGTGATCTGAGTCTATGTTTGTTATGTTAAATCCGGGGTCAGGACAATTACCGGGTATCTAGTGTCCCCTACGTCAGTCATCTCTCCTAACAAAATAAGAATGCCATGGTCAAGCGTTCATTTCTCTCCTCTGTCAGAGCATGGACTCAGGTGATATGACAAAAGATGTTCCTTCTATAAGGACTATGGAATATCTTGCATTCACCGGAGTGAACCTGAAAACAAATTATTTTACTATATTTTTACAGAAAATTAAGCACATAGCTCGATTTCGTGGAAGCTAAAATTCTGAGCGTACTAATGTGTGGCCTTCAACATCTGGGGGTTTTTATTCTTCACTGTGATAATAATCCAGTAGTTTGTATCGCAATTGTGATTGTCAATAACTTTAACCGGTGTTAAAGGTATGTACCTCATGTGATACCAAGGAGAAGTTAGGTTTTACTTCAGACATCCATCTGACTTCTTCAATGCTATTATTTTACAATCAAATGTTAAGCCATTTCAAAAACCCACTATAGACAAAGAGTGCTAAACTTCACAGTCTATCTTTATATAATGGATGACCTTAATGGGTTGTTTTACCTTAATATTGAGTTGGTATATGCCACAGACTACAGGGATATGTGAGTAACACATCCACAAAATTATATGGTTTAGTAAATATTCATACGTACAATAATTTAAACCAGTATCCGGACTAAATGTTTAGTTTGTTCGCACAGATCTTAGCAACTAAAGACTCAATGTGTTTGTTAATTATATGTTAAGTTGTTGTTGTTGTTGTTTTTAGTTTGGTGCTATTGTTTCGATTACCAAATACACTAGCTAACATGTAGTTGGCTTGTAGTTAAAACCTTTTTAAGTCGTAACACCACTTAATGATATGGCAGACATGCACGCACACACACAAAACCATATTTGCACACCATTATTACACCAGAGACATATTATACAGTAAATGAATTTATACTTACGATTTTCCTTGTGTGTTTGTATGTGCGAACATGAATGTTCAAGGCACATGTGCCCACATGCTTTTGTTTCATAGATCCCTGTAAGCTTTTGGAAGTGAATTACTCACTTAATCTAGAAAAAGCAATGGCAATTGACTCTTATTTTCTGTAATAGGACGACAATTTAGAATTTTAGAATAACGAACTGATTGCAGTCCTGTTTAGATCGTCCTGAATAACTACCTAGTGTCAGCGAAGAAGATCGAAATGCGATTATAGATTGTTTACACAAACAATCTTTACGGCGTACGACTATCGGGTGGGCGGACACTTTCTATCGCCTTTGTAGACACTTTCGATTGTTTAAATTCATATGTTAAATTCATTTATCAATCTGATGTTCATATGGCACTGTGGTGTAGTGGTTAGCATGTTCGCTTTGCACTTTTAATGCCCCGGGTTTGATTCCCAGGCAACCATTTTTAAAACGACAAAATTAACGTAGACGACAACTTCAACTAAGAATAGTTCTTTAATAACATATGTACGTTGGAAAAGTAATTATAATAATAAAAAAAATTAAAAGAATAAAAACAAAAAAGGAAAATAAAAAAATGTTTTTTGTCATTACCAGTTTTTCGCTAAAATAACATCCAGGAGTCACGATATCGACATTCACAAGTAGTATCTTGGCGGTGGTTCATTTCTTCACGCACGATTAGCCTTCATCGATTAGAATGCAAGCTTGCAGGCGAGTGTTTTTTATCGCTTGGTAGTGACTACATTTGGTAATGTGCGATAGAAAATGCTTGCTGGGATAGTCCTCAAAAGCCTGTTACCTGGTTTCTAACAAAACAAATTATGGACAAACTAAAAAGTAAACAAATTTTCTGTTTTTGTTTGCCCATACGGATCTGGCCCGTCAGTTGGGCAAAAGTATTCATTTGCGTTTTGTTTTCTTTGCTGTACTAACTTATATTCTCGTTAGTTTATTTACATAAAAAATATTTAAAAACACACCCACTCACCCACTTGCATGCAGACAACTCTTTATGTGACATTGTGTGTACGTGCCACTCTGCAGTTCAAATGATGATAAAGCCATGGAATCTATGGCATTCTATGGAAACTTTAGCATGTGTTAAGTGTGCGGAGTCTACCCACTAAACAATTTTTGCCGAGGGCTTTGATATTAGATTCTTTAACTAGGTTTTTCTCGCAAACAAAATAGCCGAACTTTCGTTGAGAGTTGATTTAAAGGTAAGGGAGAGTTTTTGTTGTGTCTTCACACTGTTGCTTGTTTTTACAGTGTTTTGTTTATCTTCCTTTGGTGTCCGTTTAATTCAAATCTAGTAACTCATTTTCAACACAGTTGCAGTTGACCAATCGAACTAAAACTCTGCACACCTTTCAGATTTGGATGACAATACATGAATGCGAAACCAAAAGCAATATGGGTCCCTTTATTCCTATAGCCCCATATAGCGGTACCACCCGATTTAGTTCAAATCTATTAACTCACTTTTAACACAGTTGTAGTTGACCAATCGAACCAAAAGTTTGCACACTTTTCAGATTTGGATGACAACACCTGAATATGAAACCAAAACAATATGGTTTCATTTTTTCTTGCAGCCCCCGCTACCACTCGACTTAAAGAATTTAAGGGATTCTAACTTAATTTCCAACCTGAATGGCCTGTAATTTGGCATTTGGTACAGACATAAATACTTATGGACATAAGTCCAGATTTTGGTATAGCCTTTATATAACGGTACCACACGATTTCAGGCATTTTAATGTTTTTATCTACATTTTCGGCCTTAATTGGCTAAAATTTTGTTATAAAGTTCTCAGTGGTCAAAAAACTTAATTACTGAAAAGTTGAAAATAAAAAATTAAGTTACAGTGTTTTATTAAGAAAATAATTTTCCATGATGGAATCTCTCAAATAAAACGCTTGCATTTGAATTAAAAATTGTGACACTACTAAACGGCAAGCGTTTTATTTGATATATAAACTATAATGATTACGACTGTCACACATGGATAAAACAATTCATTCCTAAATTCTTAGTCCTTAATCTGGCATAAAAGTTCATTCCATTTCTTATTATGTATCATGTCCTACATCACAATGTGTTGAGTGCCTTATGTTTGTTTTACAAAATAAAAAATAATGTAACACCTTGAAATATTGGTTCCAGACACACATTTGATGGTACCGATCTTCATATAATTTGTGTAGAATGCACAATTTAGCTCTTGGACCTTCTAGTAATAATAATGTACAAAATGCTGTGTATATATGACCGGACGGCAGCAACAAGTCGCAATCATGAAAAAGAAATTCCGCGTAGATTTAGCGCTCAGGTATAGTGCTATACGGTATCACATGTTCAGTCACGTCCATCTATAGTCGTTTCTTAATTGTTAAAGAAATATATTTTTCTTCCATCCAACAAATTGTCATTATATGATTGTAAAGAAATTCGTCCCACTTGTTTTATATGCCCGTATGTTCATTACAAATTGTTATTAATCTTCAGAACACAATCATATACCAATCGTCAAAAAATGTCGCATGGAATTCGGGACCTTATGACAAGGACAAACCTTACTTTTAGATATTGCTCACGAGCTATTTAGTGAGTCAAATGAACTATACATCTAATGTGAAACATTTCAACCTGCATATTGTAATTCTGTGGAATTAAATTATATGAAAGAGGAACTTTTGCCCCCTTAACGTAAAGTTTGTGGTTGGTCTTGTATACAAATGATGTCAATAATGTGGTCGATATGTTATGGAGTCACCATTTTCCTACATTGATCACAATTGCCACTAATATATTGATCACATACCATCTGAAATTTAATTTATAGTACACGCAACTATTTATATGTTGCCTGTATCTTAACCTGTATGAGGATCTGTTTTTCCAATATAATTTCACGTCTCTTGAAAAAGTATCCTTGTTTAAAAAAAATATTTTTATCCGCCAACAAATCATGCAAAAGTAGTTGAGTAGGGTATCAGATAGTCTATAGTCTATATAGTCAATAGTCTTTTCTTACTTGCTTATTACTAGGAGACATATTTCGGCAATCTACGAAAATAAACTTGAAAACCAACATGAATATAGGGGTAAGATTACTGAACTACTGCCTAGCATATAAGTGTTTTTTTTTTGGGATTTCCTTGCAAAGAACTACATTAACATTCCATGTTACAAAATGTCGCAATCATGATAGAAATGTTTTCAAATCATAAAAGAAGGACTTCCAGGTTTTTAAATTGTTACAAATCACAATGCTGTACGGGGTCTTGAAGTTAGTGTGATACCTTTGGTAAAAAGTAATGTAGAAGTACTCGAAATATTGGTATTTTTTCATTGATCGATTCGCAAAAATCACCAAAAACTATTACTAAAATTCTTTCAAAATTTGTTTATACCCTCAACATTTAGGCCCACGAGATTATCGAAATAATGATTTTAGACCCCAAGTGTGTTTAGACGAAATCCATTTCAGACAATTTGGAGTCGGTCTACCCATGTCCGTCTGTCTGTCTGGCTGTCTGGTGCGCACGACAACTCTCGAGGAATCAACCTATTTGGTTTAAATGTCAGGTCTCGTAAATTTTGTCCAAACTTAGTTCGAAGATGGATCATATCGGTCTACCCTTTCCGTTAATTACCCCACAAAAGTTCAAAATTTTTCACTAAGATTATTCCCACGATAGTTCCAGAAGGGACCAACCGAATTATTCCAATCTAAGGATGTGGAGATATTAGTTCCATGCATATATCAGCTTCGAATATGGACTATATCGGCCCAGTCCTTTGGAAAAGTATAGTTTAACCGTTTTGAATTTGTTTGAAACATGTTCGCCTTGCAGCCCCACTTTACGACGGTGCAATTTTTTTTTTGGGCAAATCCATACTTCTTGAGACGACGAAAATTTAAATGACTAGTGCCTAAGATAACCCTCAAAGGGATAAACCGGGTTGGTCTTAATTTTGTACCTCGTATTATTTCTTAGAGACTTGGATTACGTGCGAATTTGGACTACATCGGAACACTCCTTCGGGTGCATCCCACACAAATTTTGGAAAGATATGGACTATTCATCTCGATAAATATACTCTGATTATCTTACAAAATTTAAGGCTTCTTTAATCTGCCTACCTAAGCTCTTGTAAATTTTGTGTTGAGTGGGCTGTAAGTCATCTGAGTGAACAAAATTCATTGGCTGAGTATTTTACGAATACATATCCGCAAAAATTATAGTTCTCTATTCTCATAAAAAAATTAGGGAAAATTGTTTCCTAATTGAGTCCTGTAGTTTGATGAGAATTTATGATGGATATACCGGCCAGATAATTTTATACATTGATATATCTAACGGCGGTATATCAAAATTGAAAATACGTTGTTATCGATTGAAGGGGTTAGAAACAAATTTATTCTTAGTTTGGCTTATGGGATCCACCTAAACAAATCCTTTGGAATAAAACCACAAATAAAACAGAAAACTACGGATTAAGTTCAAATTTAAATTAAAAATATCCAAGGCAACCATAAAACATAAAACTACGGGTTAAGTTCAAATTTAAATTGAAAATATCCAAGGCAACCATTGGTTTCAACTTTATGCAAATTTTGTTAAACTCTTCGATTTTCTTAATGCTTAATAATAGCAAAATTATTTTCTACTCATTTTCACAGCATTTGTAGTGTCACTTTCGTGTTTCATTCATTCCATGAAACTATGGTGATAGGTGCTGGGTGGTAACGTAATTTTTTTCGCAGAAAAATTTTTACTTTGATATTTTGTTTTTTCATTTGTGAAATATTATTTCTGTCCCATGTTTCTTGTAGTTTCTTTATTTCTTAGATACCTATTCTACAATTTCTTGGATGGTTTACTAAGAAAGTCAGCAGTAGCAGCAACAGCTACTATAAGAACAAAATTGCAGAAATTGCTATGAAACTGTGACAGAGTGCCAGCATTTGTCTCCTGAGAACACTACAATTCCCAAACAACAAACGAAGATGTTTTTGTGTCATGAACTTTTGCTATTGCTGCCGGTCTTGGAGTGGCTACTAAACATGGCACCAGAACGTATTCCCATCACAAAACATTGAATTCACATTTTATTTAATATTTTTCTATTAAAGACCTTTATGGTGCATTGTGCTGCTAGAAGCAATGTCCCGCAATGTGTGAATATGCAATAATCACACATACCCAGTGCCAATTATTGGTATCAATTTAATCGTTACTTGGTGTTATTATATTTGCAATAATTGTTGTGACCACTGGGAACTTCAAATATCAAATACTTGGTAGTTCGTTCAAAAAGTGTAGCTAAAACCATCAAAGTACCTCAAAGTGGTTTGTGCGTGACCTAATTATACCCCACTCCACAATGTGGGAAGGGTATTATAAGTTTGTTTTTCTAAAATTCATGTAACTCCGCGAAATATTCGTCGTAGACCCCAAATGTTGTATACCAAAATTCATATCTCGACGAGATAAAGCGATTGTGAGGTATGTGTCCGTCCGTCCGTCAATTAAAAATTGTAATCAAACTCCAGGCCGCAATTATGAACCGATCATAATGAAATTTTGTATGGAAGTCAGCTTCAGACCAGAATAGAAACCTATTGTTATTATCGTAAAATATTTAGGGGTTGAAATTTTATAGCAGCTCTGCAGGTCACAATAATAGTTCGATCAGATCCAAATTTTAAACGAAGTTTGAGTTTATGCCATAGAAGAAGATTGCAATTTAATATTAATATTAATTTTAATGGACCAAAACTTTTGTGTGAAAAATGGTAACATTTCTATATGACTTCTATCTTTATTCCTGGTAGACAAACTCCGCCCACGTGCGTTATTTTTCGAAGATGATCTCCCGCCATTTCCATAGGTGTACTTGGTACGATAACAGAGTTACAGCCTAATATTTACAGGGATCATACAGTTTTATTTGTGTGTAGTGTAACCATAATCACGCTAGAGTTCGCAGTTAAAGCTTGGTACTTAAATTTTTGAAAGAGGTAAGAATTTTGGTCAAGGAAGATACCAATAATTTTGGATAATTACACCGTGCAGAAGCACTTTTAGGGTGTGGAAAATTTCACTTGAAGATGAAAGCCCTTGATGAAAATATTAAGAACCCAATAGGAATTTTTTTGCCATATGTCACGTTTCTGAGATATCGCGTGATTCAGTTTTTTATTTTTTCCCTAGAATACTTGGGAAAATAACTCCATATCTCTGTTTGGCGTTGTTTTAGCTTCGTTTTGAGGTGACATGTCTGCAGTCAAATCGATTGGCGAATCTTTTTGTAGAACATTTTATTCTTCTAACTCAATGCCTTTCATGTCCTTTTTGTCCTTTATTTCTTGAAAGTACTACAAGATGAGATTTTTCAGCATCCATATATTTTACAAAAATGGTGTAGTGGTGTAGGGTATCACATAGCCGGTCCCGTCCGATTATAGCCCTTTCTTATTTGTTTAAATTCATAAATAAAATAAACGTTATTTAAGTCATTAAAAGCCAAAAGTTCAGTCATTCTCGCTAAAATAAATCATTTTTGAGAAAAAAGAAAAAGTCATAACAAGAAGGAAAGGAGAGGAAAGGAAAAGAAAGGGAAGCAAAGGAAAGAAGAAAACATCATAGCACTAATATACATATGTATGTTAATGAAGTTGTATGTTCCGAATCCATTGCAGAAGATAAAATTGTAATTAAAATATGATAATTAGATATTTTTCATGATTTTTATGTTTATAAAGTATTAATAAATATTTTTAAATTCTCATCTATTTTCTTTACATACATATTTGATACCCATGTATTTTTTTCAAAAACAGAAAAACTCGTACTCCTATTTTATTTATGAAACATTCCTTGAATTTAAAAATTCTCATGCATTTCAAGGACTGAAAACTAAATTGTAGTTGAATACGGTTACACATATATACATATGTACATTAATACATGTGCACATGAACCTATGAAAGTATGTATGTTTAGAGAGTGTACTTCTCATTTATTTATTTATTTTTGTCATATTTGTAGTCAAACCAGGAGGGCCAAACATGCAAATTTTTATAGGATTTTAGACAAAGTCATGAATTCACCCAGTGGAATAACGTCAACTTCACAAACGTTACGTCATAAATGTATTTACCTACACTCAACCATGAAAACAAACAGATGAAATTCGGGTTATGTGATAAGAAAACAAGCAAACAATTTTATACAACAACTAGTGTTACAATGAGATTCCAAATAATGTCATATCATGAAATAACTAAAAAATTTTGTTAGAGAAAAAAATCATATGTAAATACAACAATTAAAAAAGGGACATAGTCGGACCGACAGACCGTGTGATACCCCACACCACTACCCCTGGGCACTAGCTTTCCCCGGTATTTCCTTTTTTGATAGCGACATTTTGTATGCGTCCGCTTGTACTCACATATGTATGTTGATTTACAAATAATGAAATGCTGGAATGGTCAAGTGTTCCTTATGTCCATAATGGGTATACAAATCATTTTAGCGTCAAAATATGAAGAAGAATTAGAATATGCACAGAAGTAGAAATGGAAAAGTGAAAAGTTCCCATTTCGTACATAATTTATTTAGTTACACTGTTGTTAGATCGGGTTCGGATTTTATGGCTCTATCGAATCATGGCTAAATATTAAGTTTTTAAAGAAAATGGGGGCTATATCTTTGAAATCAATACGAATCTTTCCATGGCATCCGCAGCAAACTTGTAGATAAGAACAAAAAGAATGTATTTGGAAACATAATGAACACGAATAACCTCACTTATGGTCTCAAATTTTACAATATATCTAAAATTTCCGTGATTTGTACATATTTCGCAGCGTATCTCCAAAACCGTAAAATTTTTCTTAATGTTATCTTTGGGGGAAATATTCGCTGGAATGTAATGCACAAAACTTCAGAACATATCATTGTTGTAAAATTCCTCTATCGCGTTGTTTCTATCATATTTTTCAACGACAGTTTGATAAATATATCAAAAATGCATTGAAATTTCAAATTTGAGAATGAACAGCCTGTGTGAACGTTGTTTGAAATAGGTTTTGTAGAAAGTATGATATGAAATACCTCCTAAACAACATGAAATAAGTGTTTTACAGTTTCCGAATGTTCTGAAGAATTGTTGAGAGCATTATTTGGAAAAATTTGTCTAAAGGCTACTTGGTTCAACCCTCAATAGTTTAGCAGTTACTGACCATAATTCCAGAAATTATGTAATCTTTCTTATATTATACTAATTTTGATGCGGTGTTTTGTAGTTCGTCTGTTTGACATATCGACACCTCCAAATAATAGTATGCTAAGTCTGAAAAGTGTGTGTTTGCAGGAGAAGCTCTCAAAGTTTAAAGTTTTCTTTGACCTTCACTACTATTCTGAGTAAACATTTGTTTATAACTTCTGTTCGGATTGACCGATCATTACCAAAATTTGACAGAATTTAAGTTAAAGGACGTAAAATGTAAAAATGTAAAGAACTTGAAAACATGCTAAGTCGACTTAGCATACTATTGTTTGGAGGCGTCGATATAAGTTCTACTACTTTAGGACTACAATATTGTTGAAGACCGCAAAGCAAAATTCTTATTAGTTTCTGAGATAAAGCCCGGATCATTCGAAAAAGAGTGGTTTTTGCCCGGTATAGAGGAGGCTATAAAATCCAAACCCGATCTAAAAACACGAAACCCAACAAAAGGTTTTGTAGTCTTAATATGTACCTTCAGAAAATGCCCACTATAATTTGTTTGCATTTTCAGTGTTGCACAGTGTTATATTTACTCCTAAATACTGTAAACACTTAGAAAATTTTCATTCACAATTTAAGGTCTATTTTACCCGAAATTTGTATCCATTTCCGGTCCATGACGTTAAAATTCACATTCAAACCACAGTCGGAAAATTAAAAAAAAAATAAACATCAGACAACGGAATTATGCTGAAAAACTTCGCAAAAACCAAAGTATATACGAGAGCTACAAGAAAAGTTTCTGGTCTAAGAAAAGGCGAATAATTATCATCACAAAAAGTTGTATTGTTTTGTAAAGTATACTTAAGCATTATATATAAGACACCTCCAAAACATGGAACATTTCAACATGATCTTTTGACGAAGAAAATCGTTAACCACGCCATTTTTCTTGATGTGTGGTAATAACAAGTAAAAAAGCGTTCAGTTCGGCCGGGCCGAACTTTTCATACCCTCCACCATAAAATATTCTGAAATAAAATTGAATAATTAGTTTTCATTCCTGTCCCCAACTTTAAGTGGGTACGTTAAAATGTCAGATAATGTACATAAAATGCTTCATTCGGGAGGCCCTTTTATATGGTGCCTATATCTAACTATGTATGTTGACAATTTTTGGTGGGCTAGAAATTGGAAGGTACTGTTATATAGGGGTTATAATAAAACATTGACCTATGTTGACAGTTTTTGATGGGAGCCTTTAATGTCAAATAACTCCTAATTCGGTTAAAAATTGCAGCTAGAATCCTTAAAATACCGAAAATCGGTACATAACGTTGGAACTTCAAATGTCATTAACAGCTAGTTCGTAGGTATGTGGGCTATACGAAAATATGAACTTAAATGAAAAATTTTTGTAGCAGAATTTTTGTTGGCTTTTAAATTTCAAATTACAGAAAGTTCGTCCAAAATATAAAGCTAAGGTACGGAAAATCGGGAGGTTTGTTTTGGGGCTATACCAAAACATGGACCTAAGTTCGGTAAACATTTTAAGTAAAATCCTCAAAGTACCGAAAATCGGGAAGTGTCGTTATATTGGGGCTATGTTGAAAATTGTTGATGCAGATGTGTGGTGACCACTACAACCTTCAAATGTCAAATTACAGTTAGTTCGGTTAAAAATTGTAGCTAAAATTGCCAAATTACTGAAAATTGGGAGGTACCGTTATATGGGAGCTATATCCGAACATAGACCTATGTTGACAATTTTTGATGGAGAGGTGTTGTGACCACTAAGAAAATGTCAAATTACTGCTAGTTCGGTTTAATATTGTAGCAAAAAAAATCAAATTACTGAAAATCGGGAGGTACCGTTATATGGGAGCTTTACTAATACATCGACTTTTCTTGACAATTTTTGGTGGAGAGGTGAGGTGACCACTAAGAACCAAATGTCAAATGTTCAAATTACAGATAATTCGGTTAAAACTTGTAGGTAAAATTCTCAAAATACCGAATATCGGGAGGTACCGTTTTATGGGGCTATTTCAAAACATGGACCTATGTCCACTAGTTATATAAGTTTTTTGGTCACTAAGAACCCTAAATATCAAATTATAGCTAATTTGGTCTAGAAATGTGACTTAAAATGTCAAAATACCTGAAACCGGGCGGTAACGTTATATGGGGGCTATACCAAAACGTGGACATATGTCCACAACTTTTGTTATATACGTTTATTTACACCTAAGAACCCTAAATGTCAAATTATAGCTAAATCGGTCTGAAAGTGTAGCTAAAAACGTCAAAATACCGTAAATCGGGAGGCACTGTTAGATGGGGGCTATACCAAAACGTGGACCTATGTCCACAAGTTTTGTTATATAATTTTATTGACATTTAAGAACCCTAAATGTCAAATTATAGCTAAATCGATCTGAAAATGTAGACCGTTATATGGGGGCTATACCAAAACGTGGACCTATGTCCACAACATTTGTTATATAAGTTCATTGACACTTAGGATCCCTAAATGTCAAATTATAGCTACATCGGTTTGAAAATGTAGGTAAAAACGTCAAAATACCGTAAATCGGGGGTACCGTTATATGGGGGCTATACCAAAACGTGGACCAATATAGCCCATCATCGAACTTGACCTGCCTGCAAACAAAAGACGCATTTTCTCAAAACTTCAGACAATTTTGGTGGAGAGGTTTGGTGACCACTAAGAACTTCAAATGTTCAAATTACAGCTAATTCTGTGAAAACTTGTAGGTAAAAATCTCAAAATACCGAAAATCGGGAGGTACCGTTACATGTACCTATGTTCATAATTTTTTTCGAATGCAAGTTTTTTGGTCACTAAGAACCCTAAATATCAAATTATAGCTAATTCGGTCTAGAAATGTGACTTAAAACGTCAAAATACCTGAAATCAAGCGGTAACGTTATATGGGGCTATACCAAAACGTGGACCTATGTCCACAAATTTTGTTATATAAGTTTATTGGCACTTAAGATCCCTAAATGTCAAATTATAGCTAAATCGGTCTGAAAATTGTAGCTGAAAACGTCAAAATACCGTAAATCGGGGGGTACTGTTATATGGGGGCTATACCAAAACGTGATCCTATGTCCACAAGTTTTGTTATATAAGTTTATTGACACTTAAGAGCCCTAAATGTCAAATTATAGCTAAATCGGTCTGAAAATGTAGCAAAAACGTCAAAATACCGTAAATCTGGGGGTACCGTTATATGGGGGCTATACCAAAACGTGGACCTATGTCCACAACATTTGTTATATAAGTTCATTGACACTTAGGAACCCTAAATGTCAAATTATAGCTACATCGGTCTGAAAATGTAGATAAAAACGTCAAAATACCGTAAATCGGGGGTACCGTTATATGGGGGCTATACCAAAACGTGGACCAATATAGCCCATCATCGAACTTGACCTGCCTGCAAAAATTTCAGCGTCCTATCACCATTTTTGTGGATGCTAGAGTGATTACCACAGACGGACGGACGGACATGCACAGATCGACTCAGAATTTTACCCTGATCAAGAATATATACATTATAGGGTCGCAAATGAGTATTTCAATGCGTTAAAAACGGAAAAACAAACTTAATATACCCTCCATACTATGGTGGAGGGTATAAAAAAGTCATTGGGTGCCAAGTCATGGCTGTACGGCGTATGACTTCCACGTTTTGTTCGGTCATAAGCTGCTGGTCTGAATCGATGTGTGAGAGTTCGCATTGTCATGGTGCACAATGATTCGTTTTCTCTTATTTGTCTTTTGAATTAATCCGAAGACTACAGGAAAAAAAATGTGGTGTACAACTCAAAATTAACCGTCCGCCTTATAGTCTTCCCATAGTCAGCTTAGCCGAAAAACAGGGGACCATTTGCATCCAAGTGCTTCTTCGATGAAAAATTTTCGTTGGATTTGGCTCGTCTTCGATGACCCTCATGGTCGACTGCTGCTTTGTTTCGGGCTCATACGCATAGATCCATGATTCGTCACCACGACCACGGATACCCGAAATTCCTAAATTTGTTAACTATTTTTAATGGAGATGTTTCGAGACCACTGAAAACCTCAAGTGCCAAATTACAACTAGTTCTCAACTTCCACAAAATACCGATAATCGGGCTATACCAAAGCATGTACCTTTGTTGACAATTTTTGGTAGAGAAGTTTCATGACCGCTGAAACTTCAAGTGTCAAATTACAGCTAGTTCGGTTAAAAATTTTAGCTAAAATCCTCAAAATACCGGAAATCGGGGGGTACCATTACAGGGGGGCTATTCCAAAACATGGGTATATATTGACGATTTTTGGTGGAGAAATTTTGGGACCACTGAGAACCTTTAATGTAAAATTACAGCTAGTTCGGTCAAAAAATGAGCTAAAATCCCCAAAATACCTTAAATCTGGAGGTATCGTTATATGGGTGATATACCAAAACTTGGACCTATCTTGATACTTTTTGTAAGGAAGTTTGTTTGGCATTGGGAACATCAAATGCCAAAATTCAGCTAATTCGGTTAGAAAATGTATCTAAAAGACTTAAAATATCTAAAATAGGGAGGTACCGTTATATGGGGGCTATACCAAAACTTGGATCTATCCTGATAATTTTTTGTAGTTTTATAGTTATTTGGATTCTCAAGTGTCAAATTTCAAATTAGGTAAAAAATTTAGTAAAATATTTTAAATCGGGAGGTACCATTATATGGGGCCTATGCCAAAACGTGATAGGTCCACCATTTTTGGTGCAGAATTTTATTGACCTCTTGAAATTGCAGGTGTCAAATTGAAGCCCCAAAAAAACCTTAAATCGGGAGGTACTGTTATATTGGGTCTATAGCAAAACGTGGACCTATCTTGAAAATTTTTAGTGGAGAAATACGAGCAGACATACCTGGGAAGATGGAAATCGGAAAGTCGTATTCCATTGTATTTGCCCAATTTCCTTATGAACTAGTAGGAAAGTTTCAGTCGGCTTTACTGACGGAGTTATATCCTCAGCCTCTGACAAAAAAGAAGCAAATAAAACAATTATGTCGTATGCTTCAAAATTTGTAGGTACTGTAATATGGGGCTTTACAAAATCATTGACACATAGCGAGGCAAACTTCTGATTCATAGAGAACTCGAAATATTAAATTACGTTAAACTAATCTTGGATGATATTTTTGACAAAGTTTGACCATGAAAACATCATTCTACAAAAAAATGGAAAGACGAGTCCTCGAACTACATTTTCCCAAATTTTGTGTGGGAGGTACCCGAAGGACGGTGCCGATTTTGTGTGGGAGGTACCCTAAGAACGAGATCAATATAGTCCATATTATAACCTGATACATGACTGGATAAAATAACACGATGTGCAATGGTTAGACCAATCAGAAACTCCCTGTGAGAGTGATCTAGCGGATTTGCCATTTGAGTTGGTTCCGTCAAGATTTCTTGGAGCATTTAGTATGGAAGTGCTCCCGAAAAAAATTGTACCGTTGTAAAGGGGCGATAAGGAAAAACTGCTGAAACATATGTCAAAGCGATCCGTGAGAAGCTCTTTAACTTCACCTTTTCCGAATTTTGTCTGGGAGGTTCCCGAAGGTGTGGAAAGATATGGCCCCTTTTTTGAACATTAACTAGTTTGGACAAACTATTATGAAGAGCAAAATTTGGTTCAAATCAATTGTTCCGTTCGGGAGTTATCGTGTTCACCAGCCAGCCAGATAGACTAACTGTGTCGATCCGTTTATAACACATCAAAATGCGATCAAACCACAGGGACGGCTTACGGTAAATTTTTTGGCCTAACAGTCCTTAAACTGAACTTAAACAAACAATTTTTAACTTTTGTGTTTGTGGTACCCATCGCCGAACTTGGTCTATGTTCGGAAGACGTGCATAATTTGGAAAAAAATGCTCACCTCTTGGAACCTTAACACGGTGCTCTTGAAGCAACTTTAAATGGGAGGTGCTTACACCTGCGAAGTTTTTGCGGATTTTGAAACTACAATGTTCATAGATGAGAAAAATCAAAAAACAAAAAAAAAACGTCGGAGCGGTTTTTAAATAAATCGCGATTCAAGTTGACATTTTGAGGGATTTTTAAGTTTTCATGATTTTGCTTGGAAACCATAAGTCCCATCGAAATGGGACTATAAGATTCTCTCACAGCTATAAGATTCTCTCTAGTCACATTTCGATAAGACTTACCGTTTTCAAGCAAATCGTGAAAACCTAACAAAAAAGCTAAAACTGTGACTTGAACATCTATATATCTCAAAAATGGTAAAATCTATGAACAAATTATAACAGCCAATCCTCTAGAGAATTTTCACAGCTGCAGCATTTTCTTAAGTCCCATTTCGATAGGACATTGCTGTTTCAAAATCCGCAAAAACTTCCCAGGTGTAAGCGGTTTTCACTTAAAGTTAGTTAAGGCTCACCATGTAGGAACTTGTTTTATAAGGAGACGATAGAGTCAATGCATTGTCCCAATTTGAACTTCCATATCTCAATAACGGTAAAACCGACGAAATTACCATAAGGGCCGATCATGTAGAGAATTTTCATAGCTGCAACTCTTTCTATAGTTCCATTGCGATAGGAATTATGGTTTCAAAGCAAAATCGTGAAAACCCAAATGACCCCTAAAAATGTCAACATGAATCGCGATTTCTTTAAAAAGCGCTACATGGGTTCTGAACGCTTTTACAGCATCTTCTGACGATTGCTGGTATTTTTCGGGTTGACACACATAGTTCTATGATTCGTCACCTGGATCCATTCTAAGACTAAACGTCTTTTGAAGCACCGTGATCGTAGTTTTGCGAAATTTCTTGCACCGATCGACACGGGATCCAACGAGGAAGCCTCATTTTGGCGCCAGGTGTTCATGCAATATTAAATGTTAGTTGGTGGAATAAATGCCCAAGGATGCCTCTATTTCAGGAAAAATTTGTATTCGTAAGTCTTTTTGTAACCCATTACAAACTAATGTAAACAAAAACAAGTAAGAAAAGTCTATAGTCGGACGGAGCCGACCATGGGATACCACTATCCTTGAACAATCGCTCTCCACGGAACTTCTTTTCAATGATTGTGAAAATTTAATTATCAAATATCAGAGATGTAATATAGAATACTTATGTCCAAAACCAAAAACTTATCTAGCATGCAAAGACATTTTTGTAGCAGTAAAGGAAAATTTAATTCACACAAACTAAAATGTTTTGAAACCCACTTATGTAGTACTACTACTTCCGTTGTTTAACCGCTACGTTATTGAAATTTTTACCAATTTCACGCATAAGTTTCAGTCCATTTAACCCGATATGTATTATCTGATCTACACGTTGGTTTGTACGCTTCTTCTTCATCATAAACTCAAACTTTTTTAAAATTTTGCGGGTTATTATTTTGACCTACAGATAGAGTTTGGGAATTCCCGACTTTTTTCCATTCCCGGGAAATCGGGAATACAAATTTCTCATTCCCGGGAATTCCCGGGACTATGAGAAATCGAGTTTGTGGGGCATAGACGTGACAGAGAGCAAACATAAAGGAAATAAATACTCCTTATATGTATAGTTGTATCATTAGTTATCTCTTTGGAAAAATTTTAAGACGATACGCCAAAATCTTGAAAGTACCAATACATCATATATGGCAGCTGTTCAAGCCAACCAATTCTTCCTGACTAATTTGCGGAGATTATAGCTTTGTTCCTTTACTTGTTATATAATAAAAGGAGCAAAAGAGAGAAGTTATCTCTGCTATCAGAGAACTGTGAAAATTGCTCTCACGTAACAAGTTTTGCACAAAAGTAAAGAAACGGAAAAATAGTAGATCTGGCAGCAATGTCAAAAAACAAACATGGCTGCTTAAAAAAATAACAAACAAAATAAATTTCACCGTTTTTTATTTCACTGGTTTAAATTTTTTTATTTTATTTTATTTTATTTTGCTTTGACAACGCGCGTAGTTTTCTTTTTTCCTTTTGCCTTAATTGTCATATAATGTCAAATCAGCAGTTTGACACATTTTCCACTTTTTACACAACGAAATTTGTCGAGCAGAAAATAGTAAAAGAGAAAGCCATTTTGGCTCTCTCACTCTCTTAAAAATTGCTTCCAGCTTTACTACTTTTTGGGGTTAAGGAACGCTTTCCTAGTTAAAAATGATAAAACATGAAGAAACTTTAACGTAAAGGAACAAAGCTTATATAAATTGCTGTTTCCATCGACCATCGTCGCAAAGGCTTCCTTCTTATCAAAGAGTGCTCTATTTTTAGGTCAATGATATGGGGAGTTCTTTTTATGGTTCGAAGGGGGTGTCGATCATAGAATAAATCCGTTGATAATAGATTTTTACAAGGTTGACCTTTTGTGTACAAAGCTTTACAATTGAACCACGGTGGCACCAAAGATATAGTGGCGTATTTATATGAACATACATACTATAGTTATTACTGACTTCCATTCCTAATATACACGACTTGCCACTTGCACATTATACAGTTTTTAATATTACATACAATAATTTTGGAGAAAACAGCAATTCGGATCGATCACAGAGTTTATATCTTAGCAACTTAATATACTTCAAAAATGCCATTAATAAAAATGTGGACTAGAACAACAAGGAAATGGCTCCAAAAAGTTCAGAATTATTGAGGTTATACAGACTTCGAATTCCAGAAAAAAACAATAATTATTGAGACGACCAAAATGTATGTACTTTACACGAATTATCGCGATTTTTACTATGGACCCTAAGTTTGTTACAAATGATCGGGAATTACGAATTATCGGGACATGAATAATCGCTATTATTATATACGAAAAATACAAATACCCGTATTCCCGGGAATTTCAAAAAAATTTCCCGGGAAATCCCGTTCGAAAAAAATCGAGAATTCCCGGGAAATCCCGGGTCGGGAATTCCCGACCAGAAACTCTACCTACAGAGCCGCTACAAAATTGGTTAAAATTTTGTTTTTGGTCCATTTCATCCCCTGAACATTTCACGATCATCACCAAAAACTAATCATTTTTATTCTGGCCCGAACCCAACCTCCTTAAAAAATTCGTTACAATCGGTCCATAATTGCGGCCTTAAGCTTGTTTACAATTTTTAATGGACGGACACACATCGCTAAATCGCTTTATCTCGTCGAGATATGAATTTCGGCAAATAAGGGGTCTAGGACGAATATTTCGTGGTGTTACATAAACTTTTATAGAGACAATAAGCAGTATGGGATAAAAATATGGTTCTCTACACAGAACCCATTATATATTAGGCAGTAGGCCCGTTATGTAGCAAACACTTTATTGCAATTTACATCAGAGGAAAGGTCAGTAGTTTTTTTCCATATGTAGGCTACTTTGCGAAATATATATGTCCTCAAGGAACTAAAATATCGACCAAAAATAAAATTTTTATATTTTTCATACAAAAGTAATGGTCCATTTCACCCGCTAAAGAATATCAGATCATCATTCAAAATTTCGTGACTATTGATGTATAATTGTGACTTCTAGCGAGTTTATTATTACACTACAAACAAATAACGGAATATATTAGGCTGTAACTCTGTTATCTGATCATGCACACCAACATAATTGGCATCAATTGAAAGGTCAAGCGTTCCACTTTCAAGTATATCTCACTTGTCCGGAATGTCACTTCCAGGAATTAAGATATAAGCTGTATATTAAAAATTTTCACAATTTTCACACAAAAGTTTTGGTCCATTTAACCCTCTAAATATTATCCGATCGCCATCTCAAATTGCAAGCTTCTCCTTTGTGATATACTCTTACCTTATTTAAAATTACAGCTAGAAAATTGGATAAATATAATGTTTTTGGTCAATTTCACCCGCTAAATATATCACGATCATCACCAATAAGAATAGGGATCTATTCTGATCTGAACCCGACCTCCATACAAAATTTCGTGACGATCGGTCCCTAATTGCGGCCTGGAGCGTGTTTACAATTTATAATGGACAGACGGACGGACGGACGGACGGACACACATCTCAAGATCGCTTTATCTCGTCGAGATATGAAGATTGGTATACCACATTGGGGGTCTCCGACAAATATTTCGCGGTGTTACATGAATTTTTACCAAAACAAACTTATAATACCCTTTTCCACATTGTGGTATAGGGTATAATAACAACTTATATTACTCCTTACTAAGTTATGAGTACGGTGGCACATAGCGTGTGTGTCCGACCACAAATCCGAGGTTTGTGTGCTCAACGCTCACCGTCGGCCGGATACTTTTTGTTAAGAACATGTAAACACATATAAGCACATGAAAGTGTTTAAACAACCCTCGGTGTTCGTTCGCGTTGTCTAGTGTGTAGTGCGTTTGGCTTCAAATCCGAAGTTCTCATGATCAAATCCCGTAGAGAGCAAAATAAAATAAAAATATGTAGAAATTAGAAGAAATTCCCTCCCACCTCAACAGTTCTAAAAATAAAGAAACATACATATGTTTTTTTGTTTATTTTTCTACTGCCAGTAGAATAAGGAGTTATTTAGTAAGGATTTTTTTTCTGGGATCCGTTTACGAACTGCTTAATTTTTTTCTGGCACCGTCGTTTTATAGCTAGTGTCGGCCACGATTTAATCAATTCAATCGTGGCCGACATATTTAATTTGATCGATGAACTCTTGAAATTGTGAAATATTATCACACCACAATGTGGAAGGGTATTATGAGTTTGTTTTGGTAAAAATTCATGTAACACCGCGAAATATTCGTCGTAGACCCCCCATGTGGTACACCAAAATTCATATCTCGATGATATAAAGCGATTTTGAGATGTGTGCCCGTCTGTCCGTCCATTTGAAATTGTAATCAAATTACTGGTCACAATTGTGGACCAATCCTCTCGAAATTTTCCGACCAGAATAGAACTAATTAGTTTTTTATGATCGCGATATATTTAGGCGTTGAAATGCACTATAGGTAATTTGCCCTGTTTTTGAGGCAAAAAGTCGATTTTGCAACTTTTAATAATAATAATTTTTTAGTTGGCATTGAAAAAAGAACATGTCATGTTTAAATTGCAGTCAAAATGAGAATTTCGAAGATGAACTAAAAAAATATATATTGTAAGGCATATTTCAATGTACTTAAAACCGCGGAAAAATAAACCAAATATAAATACAGTAGAACTTCGATAATTCGTAATTCAAGGGACCAGCCAATTTTTACGAATTATCGAAGATTACGATTTATCGAGATTACGAATTAACGAGGTTAAAATAAAAAAATACGAATTATCGAAGTTTTTCATTTATTGAAAAACTTATGTATATAAAAATTCTGAGAAAAAAAACAAAAACTGTTATTCATACAGCTTAAATAAGTACACTTGATTTGAAAACTAAAATAAATGAAATTAAACATGAAAAAAGTCTGGGATATGAGGTTGTTTAAGGATATTTTCTCGTATTTTATCTACTGAGTTTTCTATATGTACTAAATAGTTAAATAATGATTAAAATGATAAAAAATGATAAAAAAGAGCGTAGTTATTGAATTGATGATTTTGCATCTTTATGTGTCACAACTTCTTCGTGATTGTCATCATCACTTTCTTCATTTTGCCCTGAAATTTGTTCCAAAATATCGTCATCTCCCAAATTTCCAATAACACCAACGTCATTATCCACATTTACGTATTCTTCAAAGGTAGCGACATTCTCGGAATTTAAAGGAATACGTTGAAACTCGTTATTGATATTTACAATCGATTCATCGCATAAATTGTAGATCAAATCCTTATCAAAACCGCAAGCTCGGAAGCAATTTTGAATCCACGATTTGCTTATGTTTACCCAACGGTAAAAGCCGTTGACAACGCTTAGTGATCGTGTAATTTCGCAAGAATTATTGATGCTATGCATTTGGTGCATAAACATTTGTAATAAAAAGATGTTACCAACAAAATTGTAAAATTTTTATGAAATTTGAAAATGTTTTGAGGTGAAAAAATTACGAATTATCGAGTGGACCAAAATGCGTGTAATTTTTACGAAATATCGCGATTTTTTCAAGGGACCGGTAGTTTGTTACGAATTATCGAAGATTACGAATTATCGAGGTACGAATTATCGAAGTTCTACTGTATATGTAAAATGGAATAGATTGGCAATTGCGAGAGGAATTTATTTAACATATAATATAGCTTAAACATTTTGGGTAGCCACCAAAAAACACAAAAACTCAGAAATAAATATTTTATTTTTCTTAAACTCACTTCATATAGACTTATACTAAATTGGCCGTGTTTGGCCGTGATTTTGCCACCTAGAACACATTACTGAAAGTCTTCTGCATTGGTATTACTAGGTTTCAAAACCCGATTTTACCCGTTTTTTTGATATTTATGAGATTTTATTAGGTTACTTCCCAATAAAAAGTCTTAAAATTGTGGAAGTTTGGTTTGAGGAAATGAATAATAAATGTAAAAAATATTGTTGGTTACAATTTCATTCCAAGTAAATAAGTAATGGCGACAAATTGTTCGGTATATCCGTGGTTTTCTATAAACTGTGCAGCAGTAGTAAGCTTTATTTTATCTCAATATTACATATTAATCATTAATACGGTTTAAAGGAGTACTAAACTCGTCTTTATTAACGTATATTCTAAAAATATACAAAACTGTAGTAACAATTCGTTGGAAAATCTACTCGCGAGGACAAAAATTGTGTTACTTACTACCATGATCGTTTTCATCAGTTTGTTGTGTATAAGAAAACTAATGAAAATGGCATTGGAAGAAATAACCTTGTTCGTTATATACGTAGTTGCTTATAACCGTTGTTCCTTATATCCGAATTTATCTGTAAAAATCTTTGTTTTATCCCACTTTTACACATAATTAATTTAAAAATTTAAAAAATGCTTTAATTCCGCTGTTATTAATTTTTGTCTCAAAAACAGGGCAAATTATCTATAGTGAAATGGAGCGAAAACAAAATTTTTATCCGATTTTGTAGCTGCTCTAAAGGTCGATCATCACGGAATTTTTAGTAAGGTTAGTCAGAAAATATTTAGCGGGCTAAATGGACCGAAACTTTTGTGTGAAAATTGGTAATGGTATAATTTTATTACTGAACACCAGCGTAAGTTATATTTAGAAAAGGAACTCTTGATATTTTCATTGATGTCAATTAAGTTGATGTACTTGGTCAGATAACAGAGTTACAGCCTAGTGTATACAGGGATCTCACAGTTTTAATTGTGTGTTGTGTAACCATAATCACACTAGAGGTCGCAGTTATAGTTCAATACTGATAACATTTTGCACGAGATAAAGCTTTCGGTCCAGGAAGATGCCATTAATTTTGGTAATCATCAGATAGTGTTTAGCGGGTAAAACTGGCCTTTACTTTTGTCTCTCTTGATATAAATTAGTTCTCTCTCTTGATATAAATTACATCAATGTAGAGGACGGATAAAGGAACAACTGTGTAACAAATAATTGCGTTCCTTTAGTACTTTGTTTTGTTTGTAAACACCTACATTTACCTTCCATGTTAAAAAAATGCTGGAACCATGATAGAGAATTTTTATATCATGATTCAGAAATTCTCAGTTTTTAAGATCATGCAAATTGCAATGATGTAGGGGGTCTTAAAATATTTGTCTTACCTTTATTCCAAAGGAATGTAATACCACAAATTATTATGCCACAAGTTATTTGCCAATTCGGTGAAAACCATAATACAATTTTAATTTTAAGAAAAATATTTGTGTATGTAAAAAAACTGTACGTCTGTAGATTATTAATTAGGGAAAATAACACCCTACGTTTCCAGAAATAATGGTCCATTTATGTGCTTTATCTCTGATGTATTATGATTTATTTATGATGTATATATGTATGACCGGACACCTTAAATATTTCACGCAATTCAGTGAAAACTTGTGTACGGGGGTTGTTGTGTAGGGTATAACATATTCTGCCCGACTATAGACTTCTCTTACTTATTCATTTTGAGAGATTTTGGTTTCGTAACTTCCCTTAGATATTTACAGTATTATATCCGCAATATTTTCAAGAAACAAGTTTTTGTTGCCAATGAAGTATTTTGTTATAAATAACTGGTATCCTAAATAAATTTATCCATTGGCCACCTCTTGATGTTGCGAAGCTTGTCGTTGTTATCTGCGTTAACCGAATTTAACACGGGTTTCGTTTAAAAATATATTTTCTCAGCTAAATGAAAACAATCAAAATTTTGCCATATAAACAAGCAAGCAAACAGATAACGACATTCATGTGAATTGTGAATAATAAAAAAAATCAAATCATTAAGGCATTGTTGTCTTGGCCACTTTAACTAACAAATTGTACGAAGAGGAGATGATTCTGAATGTCGACGTGAATAAAGAGGTTTGGGGTTATGACCTATTCATTTTTAGGGTCATATAAATTCATGCAACATGGCTCATGGTTTATACCAAAAAGGGAGCATTACGGATACAGAAAAAACCTGAATTTTTTAACCATTTAAAAAGGACACGCGCATGCAATTTTTGTTCTGTAAAATAACTTAAAATTTAATGGTTCGTTTCTTGTTTGTTTTGTTTTGTGGGTTCGATTCCCCGGCAAGGCAACATCAGATTTTCAACGGTGGCAAAATACCCCTCAGTAATGTTGGCGACATTTCCTGAGTATTTCAGTCATGTAAAACTTCTCTAAAAGTGGTGTCTTAGGGCACGCCGTTCTGACTCGGCGATAAACTGTAGGTCTCATATCATTGAGCTAATATGAATCGGGGTGCACTCCTAGATATGAGAGAAGACTCCCTGTCCCGCCTGGGATGTTTGTGGAACAATTATTATAATTATTAAGAAGTTATGTTCAAACCAATCTAATGCGTCACGAGCAATAAATACGGGTAGACAATGGCTTGGAAGTAACCGCATAGGATCAAATTACAATAAATAATATTTCTGCTTTATTATCGGATCGAGAAATTTCAAACTTAAAATACCATTTGCGCATTGTGGTGTAGGGTGTAAAAATATTTTAAATTAATCTTTTAATTAATTAATTGAATTAATTAATGAAGTACCACACACCCAACCACTATGATACGTTATGATAGCTAGAAGACAAAGGCTGATTTTGATAACTTCTATTTATACAACCATTTTTACAAATTTGTAGATATGAAGTATTTTTTGAAGTCTTTTTCTATATCAAGTCACCCTAGTGTCTTGTCTAAGAATCATTTTCTCAATACATACACATGTACAATCAAAGGGGAGTTTCCTTCATAAATTTTAATACCTTCCATTTCGGAAGTTTGGTATGATAGGTTGGCAGTGGCTTGGAACGCTAAGAACTAAGTTTAGAACTTAAATACCAAATAACTTCCCATTGGGGACGTAAATGTGAATGAAAACATCACAAAACCTGAAACACCAAAACGTCATCCATGTTTATAACATTCGGTGGAGAAATTGTTGACCCCTTCAAAAGCTAAATGACAAATACCTGACAATTTGGACAAAACACATGGATAAAAACTTTGGAGTGCCAGAAATCAGGCAGTACTGTTATACGGGGGCTATTCCAAAACGTGGACATATGTCCATGAAAGTTTTTTGACAACAAGGAGCGCTAAATGACAAATAATAGCAAATTCGGTCGGAAAATGTAGCCCATTTGTAGCTATTCCAAATTGTGGACTTGCATATTTCCTCAATTTTGTGGTGGAGAAATTTTTTGACCATTGGGAATCTCAAAGTGATTAAATACATCCAAATTGGGCCAAAAACGTCGATAAATACGTAAAATATACCTTTGAGAAATATTGCGGTATGCGAAGGTTGGATCGATGTCACTCACTGGAATTGATAGTTATCGTACCCACCACCATTTTGATTACCAACGAAGGATTCTTTTGAGCTCTATCACCATTTAGGCAGGATGCATGGACTTGTCCACGAAAAATCTGCACTTAAGCGAAAATTTTGAACTTTTGTGAGGGGTGTACCCACAGTGGTTGCAAAATATAACCCATACCTTGATTTAAATTTGGGAAAACATTACGACGTGCAAACGTCATTTGGTCAGCGTGAGATTTTTTAGAGCGTTTGGATAAATTTGTAGATTTGATTAACATATTTTAGTTTTTTAGCCATCTACAAATTCTTTTATTTCCAACATACATACAGTCGAAACAGCTTATAACGTCGTCGTTTATAACGTCATATCGCTTATAACGACGAAATCCCAAAGTCCCGAATTTCTGCCCTTTATATTCCACACAAATAAATATCGCTTATAACATCATCGCTTATAGCGTCATATCGGTTGTATCGTCGGATTTTTATGAAATATTTGAATTTTGAAGAAACATTTTTCCCAATATTTTGTTGTTGTTGTTTTTTTTTTTTTAATCAAACAACATCAAACCACCAAACATATGCACAACATGGTCGAAGATGGGGTTAGTCAACTGAATTACGACTGCCATTTGGGCGGTCTCAAGTCAATTAAGCTTGACTTTTTGCCACCCAATGTCACATCTGTTTTACAACTCATAGACTAAGGAATAATAAAGTCATTAACATCGCATTTCTGGGATCGGCAAATATCCACTATCCTGGCAAGAATAAAAAAGGATGAAAGTGCGAAATGAAATGTGTTGGATGCAGTGTTATTGTTGGATGGCGAAGCCTTGAAAAATTTAGCGTCTTCTGTCATTGCTAACTGTTTCCATTATGCGGGATTAATGGTCCGTTGAACGACTCTGAAGACATTTGTCTCCATTCTCATTTCTCCCCACACTTGGAAGATATTGATGAATTAGTTGCCATCGATGCCGTGTATAATGACGACGACATAATATTGGAAGTTTTATATGAAAGCAATTCTAATGAAGAAATTGAGGATACGCCAGTGTCAGAGGGATACCTAACACTAGAAACTCTTTAAAAATCTATTTACTCAAAATATGTTACAACAAAGAATGGGTTTCCAAAACTTTCAAAACTCAGATCTGAGTTAAAATTAAACCTATGAATTCCAAGAAAGATAACACTAAAATAACAGTTTATTTTAAATAAAACCATAATATTTGCTGAAGAATGAATTGAATATCCTTATATTTTATTATTGTGTTTTTAAATCTTTTATACGTATATAGAATGAACAAGTACAAAAATTGAATTGGATTTATTAATTTAATTAATAAAACAACGTATTTATACCCAAAAGACACTATACATAATATAATTTTACCTCTTTTATTAATATCGTTTACAACGACTATCGCTTATAGCGTCAGAATTTCGTCGGTCCCATGGTCTACGAGGGCGTATACAAAATGTTTTTTTTTAATTTCATATACATAATACATCACCCATTCTCATTACGTCCATTAAAATTAGAGATGGACAGTGGGTAAATACCCAATGGGTAAATACCCGGTAAATTGGGTAAATTGGGTAAATACCCATTTGTGGGTATTTATTTGGGTATTTACTATATTGAATCGCCAATACAACATCTTAGACCCTATTTCTGGGTTTAAGTTATGAAATCGTTTCAAAATGGATAGTTTTACAATACTTTAAACTAGTTGGTAAATACTTGGGTAAATACCACTTGACGTTGGCTGACAAAATGTGGCTCAAAACTTTCTTATATTAATAGTATTAAAGGTATTGAAAATGGAGTCCCAGAGATAAAGAGTTTTTACCCACTTTTGGGTAAATACTCGAAATCGGGGTACCCTTATATGGGGGCTACAGGAAAACGTGGACCTACGTTGACAAATATGTGCAAGGATATATTATACTCCTTGAGGACTCACTGTGCCAAATTACAGCCAATTTGGTTGTAAAATGTGGCTAATAGTTAAAAATACCTTAAATCGGGAGGTACGGCTATATCGGGGCTATATCAAAACATGGACCCAGGGACTCCATTTTCAGTACCTTTAATACTATTGATATAAGAAAGTTTTTAGCCAAATTTTGTGAGCCTACGCCAATGGTTCGGCAGATAAAGAGTTTTTACCCAATATTTGGGTAAATACTCGAAATCGGGGTACCCATATATGGGGACTATAAGAAAGCGTTGACCTACGTTGACAAATGTTTGCAAGGATATTTTATACTCATTGAGGACTCACTGTGCCAAATAACAGCCAATTTGGTTGTAAAATGTGGCTAATAGTTAAAAATACCTTAAATCGGGAGGTACGGCTACATGGGGGATATATCGAAACATGGACCCAGAGACCCCATGTTCAGTACCAGAACTTTTTTTGACATAAGAAAGATTTATGCCAAGATTTGTCAGCCTGCGTCAAGTGGTTCGGCAGTTAAAGAGTTTTTACCCAAAATTTGGGTAAATACTCGAAATCGGGGTAACCTTATATGGGGGTTATTAGAAAACGTGGACCTATATTGACAAATTTTTGCAAGAGTATTTTCTACATATTGAGAACTCACTATGCCATATTTCAGCCAATATGATTGTACAATGAGGCTAATAGTTAAAAAATACCTTAAATGGGGAGGTACGGATATATGGGGGCTATATCAAAACATGGACCCAGAGACCACATGTTCAGTACCAAAGTTCTTTTGACATAAGTAAGATTTATGCCAAGTTTTGTCAGCCAACGTCAAGTGGTTCGGCAGTTAAAGAGTTTTTACCCAAAATTTGGGTAAATACTCGAAATCGGGGTACCCTTATATGGGGGCTATTAGAAAACGTGCACCTATATTGAACAATTTTTGCAAGGATATTTTCTACATATTGAGAACTCACTATGCCAAATTTCAGCCAATATGATTGTACAATGAGGCTAATAGTTAAAAAATACCTTAAATCGGGAGGTACGGTTATATGGGGGCTATATCAAAACATGTATCAGAGACCCCATGTTCAGTACCAGAACTTCTGTTGACATTAGAAAGATGTAAGCCAAATTTTGTCAGCCAACGTCAAGTGGTTCGGTAGTTAATGAGTTTTTACCCAACACTTGGGTAAATACTCGGGTATTTACCCAAGTATTTACCCACTAGTTTAAAGTATTGTAAAACTATCCATTTTGAAACGAATTTACAACCTAAACCCAGTAATAGGGTGTTAAATGTTGTATTTGCCACTAAATATAGTAAATACCCAAATAAATACCCACAAATGGGTATTTACCCGGTATTTACCCACCGCGTGGGTATTTACCGGGTAAATACCCGGTAAATACCATCTCTAATTAAAATGTCGTACATTCATAAGTGTCTGCATTTATGTTTTCGATTTTCCTTCAGAGGCTGTAGGTGAAGTGAAAAGTTGATATGGTTATTTAAAAAAGGACGATCTGGAAAACCATACATTGGACGAAAGTATGTAGATATTTTTGCATCGTGTCTCGTTTATCAATTTCAAGATTACAAAATGTATTCTATAAAATTTACAAAGCTTTTTGGTCATCACATACAATAACAATTCACTTTCGTATCTATCTATGAGGTAGTAATGATGTGTGATAAATTTGGATACTTAAATATCATTAAAATAAAAAATGTGATGCCGTGGGTGAAATGCAATGAACCTTGAGAAAAATAAGGATTTATCTACATGACACTCCACAGACCTGTTCTGTAGTGGATAAGTTTGTACATTTGATTAACATATTTTAGTTTTTTAGCCATCTACAAATTCTTTTATTTCCAAAATACATACATACAGTTAGGCAAGAAATGTATTGCAAAAACCAAAATTGTAGAAAATTTCATATTAATTGCTCGTATATGGCAACAAATTATGTAAAAACTATATGGTTTTTTGTGCAAATCTCTTGCTATAGGTCCTTACAACAATATTCCATCAAAAAATGCAAAGGTTATTTGCGATTTATAACAAATACGGTCAAAAATAAGAATTAACTACTACTTGGGGGTGACAATAAAAGTATTGCAACGGGAAAATCAGTACTATAAAACTATACAATTTTTGCAAATTTTTGCGGTCATTATGCATTTTTATGACTTTTGTGGCTAATAATAGACTAACAGTATTAAATGTAATAAAGTTCAGTGATAAATAATGCGGTCATGGAGGGTCTTCAGACAGGTAAAAAACGCATGGGACCATATTAACAATAAACAATGACGAATCGGCTACAGGCAAGTATGCCAAGAATGAATATTTGACTCAATATGTATTGTAGGATAATGGAACAGTGCAAAACCGTCCGATTTTGGCTTTGAGAACATCGAAATTCCTTTGGAAAGTATATGGAAAAAATTGAGTCCAGTGTAGTATTTTGGAACGACCTACGACAGAGCACTATTTCGTCTCTAAATGGTATTGATATGATTTAATTTTTACTAAGTGGATAGATATTATCCTCTGCTATCATAATAAATCCAAAAAATTGCGCCAATTCCAATAAAACCGATAAAATATGGAAATTAAACCGCTACTGGAGAAGCTGGAATATCGAATATTTGGGTACTATATTCTTTACCATGGAAAATAGTATGCGATATTGGGTTTACGGATATAATAATGATTGGGAAGACATCCCCACTGACATCATTAAGAAATTTTTATAAGCATTAGTCTGAAAGTCAGAAAAATCGATCCCGAAAGCTCAAACAAAGTCAACTACTACCATTCCAAAGACCAGATAATGACATGTTAATCTTATTTGTGTAAATTGCCGATGTAATATAACAACACAAAACTCTTAAATACATCGGGCCAACATCCTGATATCAACCCTCATAAAATGTTTGGGTCCAATTTAACAAAAAACTCCAAAAACATCCTTCAACGAAGGATCAAGATTTACTAAAAATTGGGGAACCAGTATCCTTAGAGTGGAACATACCGAGCCTTAATTTTTGGTTTAACTAAGCTCATTAATGCTCCAATGAATGTCCAAAGTGGATAGACAACTCATTAAGGAACACACCTTTGGTAATTATCGCAGAAAGCTTCGATTTGGTAATTTTTGCAATACTTTTATTGTCACCCCCAAATAGTAGTTAATTTTTATTTTTGACAGCATTTGTTATAAATCGCAAATAACCTTTGCATATTTTGACGGAATATTGTTGTAAGGACCTATAGCAAGAGATTTGCACAAAAAACCGTATAGATTTACATAATTTGTTGCCATAAACGAACAATTAATATGAAATTTTCTACAATTTTGGTTTTTGCAATACATTTCTTGCCTAACTGTATATACATATCACATTTCTTTGACATCTCATCATCTACGAGGGCGTATACAAAATGCTTTTATAATTTCATATACATAATACGTCACCCATTCTCATTACGTCCATTAAAATGTCGTACATTCATAAGTGTCTGCATTTATGTTTTTCGATTTTCTTTCAGAGACTGTAGGTTAAGTGAAAAGTTGATATGGTTATTTAAAAAAGGACGACCTGGAAAACCATACATTGGACGAAAGTATGTAGATATTTTTGCATCGTGTCTCGTTTATCAATTTCAAGATTACAGAATTTATTCTATAAAATTTACTAAGCTTTTTGGTCATCACAGACAATAACAATTCATTTTCGTATCTATCTATGAGGTAGTATGATGTGTGATAAATTTGGTTACTTAAATATCATTAAAATAAAAAATGTGATGACATGGGTGAAATGCAATGAACTTTGAGGATTTATCTACATTACACTCCACAGACCTGGGATTGGTGGAAGCTCTATTTTAAAATAAAATGAATAAACTTGTTTGCCTTTCAACCAGGGTTTCGGAGTCGAGGTATTTTTGGGTCGACTCCGACTCCGAGTCCAGACCAATTTTTTTCACGACTCCGGCTCCGACTCCGGGTCGACTCCGAGTGTAAATTTCTATACCGCTAAACATTAATAAAATATTAACAAATTTTTAACTTTTTCGAATATTTGGGCCCATATAGGCTATTCTATTGGTTTTTCCGAACATATTCTTTAGAAAAGACAACCGTTCGAATAAAATACTTAACTACAGAACATAAATATAAAATTCACATCTATATTGTTTCTACTGAATCTTACATTGGAAAATAGCAACAAAGTACAAGCATTAGAATATTCTGGGAGGAATTTTTCTTTGTGAGAAAATAACTCTTGCGCCAGACATTGAAAATATAACATGAACATATTTTAACTTTTAGGAGAGAGAGAGAGAGAGAGAGAGAGAAGGTGAAGGAGATAGCTTTCTCCCTTCATGCTCATAAGCTCAAAACATTTTCATGAAAATGTTCATAGTCTGGCACAAGCCTATGTGAAAATATAGGGACAATACAAATCATAAGGACTCCATGCAGTAAAAATTATAAGCAATTCATGGCCAGGTTTTAAAATTGATATAAGCCAACAGTTTAGAATTCTTCGAGAGGCTTAAGAGATGATTTCCAGTTAAAAAGCCCAATAAAATATCACCTCAATGTCCTTCATAGGAGTCCAATAGGTCCTTTAATAAAAGACAGGGATGACATCTAACAAAAGACAAGATCAGAAGATCAAGAAGAGATAAAGAGTAGACTTTTGTGAGAAGACCAGTAGATCTTCTGACAGAAGACTTATATAAAAGACATTAAATGTCCAATTATAATTCTACTGTCATAAAACATAAATTTTGCTTGCAACAAAAATAAGGAATCAACTGGACCAAAAATTTGTGCAATTTGTAATCAAAATATATATGAAAAAACTAGACTTCAAATGAAAGTAAATATCCTGTGAATCGTTCTCTGAATTTGTATGGTATACCGTTTGCTTATATGTTTTTTAGCTCTCCTTTAAAATAAATAATGATTTTTGAAAAAAAATTGGTGTCCGGAATTTAATATTATATATTTATACTAGCTGACCCGGTCCGCGTTGCTGGCCCGTTGTTTGGGTTCTCCGTGTAAACTTTAGTTATCTATCCAGTATTGATACACCCATAATTAGGCATCCCTCTAGAAACTTCATAATATAAATCAATGTTTTGACATAAATTCCATATAATGGTATCCCCCAAATTTAAGATATAAAATCTCTTTTATTATACCCTTCACCATAAATCGACAGTTAAAAGCACTTTGTGACCCACATATAATGGACCGTGCACGTCAATTAACATTGCTATATATTGGATTGCTGGTCTCGGTTGGGGTCGTAATTATTACTGCAAAGAATTGTTGTTATAGGTCCACGTTTTGATATAGCTCCCATAGAACGGTAGCGGCTGATTTTCGCTATTTTTGAGGATTTAACATCATTATCACACCGAAATGGCTGAAATCTGGTTGTAATATATTTTAAAGAGGAGAGCAAAATTTTCGTATCGACCGAAAGACACGCCTTTTTATTTGCGCTCGGTATGTAACAGTAATAGGTTCACGTTTTGATATAGCTCCCATAAAACAGTACCTCCCGATTTTCGATAGTTCAGAGATATAGCCACTGTTCAGTATACGTCCTCGTTTTGATATAGCTCCCATAGAACGGTGGCGCCTGATTTTCGCTATTTTTGGTGGATTTTTCCTCATTCAGGCCGATCGAACGTAACGCTTTTTTTCTTCGCTCTCTATATGCAATAGTGGTAAAATACCCCTCAGCGAAATGTATGTTCCTTCGGGATATGTATGAAAACATTAATATAATTCATAAAAAAAATTACTTCTATAAATTGTAGTTGTTATTATCGAGATTTTGCTGTATTTAAAAAATGTATCTTTACCTAGCTATTCCAAAGACTGAAATCAATGCTCATGAAGTTTCACTTCCCACATTTTGAGATTTTATCCGTAATTATAATATTTTCAAAAATCGAACACAATCGCGGTATTCTGATTCCAATGATGATATTGTATTGTATATCAATAACTTTGTATGATTTCCAATGGATCTTTCTGGAATTTCGATCTTGTGACATCTTAAGTTATCCGGATTTTACTGTATTCCAAAATGTGGAGTTGATCGCGCTGTCCCACTTATTGTTTAGTGTTCATCGTTTATAGCGTTTTTTAGGCACGCTTACAAAATCTGTAAACAATACGTTCAAAAATATCATGGACTTCAGATTAAAAAAAAAAATTTTTGAAGGAGAACCTCCGGTCACTACACTTACCGTATTACAATAGCTCACGACCGCGCTATCCCACTTGTTCAAGCTAGTGTTTATATCTTTTTTGTGTCACGTTTATTAAAATTATGTATATTAATTGAAATAATACATTTTTGAAAACTTTGTGATGACCGCGATCATTCAGGGAAAACAATCTGTAAACAATACGTTCAAAAATATCAAAGATTTCAGATTTTCTTAAAAACATTGTGGTGGAGGACCACCGGTCACTACTCCTAGCCGTATAAAAACAGCTTACGACAGTTCTAATTAATTGAAATAATACATTTTTGAAAATTTTGGGATGACCGCGATTTTCACTTCCGCGACGACCATTCAGGGTCAAGACTGTAATTACCATAGCATTGCAAACAATTTGTAAACAATATATTAAAACGTATCTTGAATTTCGCGGTTTTCTTACAAAAATTGTGGGTAGGACCACCGGTCACTTCACTTAGCGGGATAAAAAAATAGATTACGACCTATTGTCAGACCTAAAAACTCCACATACAAAATTTCATAAGATTTCGCAACCGATTTTTCGGAATTTCTATATAGTGACATCTCAAGTCATCGGGATTTTACTGTATTCCAAAATAGGGCGTTAACCGCGTTATCCCACATATTGAAGCCAGTGTTGTAGCGGTTTTGTTGTCACGCTTACTAAAATTAGGTATATTATTTGAAATAATACATTTTTGAATAATTTGGGATGACCGCGATATTTCACTTCCGCGACGACCATTCAAAAAAATATATAGCCTATTTTCACCACCGGTGTTCCCAGTACATTATCTGAAATTTTCAAGAAAATCTATTCAGCCGTTTTTGAGTCTATTCGGAACATACAAACATACAAACATACAAACATACAAACATACAAACATACAAACATACAAACATACAAACATACAAACATACAAACATACAAACATACAAACATACAAACATACAAACAAACAAACATACTAACATACACACATTGCCTTTTATATATTAGATTGTAGAAAAAATTGCCCGGAGTCGGAGTCAAGTTATTTTGTCGACTCAGACTCCGACTCCAGCAAAATTGCTCGACTCCGACTCGTAGACTCCGACTCCGAAATCCTGCTTTCAACAAATTGTTTTGTTTTTATTATTTTGACATCAAGTTAGTGAAAGTTAAATTTATCAAATAACTAATACGCTTAACTATCTCCCATATTTTGTGTAATTTGTTGTAATTATTATTTGAAATGACATCACTAGTAGACAATATTAGCCTCTTATCCCAAACTAAAAAAAATTAAATTATTTATTGTTCTATTTTCGAAAACCAATAACAACGATAATCATTTCCATAAATAATTTTCATATAAAACATTAGGCGGAAAATAAATAATGTTATTAATGTTCGTTCCAACACAATAAAGTATATTTATCCTATTATCATGAATAAATTCTCAAAGTTGCCGGGTTTAGGGGAATCATGAATTTATGTAAATTTATGTACATACTTGTACACTGCCTACATTAGTAATTAATTACAAAATCATAAGTCGTTCAAAACATTTTAATTGCAATTTATTGGAATTTTTAGAAATTTAATTAAATATACCACCAAGGGCGTTTTTATGAAAACAAATAATGGGAATAATTTATAGCAATAAATAAATATTAATATTATCAATTAGATTAATTTAACTAACAATTGATAAAGTTTCCATGCTAAACAATAATTTTTACGTATAAATTTTTTTTAATAACACTGTGCAACAAAATTCAATTTTTTTCAAAATGATGGAAAAAATCGAGTAGATTATGAAAGTAGAGCTAAAAATATGAGACACGTGTATCGGCGTTTTAAGAGTTTACGTTGGAAAGTAACCAAAATAGGCGCGGCAAGTTCCGCCCATTTTTAATTTTTTCGAAATATTCGAGTTAAGATATCTTTGAATCCTTGCCTTTCAGGTATATAGTGTCTTTGGCAACTTCACGGAGGAGTATGTGGGCAATATATTTGTAAAAAATTTAACCCTCATGCGGTTCATCAAAGGGGTCTTTTTTGTCCTTTTTTTCAAAAATCTTTCAAAAACTCCTTAAAAATGTGATTGTATCAAATCCAAATATTCTACAAAATTGTTCGCCATAGAATTTTACTATAGGTCTTAGAATACACAAAATCTGTAACTCTTGTCTAATCGCCAGGAATCTCTAAAATGAAAAACACGTTTTAGGGTTAAAGTCGGACTTCATCTGAGTCTATTCAAAATTGTCCACAAAACATAATTTTAGAGAGATTATGTCAGAGACAAAAATATTCTTCGTCAAATTTCACTATGGGTCACCAAATGAAATGTCTATTTACATTTTTTAGCATGAAAAAATCAGTATCAATTTTGCTGAAAAAACATGAAAATATTTCCCAATTTTTTTGATTAAAAATTTTTCCTTCTTTTTTCGAGTTGGTACATGGAAATAATATGAAACTTGGTTATAGGTGAAAATTTTCGAAGGATGAAAAATTCTACACAAAATTTCACTATGAGTTTCAAAATAAACCATATATCTATGTATACTATTTCCTTAAAAAATTAGATTACAAATTTATATATATTAGGATGAAATTAAATGTTTTAATTTTGGACTGTTAATTTTACATAATTCCATACTGGATCAAAATCTAGCAAAATCGTTTACTTTTTGGGAATATTGCTAAAGAAAGAAGTGTTCCAAATGAAATTTCATTATGGGTCTCTGAATAAAAGAAATCTGTAACCATTGCATATAACGTTCTTAGCAGCACTTGTTTTTGATATATATGTTTTAGGGCCATATTTCCCAATTTTCATACAGATTGTCGTTTTGAATGGATACTGCAAATGTCATATTGATGGGTTTTCGTTTTAAATTCATACAGAAGATGTTGTGCGTTCCAGTCATAATGCTTTTGAAATATTTCTGGTGCATATATATTTGGAATATAAAAAACCCACATTGGACCTGCCCAAATTGCGTATTTTTAGTACTTTCAACTTAAATTCCGTAGTTTGGATAAGCCATTGGTTGCCTATATTGTAAGTGAAAATACATTAGAGGTCTACGGCTATGGTCAAGTGAAAGTATATGTGTCATATGGACTTTCACATGCACAATTTGGAGTGGTCCAAAAAACTACAATGATGGGGCTAACTCCTACTTTGGTGGCATTTACGGAATTAACACTAGCATTTGACATAAATAGCTGTATCATGAATGACCATAACGAACCCAGTTACGATATAGTCATTTGTGTGAATTTCTAAGGTTTATTCCGTAAATGCCACCAAAGTAGGAGTTAGTCCCATCATTGTAGTTTTTTCGACCACACCAAATTGTGCATGTGAGAGCCCATATGACACCTATATTTTCACTTGACCATAGCCGTAGACTTCTAATATATTTTCACTTACAATATAAGCAACCAATGCCTTATCCAAACTACGGAATTTAAGTTGAAAGTACTAAAAATACGCAATTTGGGCAGGTCCAATGTGGGTTTTTTATATTCCAAATATATATGCACCAGAAGTATTTCAAAAGCATTATGAATGGAACGCACAACATCTTCTGTATGAATTTAAAACGAAAAACCATCAATATGATATTTGCAGTATCCATTCAAAACGACAATCTGTATGAAAATTGGGAAATATGGCCCTAAAACATATATATCAAAACAAGTACTGCTAAGAATGTTATATGTTAGGTTACAGATTTCTTTTATTCAGAGTCCCATAATGAAATTTCATTTGGAACATTTCTTTCTTTAATAATATTCCCAAAAAGTAAACGATTTTGCTAGATTTTGATCTAGTATGGAATTATGTAAAATTAACAGTCCAAAATTAAAACATATAATTTCATCCTAATATATATAAATTTGTAATCTAATTTTTTAAGGAAATAGTATACATAGATATATGGTTTTTTTTGAAGCTCATAGTGAAATTTTGTGTAGAATTCATCCTTTGACACTTTTCTCCTGTAACCAAGTTTCATATTATTTCCATGTGCCAACTCGAAAACAGAAGGAAAAATTTTTAATCAAAAAAATTGGGAAATATTTTCATGTTTTTTCAGCAAAATTGATACTGATTTTTTCATGCTAAAAAAATGTAAATAGACATTTCCCATAGTGAAATTTGACGAAGCATATTTTTGTCTCTGACATCATCTCTCTAAAATTATGTTTTGTGGGACAATTTTGAATAGCCTCAGATGAAGTCCGACTTTAACCCTAAAACGTGTTTTTCATTTTTAGAGATTCCTGGCAATTAGACAAGAGTTACAGATTTGGTGTATTCTGAGACCTATTGTAAAATTTTATGGCGAACAATTTTGTGGACTATTTGGATTTGATACAATCACATTTTTAAGGAGTTTTTGAAAGATTTTTGAAAAAAGGACAAAACAGACCCCTTTGATGAACGGCATTAGGGTTAAAATGTTTAACCAAAATATTGCCCACATACTCCTCTGTAAAGTTGCCAAACACACTATATACCTGAAATGCAAGGATTCAAAGATATCTTAACTCGAATATTTCGAAAAAATTAAAAATGGGCGGAATTTGCCCCGCCTATTTTGGTTACTTTCCGACGTAAACTTTTAAAACGCCGATACAAGTGTCTCATATTTTTAGCTCTACTTTCATAAACTACTCGATTTTCCTCGTCATTTTTTTGTTGTCGCACATTATAATGTTTGCCTGGTTCGACAAGTAATATCTTACGTATTAGTCACTGGCACCCACATTTGTTTGGACAAAATCCGTTTTAGACAATTTGGAGCTGGATAATTTGAATAAAAAGACTATCCTTCGAAAGCATAATCAAAAATTGCAATCAAAACCTTTAGAAAGAACAAATTCTCAAAAGGCTTTTAGAACTCCATTTCGGTGCGGCAAAATTTTTTTTGCAAATCGATCTAAAAGCGCGGTCTCAATAGGACGATAACACTGTGCTACAAAAGTTGACAAAACTTTTTTTCAGGGGTTCTGATGTATAAATTCGGTATTGTGGGAGTCCATGGAAGACGAAAATACCTTTGGTTTCTCTGGGTTACTTCGTTTTTTGATTTTATAAAGGTAAATGTATTGAAAAACGGGGTTTCTTAGATTTTCAACTTGAAACGGACATAACTTCTTTTTCCCCAACGGACTTTTACAGCTTATTTTTTTTAAAGGTGAAAATCATGTCTTTCGAACAAGTCATAATTTTCGGGTAACAAATGGTTAAGTTATAATGATTTAAGTGTGACAAAAACGCATTAAAAAACAGGAAAATGGTTTTCCCCATTTTGTAAAGCTAACTAAATTTCCTTCTTGATAAAAGTAAATAATGACGCAGTTTGATGTCTTCTACGCAGCCTAGAGCGCGAGGAAAACCATTTTCCTATTTTTTAATGCGTTTTTGTCACACTTAAATCACTATAACATAACCTGTTACCCGATTTTGGCTTGTTCGAAAGACATGATTTTCACATTTTAAATAAAAAATAAGCTTTAAAAGTCCGTTGTGGAAAAAAGAAGTTATGTCCGTTTTAAGCTGAAAATCCAAGAAACTGCGTTTTTCAACACATTTACCGTTATAAAATCAAAACACGAAGTGACCCAAAGAAGCCAAAGGTATTTTCGTCTTCCATGGACTCCCACAATACCGAATTTATGCATCAGAACCCCTGCAAATTTTCACTGTAGCACAGTGTAATAATCCCCACATGGCAGTGGCAAGGTATATTTTGTATAGTCCTAGCTAGCTAAACCCGGTGAACCTAGCTACGCCGATTATGATAAAATATAAGGAAATAGCTTTGTAAGCAAAAAATTGCGAATCGTTTGTTTTTGTTTGTTTGTTTTTTTATATCGCTGGAAACGCATGCTTATGACTGGAAATTGAATTACAGAGATATTTAGGTAATCATACATGAAACATCGCGTCATGCAGAGCAAATATAATCATCTTCCCAAAATGTTTTTTTGACATTTTTTGAAAATTGTTTTCAAAATATGTACATATGTATGTGTATTGAACATTGCCACACAGGAACACAATTTTCAATGAAAGCAATTCAAAAAATTTTCAAAACAAACATAATGGAAACACTGATATACAAATCTTTTCGGAATCAGACGAATGCTTTTCAATTTATTACAAAAGCCAAATTTTAACCGGATTCGTTTGAGTACAAACAATTTGTTTAAAAAAATAATTTTTATACCTGTTAAATCCTTCCCGACTATATACTTTTACACTTAATTCCTCTTAATTTTGACATTGGATGTAGATCTATTTGAGAATTTTGCCCTTTAAAGAAGAGAAATTAACTAAGAATAACACTAAATTTGACTACTTTAAGTTTGGAGAGAGTTGTAGTTTTAGGAGTTGTTTTTCCCATGTGCATATAGCAACCATTGTAACACCTTAACTATTCTAAGGATAACTACCACCTGTATTGATAATAAAAAAAAACATATTCAGTTGTTTCATCTTCCATAAGAAGTCTCTCAGATATACGACATTTAATACTTGTAGCTTTGTATAATTCCTTTACGGCGATTAAGACATGCGTTATAATAATATTGACTTCGAAGTCTCTCATTTAAAGGGTTTCTACATTATAGAAATATGTATATTTTTTCGAAAATAATTACTTATTTTAAAAGAAAGCTATAAGAAAAACTGTACATATGTATATTATACTAGTCTTTTCATCACCAAATGCAAGCCGAGAATGTTTTTGGTCCAACTGATCCCTTAATTTTTTGCAAGCAAAAGTAAAGTTCTATGATAATCGAGTAATAGTTGGACATTAAACGGCATCTATATACGTCCACAAGTCTTCTTCCAGAAGAGACCACAATGTATTTCATAGGAGTTCAACAGGTCCTTTAATAGAAGACAAGGATGAGTTCTCTAAAGGACCTGCTGAACTCCTATGAAAGGCATTGTGGTCTCTATGGAAATCCTACTGATTACACTTTGACACAAAATGGAAGTCTACGTCTGGTGAGTATATTAAGAACCCTTAAAGATCCCATAGCTGACGGTTCTGAGTTATGACGTAATGATTTTGTGGCGATATTGTTTCATCATTTGGAGATAACATGTTTTCAGTTAAATATAATGAGGTTTATTTTTATAGAAAATTTTGTCATTCTAGCTCAGTTCCTACCATGTCCTTTTTTCTTGAATTGAAAAAGTAACACAAGATCAGATTACTACATAAAACACCTACAAAAATGTTCCTCCGAAAATTGCATGTAGGTTCCCTACATCCAAGATATCGATATTGTCATGTTTTTATTGTCCTTTCCCAGTTTTACCTGTTTCTTTCTAAAAACAAGTAAGAAAAGTCTATAGTCGGACGGAGCCGACCATGGGATACCACTATCCCTGGACAATCGCTCCCCACGGAACTTCTTTTCAATTATTGGGAAAATTTAATTATCAAATATCAGAGATGTAATGTATAATACTTATGACCAAAACCAAAAAGTTATCTAGCATGACAAAGAGATTTTTGTAGCAGGAAAGGAAAATTTAGTTCACACAAACTAAAATGTAAAGAAACCCACTTATGTTGTACTACTACTTCCGTTGTTTAACCGCTACGTTATTGAAATTTTTACCAATTTCACACAAAAGTTTCAGTCCATTTAACCCGCTAAGTATTATCTGATCTTCACGTTGGTTTGTACGCTTTTTCTTCATGACAAACTCAAACTTTGTTTAAAATTTTGCGGGTTATTATTTTGACCTACAGAGCCGCTATAAAATTGGTTAAAATTTTGTTTTTGGTCCATTTCATTTCCTGAACATTTCACGATCATCACCAAAAACTAATCATTTCTATTCTGGCCCGAACCCAACCTCCTTAAAAAATTCGTTACAATCGGTCCATAATTGCGGCCTTAAGATTGTTTACAATTTTTAATGGACGGACACACATCGCTAAATCGCTTTATCTCGTCGAGATATGAATTTTGGCATACCAAAGGAGTCAAGGTCTTTAGGACGAATATTTAGGGTCTAGGACGAATATTTCGTGGTGTTACATAAACTTTTAGAGAGACAATATGTAGCATGGGATAAAAATGTGGTTCTCTACACAGAACCCATTATATATTAGGCAGTAGGCCCGTTATCTAGCAAACACTTTATTGCAATTTACATCAGAGGAAAGGTCAGTAGTTTTTTCATATTTGCGAAATATATATGTCCTCAAGGAATTAAAATATCGACCAAAAATTACTTTTTTATATTTTTCGTACAAAAGTAAGGGTCCATTTCACCCGCTAAAGAATATCAGATCATCATTCGAAATTGTAGGCATCTTTTTCGACCTATACTCTTACCCGGTGCAAAATTTCGTAACTATTGATGTATAATTGCGACTTCTAGCGAGTTTATTATTACACTACAAACAAATACCGGAATATATTAGGTTGTAACTCTGTTATCTGATCATGCACACCAACATAATTGGCATCAATTGAAAGGTCAAGCGTTCCACTTTCAAGTATATCTCACTTGTCCGGAATGTCACTTCCAGGAATTAAGATATAAGCTGTATATTAAAAATTTTCACAATTTTCATACAAAAGTTTTGGTCCATTTAACCCTCTAAATATTATCCGATCGCCATCTCAAATTGCAAGCTTCTCCTTTGTGATATACTCTTACCTTATCCTTTAACTTTGGAGGTGAAAATGTAGGACGTACTTTTTGACGTGGTGGTAAATTTTACCCCTATACATATTCTTAAATATTTCTTTATACATATTCTATTTTTAATAATATTTTGCATTTTTTGCATGATATTGTGTAGGCAAATAATAAAATAACATCAAATCAAACAACACTCTTTGTTTATATAGAAATTTAGGCTCTACATTTCACAGACCTTTTTTAATCCAACAAAAAAAGACATATTTTATTTTTAGGAGAAATAAATAATATAACAACACTTAAAAACGTGAAATTAAATTTTTTGACAGTCTTGCCTACATATTTAATAAAAATACAGAGATCATTCAAAAACACACGTTTTTTTAAAATCTGCAGGGTACCAAATAGTTGATTTATCATTCATAGTGATTGTACACTGTACACATACATATGGGTATGCTGCAACCCATTTATATTCCTTTATTGGATTGGAAACAGGTATGTGTGGTTTTTTTGTTATGCCTACTAAGCATATATAACATATTTTCGAGTCTCTGGGATATATTTTGGATGGGGCTATTGAGTCCTTGTCCAAGATCCTAGTAATAATTTAACGTAGGTAGCCTTTGGTTATGTTGAATTCGGGATCGACCATCACCGTCAACGTTGCTGAACTTATCGTCCTCTTCTAGCAATTGCCTTATTATAGGAACACTGATTTGCTGTAAAAATGGATTAATTGAAAATGCAGAATATATAATTCATATGCCGAGTTTGACGTGTGGTCAAAACTTTTCCATGAAATTCATACGTTGTATTGGACGTGGGGTCATTTTTTTACATAGGATACTTACGTTAGTTTGGAGGTGGTGGTAAAATATTTTCTATGCCACAGTGACAAGAACTTGGACGTGGGGTAATTTTTACACCATCGTAAGCATATCTCCTCACTTGCTAGTCATATGACAACCAAAACATTACTGCCTACTTACGTAAAGGAAATATGAAGATACAGAAAAAATTAGACCGATCGCTGAAATCATTTGAAAGTAATTAACAAAATATGATCGAAGGGGTAAAATTTACCCCCACCTCCACAGTTAAAGGTTATTTAAAATTACGCGTTGATCGGACTATTATTGAGACCTACAGAGCCGCTAGAAAATTGGATAAATATTATGTTTTTGGTCCATTTCACCCGCTAAATATTTCACGATCATCACCAATAAGAATAGGGATCTATTCTGATCTGAACCCGACCTCCATACAAAATTTCGTGACAATCGGTCCATAATTGCGGCCTGGAGCGTGTTTACAATTTATAATGGACGGACGGACGGACGCACATCTCAAAATCGCTTTATCTCGTCGAGATATGAAGATTGGTATACCACATTGGGGGTCTCCGACGAATATTTCGCGGTGTTACATGCATTTTTACCAAAACAAACTTATAATACCCTTTTCCACATTGTGGTATAGGGTATAAAAACTTATATGTTTATGTATTTCGGTACATTTCGTATAAGTTAACTATGTATGAAATTCGGATGGTCATAACACAGTAGACTTTTTTACAACCCTATATCATATTTTGGGGTACCACCGTGGTGCAATGATATGAACACCCGCCTTGCACGCTGAAGGTCGTGGGTTCGATTCCCCTGCCAAGCAACATTAAACAATTTTAAACGGTGGCAAAATACCTCTCAGTAATGTTGGCGACATTTCCTGAGTATTTCAGCCATGTAAAACTTCTCTACAAGTGGTGTCTTAAGACACGCCGTTCGGACTCGGCGATAAACTGTAGGTCAAATATCATTGAGCTAATATGAATCGGGGCGCTCTCATTAATATGAGAGAAGTCTCCCTTGTCCCATCTGGGACGGTGGCACCCTATCCCTTATTTCCTTAACATCTAATATTTTTTCACACAATCGATCGATGAAGAACTAGTGTTTGTTGTCCTTGATAAGCCTACAAAAATATATATTACATTCGTACGAATGCCCTTTCTAAAGAATAATATTAGGAAAACCCAGCAGATTAGCCTCTATGGGCCCAAATATAGGAAAAAGTTAAACAATTTTTACAATTACAATTTTTACAATTTTTTTAGTCGACCCGAAGTCGTAGTCGGAGCCGGAATCGTGAAAAAAACTGGTCTGGAGTCTTAGTCGGAGTCGGGCCCAAAATATCTCGACTCCGAAACCCTGATCTAACGTCGTTAGTGAAGACGTTTGATGTCATTTTCCTTATTTTGTAATGGACGGATAGACCAGTTACATATAATATAATATCAAGAGAGGGCTATAGCCGGACGGGGCCGACCTTGTGATACTCTACACCACATCCTCTGGGCACTGTTTTCCACGGATTGCTTGCCATACGTTATGTTACTGATATAATTAATTGATATTTTTGCATAATTTATTGTTGATATAATTTGCATCAAAAGAGAGGTCAATAATTGGTTTTCAAGTTTCGTGTGCGTAATTTGTCGGAAAATGTCCCAACATTTAAAATTTGGACCAAAAAGTCAATTTGGATATATTTTCTCAAAAAAAAAAAAAAATCAATGGTAAATTTTATTCAAAAAATGCTATCCGATAATTTTTCAAAAATATTGGCATTTTCTTTGACCAAACCTGTCAGTATTAAAATATAACTGCGAGCTCTAGCGTGATTTTGGTTACACTGAACACAATTAAAACTGTGGGATCCTTGTAAATACTAGGCTGTAACTCTATTTTCTGACCACATATATCAACATAATTGGCATCAATGGAAAGGCCAAGAGTTTCTCTTATGAATATAAATTACGTCAGTGGACCATATCTTCCAGGAATAAAGATAGAGTCATTATACAAAAAATGTACCAATTTTTACACAAATATTATCTGATCATCACGTTAAATTGCATTCATTGCATTTTTTGTAGTAAAACCAAACCTTACTTAAACTTTCTCGTCGATCAGACCATCATTGCGACCTACAAAGCCGTTACAAAATCGGATGGTTTTGGTCCATTTCACCCCCTAAATATTTCACGATCACCACCAAAAACTTACCGTTTCTATTCTGGTCACACCCCACCTACATACAAAATTTTGTGGCGATTGGTCCACAATTGCGGCTTGGAGCTTGCTTACAATTTTTAATGAACGGACGGATTGACAGACGAACACACATCCCAAAATCGCTTTATCTCGTCGAGATAGAATTTTCGGAAAAACAAACTTATAATACCCTTCTCCACATTGTGGTGTAGGAGGTCGGGTTTTGTATGGAGGTCGAGTTCAGACCAGAATAGACCGCTATAGTTTTTAGCGATGATCGTGAAATAATTAGGGAGTGAAATGGACCAAAAACAAAATTTTTATACAATTTTGAAGCGTCTCTGTAGGTCGCAATTTTAGTCTGATCGGCGCGAAATTTTATGTAATGTTTGTGTTTACGACAGAGAAGTAGCTAGCTTGATGATCAGATTATATTTAGCGGTTTAAATGGACCAGAACTTTTGTGGGAAAATTGTTTTTTAGTGAAATGACTATATCTTTATTCCTGGAAACTATGTTAAACCAATGTAAGTTATATTTAGAAGATTAGCGCTTGACATTTTCATTGATGCTAATTATGTTGCTGTACGTGGTCAGATAACAGAGTTACAGCTTAGTATATACAAGGATCCTTCAGTTTTAATTGTGTTTAGTGTAACCTTAATCACGCTATTGGTCGCCATTATTGTTCAATACTGACAAATGTCTGCACGAGGTAATATTTTTGGTTAAGAATGGTGCCAATAATTGTTGATAATGATCGGTTAGCTTTTATCGTGTAAAATTGACCATAACTTTTGTGGGAAAAATATCCAAATTTAATTTTTAATTAGTAAGTTCAATTCTGGGGCATATTCGGACAGCTTACGAAAACTTAACTTTAAAATCAACTCTTGACCTCTCACTTGATCCAAATTATACCAATGTAGCAGTTAAATAAAGGAATTACTGTCTAACATCACGATGCGCCTAAACCAACTTTATATGGAAGTTTCTTACACCTAGGAAGTTTTTGTAGATTCCGAATCTACTATGTTCATAGATGAGAAAAAACAAACAAAAAACGACGAAGTGATTTTTATACAAATCGAGGTCAAAGTTCACATTTTTAGGGTTTTATTAGGTTTTCATCATTTTGCCTGGAGTCCTATTGAAAAGGGATTAGAGCAAATGCTGTAGCTGTGAAAATTCTCTAAAAGATTGACCTGTATGATATTTTCGTAGGTTTTACCATTTTTGAGATATAGAAGTACAAATTGGGACAATGCACTGACTTTATCACATCCTTATAAAACAATGTAATGTACGGTGCGCTGTAACTAACTTTAAATGAAAGCCGCTTACACCTAGGAAGTTTTTGCCGATTCTGAAACAGCAATGTTCATAGATGAGAAAAATCAAAAACAAGAAAAATGTTGGATTGACTTTTAAATAAATCACCATAAAAGTTCAAAATTTTAGTGTTTTTTATACCCTCCACCATAGTATGGAGGGTATATTAAGTTTGTTTTTCCGTTTGTAACGCATTGAAATACTCATTTGCGACCCTATAAAGTATATATATTCTTGATAAGGGTAAAATTCTGAGTCGATCTGTGCACGTCCGTCCGTCTGTGGTAATCACTCTAGCATCCACAAAAATGGAGACAGAACGCTGAAATTTTGGGAAAATGCGTCTTTTGTTTGCAGGCAGGTCAAGTTCGATGATGGGCTATATCGGTCCACGTTTTGGTATAGCCCCCATATAACGGTACCCCCCGATTTACGGTATTTCGCCGTTTTTAGCTACATTTTCAGACCGATTTAGCTATAATTTGACATTTAGGGCTCTTTAGTGTCAATAAACTTATATAACAAAAGTTTTTGACATAGGTCCACGTTTTGGTATAGCCCCCATATAACGGTACCCCCCGATTTACGGTATTTTGAAGTTTTTAGCTACATTTTCAGACCGATTTAGCTATAATTTGACATTTAGGGCTCTTAAGTGTCAATAAACTTATATAACAAAACTAGTGGACATAGATCAATGTTTTGGAATAGCCCCGATTTCAGGTATTTTGACGATTTAAGTCGCATTTCTAGACCGAATTAGCTATAATTTGATATTTAGGGTTCTAAGTGACCAAAAAACTTATATTCGAAAAAATTATGAACATAGGTACATGTCTTGGTATAGCCCCATATAACGGTACCTCCCGATTTTCGGTATTATGAGATTTTTACCTACAAGTTTTAACCGAATTAGCTGTAATTTGAATATTTGACATTTTAAGTTCTTAGTGGTCACCACACCTCTCCACCAAAATTGTCTGAAATTTTGGGAAAATGCGTCTTTTGTTTGCAGGCAGGTCAAGTTCGACGATGGGCTATATCGGTCCACGTTTCGGTATAGCCCCCATATAACAGTACCTCCGATTTACGGCATTTTGACGTTTTTAGCTACATTTTCAGACCGATTTAGCTATCAATTGACATTTAGGGTTCTTAAATATCAATAAACTTATATAACTAGTGGACATAGGTCCATGTTTTGGAATAGCCCCCATCCCATTTAAGTCACATTTCTAGACCGAATTAGATATAATTTGATATTTAGGGTTCTTAGTGACCAAAAAACTTATATTCGAAAAAATTATGAACATAGGTCCATGTTTACAAGTTTTAACCGAATTATCTGTAATTTGAACATTTGACATTTGAAATTCTTAGTGGTCACCACACCTCTCCACCAAAAATTGTCAAGAAAGTTCGATGTATTGATAAAGCCCCCATATAAAAGTACCTCCCGATTTTCAGTAATTTGATAATTTTACCTACAATATTAAACCGAATTAGCAGTAATTTGACATTTGAATTTCTTAGTGGTCACAATACCTCTCCATCAAAAATTGTCAACATAGGTCCATGTTCGGATATAGCTCCCATATAACGGTACCTCCTAATTTTCAGTAATTTGGCAATTTTAGCTAACTGTAATTTGACATTTGAAGGTTGTAGTGGTCACCACACATCTGCATCAACAATTTTTAACATAGCCCCAATATTTTACTTAAAATTTTTAACCGAACGTAGGTCCATGTTTTGGTATAGCCCCAAAACCAACCTCCCGATTTTCCGTACCTTAGCTTTATTTTTGGACGAACTTTCCGTAATTTTTAATTTAAAAGCCAACAAAAATTCTGCAACAAAAATTGTTCATTTAAGTTCACATTTTCGTATAGCCCACATACCTCCGAACTAGCTCTTAATTACATTTGAAGTTCCCACGTCATGTACCGATTTTCGGTATTTTGAGGATTCTAGCTACAATTTTTAACCGAATTAGGAGTTATTTGACATTAAAGGCTCCCATCAAAAACTGTCGAAATAGGTCCATGTTTTATTATAACCCCTATATAACGGTACCTCCCAATTTCTAGCCCACCAAAAATTGTCAACATATGTACATAGTTAGATACAATAATAATAATAATAATAATAATAATAAAAATTGTTCCACAACATCCCATAGGGACAAGGGAGACTTCTCTCATATCAATGAGTGCACTCCGATTCATATTAGCTCAATGATATGGGACCTACAGTTTATCGCCGAGTCCGAACGGCGTGTCTAAGACACCACTTTTGTAGAGAAGTTTTATGTGGCTGAAATACTCAGGAAATGTCGCCAACATTTTGCCACCGTTGAAAAGTGTTTTTGATGTTGCCTGGCCGGGGAATCGAACCCACGACCTTATGTGTGCAAGGCGGGTGTGCATACCATTGCACCACGGTGGCACCCATATATATAGTTAGATATAGGCACCATAAAAAAGGGCCTCCCGAATGAAGCATTTTATGTACATTATCTGACATTTTAACGTACCCACTTAAAGTTGGGGACAAGAATGAAAACTAATTATTCAATTTTAATTCAGAATATTTTATGGTGGAGGGTATGAAAAGTTCGGCCCGGCCGAACTTAACGCTTTTTTATTTGTTAGGTTTTCAGAAAAGGGCAAACCCTATTGAAATGGGACTAAAAAATATTGTAAAGAATTTTCACTGCTACAAAAAAAAATCCAAAAAATGCGACTTTTGCCGCGATTTATTTCAAAATCCCTTCGTCGAATTTTTGTTTTTTTTTTTTTTATTTTTCTCATCTATGTACACTGTAGTTTCAGAATCCGCAAAAACTTTCTAGGTGTAAGCACCTTATGTGTTTTCCTTTATAGTTTTGTTTGTTTATAAAGAAATACGTTTAACTTCCATACTACAAAATTTCGCAACCATGAAAGCAAGGTATTAAAATCATGATGGAGAAATTTCAAGTTTTTTTAAATTGATGCAATATTACTGTACGGGGTTTTGAAATTTTTATGCTACCTTTAATTAGAAGTAATGTAATACCTCGAATAGTTGATATCTTTCATTGATTTAATAGGATAAAAGAACCGAAAGTTATTTCTAAATTCGTTTCGTATTTTCTTCTTTCTTGATAAAAATTTTTAAGTTTTTGAAGTAATATGTATGTATATGTAGCCAAATGGTCCATCTGTCCATTACGAAATAATGCAAACAATATATATCGTGATACAATCATACATACACACATCTATTCCCACAACATCCCCGAAAGAAAACGGGAGACTTCGCATACATATAAATAAATTCCGCTGAAAACTAGTGCACAGGGGAAGTGGTGTAGGGTATCACATGGGCGGCCCCGTCCGTCTGTAGCCCTATTTTACTTGTTTATTTATCATATTGTCTTTGAAAAATTTGCTAGAAACAGCGTAATACCCCGTTTATATATAACCGGATTTAACAAACCGACTGGGTTTTAAATGTCAATTCCATTGCTTATATTTCAAACAAATCCTCTCAAAGAAGGTTAACCCTGCAAAAAGCTCTAATATAAACAGCATATTATGGAGACATTTAGCAAGATCGGAATGTTCTGAAGAGTTGTGAACTACATTCTAGCGGATATTTTTTGCCAAGAAAAGTCATCGAAAAATGCAATAGTTTTGGAGATATGGTGCTAAATATACAAAATAATAGAAGAAATGCAACAGTTTTGGAGATATGGTGCAAAATATACAAAATAATAGAATTTTTATATATATTATGCATTTTGAAGCAATAAATGCAGTTCTTCCAGATGATTATTTCTCCAGATATTTTCTGCATGCTCTTACCCACATGTTTGCTTCAGCGGTTTAAGCAAGATTCGAATTGGTTTCAGAGACATTACATCGATTTGCTAAAAAAAAGCCAATATTTAGACATGATTAGGTGAGATCATAACGTATAAACCCGATCTAACAACACAAAACCCAAATAAGGTTTTTGTCGATTGGGTCTGTACATAAAATCAGCAGTAGAAATTGTTTGCTTTACTTGAGTATGTTCGCCGAGTATGTTTTTAGGAAGTAAACTTATTTTAAATTTTCCACAGTGAAACGTCAAGTATTCGCTGACCATTGTTTAATATTAGTATAATGCTTCAACCAGATTAAATGTTATATAGCTAAGATATTCCAATCAAGTAATGTCTACTTATTGTCATTATGATTTCTCCGTAGTAGTTAGAAACATTTTGGCTAGAAGCTTTACGCTGAGCAATGACTTCTGAGGTTTGCACTGAATGAAAAAGTATTTACGAATTTCTCAGGTCGTAAATGTCCTTATATACTTTTTTCACATGTAATTCAAATACTTTTTGCTTACTCAAAAAAATAAGTTGAAAAATTCTGTTTGCTCTGAAAATTGTTTATTAAGATATAAACCCCTCACTTCCATTTATTTTCCATATTTATGCATTTACGCATATGTCAGTATAATTAAAATAGTCTTGCAATTTAAGAAGATACGAAAGATATTCATATGTGTTTATTTCATTGGCACATATATGGTAAATTTCAAATTTCCTTTATAATTCCATAGAAAAAAAATTAAAAATTTTTTTGGCGAGCACATCCGCCATTTTTGGTACATGGGTTACGAAAAAAATTGTGGTTTCAAATCTGTTCGCGTTCACAAAATTGGATGCTGCACTCAAAAGTTATGGGGGGTTTTACTCTCTTATAAAGAAAAAATATTTAAAAATTCCCATTGTGTTGTAATAAGACCATGTATATATGAATCGTTAACAGTATTTGATATCTATCCGTAGATGCTAAAATAGTTGCTAAATTTATTTTTATTTTCGCGGAAAATCCAAAAATTGTAGAAATCTTGGAGTAAATTTTTTTTTTATTCTAACTAAGAGTCCAAAAAATCACTAAAAAAAATAATTTAAAAATACGTACAGAATCTAGAGAACGCGTAGAAAAATGTGAGACCAAAATTATAAAGATCGCGTTTAAAACTTGCATATTACAGCAACAACAAAGAACGGAAACTTACTGTTGGAAATTATTTCAAAAACATATTTTTTGGTTAAATACGAAAAATTAAAAAAAAAAATGTTGGGAGTTATTCTATTATTTCGCTAAATTTCCATACAAATCCTGAAGTATTTTGCTTAAACTTCTACAAGAAATGTAATTAGTCATCGGGGAAGTATATTTGCTTTCTGTGATAAGCAATAAAAATAAGAAGTAGAGAATAAAATTGAAATTACAATCAAAGAAAAAGCATAGATTTTAAAAACCGTATAATTCGCGAATCCGTTTAAATCAGTTGAGGTGCATGTGCTTTTCGGATACAGGGAGTCCATGTCTATCAATGTGTATGGATTTTCCCATGTTTCATTCAGCGGCCAAAGTGTGCCATCAGTTGCATCTTACCTTAAAGTGGCAAAAATAACGCGATATGCATATGATTATAAGGTGCATCCGATTTCAATGGTCGCCTATTAAAAATACGTCAGTAAAAATTATTTTAGACAGATTCGTCAGGAACTGCGGATGTGCCACCACATTCTATTTTGGGATAAATAGGGATATTACTCCGGAATCTTTATAATTTGTGACACACCTTTTTGGCAAATATTATAATCGCGTATAAAGGATTACATTTATGTAAAAATAATCAAAGAAAATCGCGGTTCAATTCGCGGAATTGTCAAAATATATTTTTGCAGATGTTCTTACTTTCAAGGTATCTATATCCGGCGTTTTAGTGGATGGATTCGAACGCGAAAGGGCTTATTAGATCCCCCACGTAAAAAAACTAAAATCACGCGGGGTTCAGGGGTACCTGTACGACAGTTGTAAATTTTAAAGCCAAAAAATAGTTTTTTTCAGAAAATTTACGCACCAAATTTTCGCCTTTGGACTCCTATTATTAGGAAGCTGTACGGAGCACACTCATGAGATATACATCGAACGACGTGGAATCGCGAGTTTTACAATTCTATAAACTAGTTTCGATTATTATCTAGTTGCACCCACTAATTATATGAAAAATTCGAAAAACACTGAAATCAAAACTTCAAAATGTCAGCATCGATTTTAGGGGGATGCAGTGTATATATCGAAAAGTCATACACTAGAACCATATTGCCTAAGGGATATTCTTTAGGTCTTTCTTTGAGCACAGGTTTGAATTTTCCGTGGTTTGGCCAGAAATCAAGAAAGAACACAAAAAAACTTGTAAACTTCAACACATTTTCCCATTTATTTATAATACCACCAGCGCAGCTTCCACGAAAATTATTTGTTATGGTCCATATTATGAGATCGTAGCTAAAACACTTCAATATATATAAATGTATTCATATTTTATAAAATATATTAACAGTTCGCGACATGCTGGTGAACCTCAACTTCAACGATTGTAAAACTTTTTTGAATATTACCATATATACATATGGCAAAAAACAAAATTCCTTTGCAATTTCATTTGAAAAAAATTAAAAAAATTTTTTGCGAGCACATCTACGATTTTTGGTATAGAGGTAAAGGAAAAAAACTGGTTTCAAATCTGCTCGCGTTCACGAAATTGGCCGATGCGCGCAAAAGCGGTTTTTATCCTCTTCTTATTTTTTGTATTGAGAAAATGTAAGCATATATCAGAAACAGCATTTGATATCGATCCGTAGATGCACCAAAATTTCTAAAATGTGTTTTTATTTTCGCGGAAAATCAAACAAATTAAAAAAAAATCTGGGAGTAAATCTAAATTATACTCCCTAAGAGTCCGTATAAACCTCTAAACAAATAATTTAAAAATACGTACAGAATCCAGACAACGCGTAAAAAAATATGAAACCAAAATTATAAACATTGGCTTCATAAATTGCATATGTATTACTAGCAAGTGCCCGCTACTTCGTTAGAGGAGAATTCACACGAATGTAAAGGACGATAATAAATAAATAAATTGAAATGCAGAGTATAGTTTCACCCGTTCCTATTTACAAATTCTTTATCCAGTAAAGTACGACAGTTTAAGGTTTTACCACATATTCTTTCTAAAAATCATACCTGTGGTTTTCAAATAGAACTACATAAATCGATTAATCGATTTGTGTTAATTTTGCTTTATTGATGCCGCGTAGAAGTAGCTAGAAGCTATCAACGGCAAAATTTTGTTTTCAAACTAATTGGCCTTCAGGCTTACTTTACAAAATGTTTCAATAAATAAAATAAAATAAATAAAAAATGTGGGCCGTAGTATTTTTAAAACTATATTCTCAACGACTGTTGTTAAAACTACATATTCCTTTAACATTTGGTACCCTACACTACTTCGAATATGGCATAACTAAATCCCTTTAGTAATGAAAGTACATAGCTCAACCGTCACTTCAATGTTCCTCGGAGGGGCAAAACAGTTGAATTGTATTGCAATAAGCAGTATTTTATTAAACATGGCTCGATTATCTGCTTACTTACAGTATTATTGGCATTAAAAAGAAGTGCAAATAATGACAATGACTATCGGTAAAATTAAAACGCAAAATTATAAATGAAAAGTTCAAATAAAAGTTGACAACACTGTTGCTATTTGTATAACCTTACGACTGCTTTTTATTCACCGAAAAACATCGGTAATTACCGAAATTATAAGCATTTTAATTTTACCGACACTTGTCGGTAACTCACAAAATTAGTTAGTGAATCGCGCTACTGAACCGATTTCATTACACATTTGTTATAAAATAGTTGTTTAGTGGATATAATATACGGAATCGGGAGAATATATGGGAGCTATATCCAAATCTCAACCGATTCTCGCCGAAAGCAATAGCTATAGTCCTTTGGTCAAAATTGCGACCATCATAAATTTTAACCCGGATAGGATAATAAATGCGACAAAAGTGCATTAACGGATGGACGGGAACGTATAAATGGACTCAGAATGTGATGCTATGTAGATCATCGAAAGGAATCATTGACCTATTTCGTTTCCTTTTGCATGTTTCATACAAATGCACAAATTGATAATACCCCTTAAGCTACTTTGCTTCATCAAAAAAGTCATCCCAATGAGCAGTGGGAAAACAAATATGATCGGGAACTTTGTTTCGCAACTATTTCTTAAACTGGGAAAGAAAAGGCAATTCAAAACATATTGCACGATTCATCAGTCTTCGAATCTAAACAAAACCAAATGATAAACTTGCTGATCTCTACAATTTTATCGTAGTTTGCGTTCGATCACCACAAAACATATTTTAACTGATATTTTTCCTCATAAACCACTGCTTTGTTTTGACACATTGTGTGCGCAATGTAAAAATAAAGTGGACTTCAATAAGAGCGCTGTTGAAAGATATTGTTTTTTAATTCGTTATATAAATCTTCTCTGTAGAAAATTCGTTTCCCTATATTTTACGGGGAGAGCAGTGGTTTTTCCTATCCCTTCATGAAAATGCTTTTCTGACTTTTTCACGTTACGCACATATTCCAAAATCGTTTTCAATTACAAAACCAAAATTTGATTCTGGTTTGTGGTCTATTATTGATTTCCTAAATTATTTAGTGACGAAAAGTTATAGACTCTACATTTCTATATACCAAGAACGCCATAATAATTCTTAATTGCAAACAGAACAACTCAATTAAAAACACAATTTTAAAAACATCTTCTTCTAACAAAAACTGTATGGGGTTAGTTTTTGACGGAACCGACATCCTCAGATGTAAAAGAAAATCTTGCAATTTTTCTCAAAAATCGACTTCGAAAAATGTTGAGTATTTTGGTTTGAGTCTGTTGACAGCACTCAACATGAGTAATCCTTTGTCTATACACTTCATTTGTCTATGCCCTTACCATAACTTACAGTTCTCCGAACTTTACAGTATGTATTGCATTTTTATTTTCCAGGGCTGTGAGAGGGTTGCGCCATATTTTTTGGGTTCCGTCGTAATAGTGCAACATAATTTTCATCTCATCAGAAAATATAACGTCATCAAAGTACTTTAACGGGCGTGAAATCTTCTTAGTAGCAAATCTGATTCGTTCCTTTACATTTTGCGGGGAGAGAACTTTTTCCTACCAACATTATTTATTGAAAGAATTTTTGTTTTAATTTTAAATTGAAAATCAAAATTTTTACAAATGCATCGTTTGTAATCATTTTTTCTAACTGGACTTTAACGAATGAAAATCTGTTGTGCGACACCTGTTATGTGAAAACAAAATCAGGATCGGTTTGTCTTTGTCTTTCTATTATTTAGTGGTTTACGATAAAATAAGTGCGCCTAGAAGTAAACTACAAAATTTGAAATTATGTCAAGAAGTTATAGCATTGTTAATTTGACACATGTCTTGCAGAGGGCCAACTAAGTGAATAAGTACGTAATAATAATGAAAAATAAGGATTTTTGTTGTTGTTATTTTTGTGGTTCCAGGACGAATTTTCTAAAACCCGGCCTTATCTCGCACATTTGCATCAACAGTGACCCACTGGTAAAATTTCAAGCTCCTCAAGAAATCTACATCCTCAGATAAATGTATAAATGAAAATATTGCATTTTTTTAAATCGCCTTCGAAAAACGTTGAGTATTTTTGTTTGGGTCGGTTAACAGCATATAACATGATGCGGTGCTCTTGAACCAACATTAAACGAAAGGAGCTTACACCTGGGAATAAAACAAATTGCCTGAGCGCTTTTTAAATAAATCACGGTCAAAGTTCACATTTTTTGGGGGTTTTTAGGTTTTCACGCCCTATCAAAATGGAATAAAGAAAATGTTGTAGCATCGAAAATTCTCTGCAAAATTGTCCTTTATGATATTTGTGTAGCTTTTACCATTTTTAAGATATAGATGTTCAGATTAGGACAATTCACTGACTGTATCGTCTCCATATGAAACAATGTCAGGACTGCAATTTCCCTACTTTAACTTATATATCGCAATTTTTTTTTAATTCGCCTTCGAAAAACGTTGAGTATTTTGGTTTGGATCGGTTAACAGCATATAACATGATACGGTGCTCTTGAACCAACATTAAATGAAAGGAGTTTACACCTGGGAATAAAAAAATCGCCTGAGCGCTTTTTAAATAAATCACGGTCAAAGTTCACATTTTTTGGGGTTTTTTAGGTTTTCGCGCCCTATCAAAATGGAATAAAATGTTGTAGCAGTGAAAACTGTCTACAAAATTGTATTTTATGATATTATCGTAGGTTTTACCATTTTTGAGATATAGATGTTCAGATTAGGAAAATTCACTGACTGCATCGTCTCCATATGAAACAATGTCATGACTGCAATTTCTCTACTTTTACTTATATATCGCAAAAATGGTACAACCCAGGAAAAAATTACGAAATTTTCACAGCTTTTCAAATTTTTTTAGTCCCATTTTGACAATACTTGCCGTTTTCAAGCAAACTCGCGAAAACCTAACATAAAACCTAAAACTGTGACCTGAACTTCTATATCTCAAAAATGGTAAAACCTAGGAACAAATCGAATGAGTAATCCTTTGTCTATACGATTCATTTGTTAACATTTTAAAAACATTTTGTTCTAACAAAAACTGTATGGGGTTAGTTTTTGACGAAATCTACATACTCAGATGTAAAGGAAAATCTTGCAATTTTTCTCAAAAATCGACTTCGAAAAATGTTGAGTATTTTGGTTTGAGTCTGTTGACAGCACTCAACATGAGTAATCTTTGTCTATACACTTCATTTGTCTATGCCCATACCATAACTTACAGTTCTCCGAACTTTACAGTATGTATTGCATTTTCATTTTCCAGGGCTGTGAGAGGGTTGCGCCATATTTTTTGGGTTCCGTCGTAATAGTGCAACATAATTTTCATCTCATCAGAAAATATAACGTCATCAAAGTACTTTAACGGGCTTGAAATCTTCATAGTAGAAAATCTGATTCGTTCCTTTATATTTTGCGGGGAGAGAACTTTTTCCTAACCCTTCGTGATAAATACTTGTTATGTAATACTTTTCTGCCTTTTTCACGTAACACACATACTCCAAAATCGTTTTCAATTACAGAACCAATCTTTTGTCTCTGGTTTGGGGACTATTATTAATTTCATTAATTATTTAGCAATTTCTTCAAATTACAGATTTTGAAATTGAAAATTGAATAGTTATGACTGTACATCTCCATATACGATAAAATTCTTAATTGCAAATAAATCGTTGTAATATGCACAATTTTATTGCACTTTCATTGATTTGCAAACATTTAGTTATTACCAAAAAGTCAGGTCCATACAGTTTTTAGTAGTTGTTATTTCTGGCCGATTTCTGAATTTATTCCCCTAATGTTGTCTTCAACATCAACTCATTTGTTCAACAAACCCAACATTATTTATTGAAAGAATTTTTGTTTTAATTTTAAATTGAAAATCAAAATTTTTACAAATGCATCGTTTGTAATCATTTTTTCTAACTGGATTTTAACGAATGAAAATCTTTTGTGCGACACCTGTTATGTGAAAACAAAATCACGATCGGTTTGTATTTTTAGCGTAATTGTCTTTCTATTATTTAGTGATTTACGATAAAACAAGTGCGCCTAGAAGTAAACTACAAAATTTGAAATTATGTGTGATCTCTTACGATATCAAGAAGTTATAGCATTGTTAATTTGACACATGTCTTGCAGAGGGCCAACTAAGTGAATAAGTACGTAATAGTAATGAAAAATATGGATTTTTGTTGTTGTTATTTTTTGTGGTTCCAGGACGAATTTTCTAAAACCCGGCCTTATCTCGCACATTTGCATCAACAGTGACCCACTGGTAAAATTTCAAGCTCCTAGCTTTAGCCGTTTTGGCTGGGCGTTGATGATGAGTCAGTCAGTCAGTCAGTCAATCACTTATCACCAAGCTCATTTATATATATATATACTAGCAAAGTGCCCGCTACTTCGTATGCGTTAAATATGCCAAACAAATAAACAATATATAATATAGAATGGTGGAAACATTTTGTCACGCCTACACAAGAGCAATCCACATTTTTTGAGATATTTTAATTGAGGTTCTCAGCGCAAATATGGCCTAACCCAACAACCGCCATCCTCATTTCCAGCTCTATCTGTTCCCTCAAAACCAATTATAGAACTATTTAGTACTTTACATGTAAATACATAAATACGAACCTCCTCCAATTATTTCAAAATTCCCTTTACACAATAACAAATTGTACCAAATCCTTTGCCATTTACAACTTTTCGTATATTTATGGCACATATTTCTTAAATCGGATCTTAATTCCAAATCTCACGAATCCAGATCTATCCGTTCATCCAATACAAAATTGTACCATACATGGAACCATTTCGTACCCCTAAGTGTACCTAAATCCACATTTTAGGATTCGAGCGCTATAATTTTACCCAAATCTAATTGTACAAAATGTAGTACTTTTTGTAAGCATAAGTACGCATTTCCCCAACAGTAATATGAACTCCAAAATTCAAGATTCCATCTCTAACCGTTCGCTCAAATCCAAGTTGTACCAAATTTAGTACCGTTTAGTACCTTTCGTACATATAAGTACGAATTTCCAGAACTTCCTCAATCCTACACCCCAACAGTAATCTTAATTCCAAACTTCAAGATTCCAGCTCTAGCCGTTCGCTCAAATCCAAATTGTACCAAATTTAGTACTTTTCGTACTCATAAGTACGAATTTCAAAAACTACTTCCATATCTCAATGCTGCACTCCAAAAGTAATCTTAATTCCAAATTTCTTGATTCCAACTCTATCCGTTCGCTCAAATCCAAATTGTACCAAATTTAGTACTTTTCCTACCCATAACTAAAAATTTCCAACATTTTATCAACCCTACAATTCAACAGGTATTTTAATTCCAAACTTGAGGATGGCAGCTACATCAGATCACCGACATCCAAATTGTACCAAATTTAGTACCATTTAGTACTTTTCGTACCCATAAGTACAAATTTTCAAAACTATCTCAGTGCTATGTTCAAACAATAAGCATAATTCTGAATTTCAGGATTCCAGATATATCCGATAACCCAAATCCAAATTTGGAACCATTTAGTACTATTCGTATCCATAGTACGAATTTCTAAACCTACCTCTATCAACACTCCAACATCAATTTTAATTCCGAATTTCACGATTCCAAATGTATCCTATCACTGAAATCCAAATTGTACCAAATTTGGTACTATTTAGTACTTTTCCTACCCATAACTACAAATTTCCAAAACTTTATCAATCTTACACTCCAACAGTACTCCTTATTCCAAATCTCGGGTTTCCAGCTATATCCATTCACCCAAATGCAAACTGTACCAAATTTGGTACCATTTAGTACTTTCGTACCCACGAGTACGAATTTCTACAACTACCTCAATCCTACACGCCAACAGTAATCTTAATTCCAAATTTCAGAATTACAGCTGCATCAGATCACCGTAATCCAAATTGTACCAAATTTAGTACCATTTAGTACTTTTTGTTCCCATAGGTCCGAATTTCCATACTCCAACACTCCAAAAGTAATCTTAATTTCGAATTTCAGGATTCCAAATGTATCTGATCACCCAAATCCAAATTGTACCAAATTTGGTACCATTTAGTACTTTACGTACACATAAGTACGAATTTCCAAAACTACCCCCATATCTCAATCGTACACTTCAATGGTAATCTAAATTCCAAATTTCAGGTTTTCAGCTCTATCCGTTCGCCCAAATCCTAATTGTACCAAATTTAGTACCATTTAGTACTACTCGTACACATAAGTACGAACTTCCAAAATCATTTCCTTATATCAACACCACTTCCCAACCTTGATTCCCATACCAAATGTGAAGATTGTAGCTATATCCGCTCAAAATATACAATTGGTACCAAATTTAGTAACTTTTCGTACACTTATAGGTCGAATTTCCAAAAACCCTTTGGTACTTCTTTCTAACTCTCCATCAGTTACTCTCATTCCAAATTTCAGAATTCTAGCTCTTCCCGTTTGCCTAATACAAAGGGTACCATATTTAGTACCTTTTAGTACTTTTCGTACCCTTCTAGGTCGAATTTCCAAAAACCCAGTCTTATCTCACCCCTACACACCGACAGCAACCCACAGTCAAAATTTCAGCTTTCTAGCTTCAGCGGTTTCGTCTGGGCGATGATATGTCAGTCACTCAGTCACTCAGTAACTCAGTCACTCACTCACTCACTAAGCTCTTTTATATATATAGATAAAAGAATAGATAGATAATTTATTTTTTTTTACTATTCGTTAATCCGGACAATTTGATGATTCGGACACCGCCGAAACCTGTGGTGTAGGGATTATTGAGATTATACTGTATATTTGGGTGCAATATCCAAATCTGAATCTATTCTTACCAAAATAAACAGGGATCGCCCTAGGGCCAAAAAATCTCCAATTTTTATGCGAATTGGTCTATAAATGTAAACTGTACTTTGTTTTCAAAAAGACCTGGCCAGATGGATAAGTGCGAATCTATGCAGATAATCAAAAGGAACTGTGGGTCTATTTCGTTTCCTTTTGCATGTTGCAAACTCATTCACTAAGACATAATACCCTTAGGGTATTAAAATATAGTTATCAGTGCAATCATGAATAAAAATTCCGTGCATAATTTGTTTCCTTTCCCAAATTTCACAATTTTTTTTCCATATTTATGCCCAAAAAGGTAATATATTTTTCGATTCGACAAGAATATGCCATCATGAAGCGAATCTAGTAGCTTTCAACTTTTAACAAAAATTGATTTTAAAAGAGTTTCACTTTCTAAAATTATTTTCCGTGCGGAAAATTCGGAGGGAAATATTCATGATTGCCCTGTAAATGTTTTTATATGTTTTATGTTTTTAGTAAAATATGAAAGATTTTATGTAATATTCAATACTGTCTTAGTCTTAATTTCTAGCTCATTTGTTATTCTGTCAGACAATTTGGCCAAGCAGAAACTATCAACATATTTGGATACGTTCATTTTGACATTTCTGATTGAGTTTTTGAATAAATTTGTATTAGAAAGCAACTTATGTTGTAATAAGAAGGCTGGATTATAGGAAATTTTCTAAGTCTTTTAGTCCAGATTTATTGCTGTGGCGGAATAATAATTAATAACATAATAATCTGCTAAGAAATCGACGTTTAACGACAATAAACTTAATTTAGAACACTTTTTGATGACTTTCCAAATTTAATTTGACGATTTTCGTCAAAAAAATAGTTGCATATTTTGCATATTTTTTGCATACTTTGCATATTTTTGCATATTTTGCATATTTTTGCATATTTTGTGCATATGCAAAATATGCAAATATGCAAAAAAAATAAAAAATATGAGCCTGTCATTGCATTCAGTTTTCTTCAAAACGAATTTTGGTCCAATCAGAATTTTCGTATCTTTATTAATAAAAAATATGCAAATATGCAAAATCCGATGTCTACTTATAAGGATAGGAAATTAAGAGTAATATTGAAATTACAATCATTCACAAATATGAAAATTAAAAAGCCTGTTATTCGCGAATTAGTTAAAGTCGGTTGATGCGCATCCGATTTTGGATACAGCGAATCAATCGCTTTTAATATCTATGCATATTTCGATGATTCACTCAGCAGCCATTGTGTGCCGTCAGTTGCATCACAAGATGCAAAAAAAAACCTTAAAGTGGGTAAAAGTCGCGCAATGTGCATACGATTTTGATGTGCATCCGGTTTCATAAGCGCCCATCAAAAATATGTCAATATACACCTTTTCAAATAGATTCTTTAAGAACCGCGGATGTGTCTCCACGTTCTATTTTGCGTAAAAAACACATATTATTCTAGTGTCTCTGTAATTTGTGACACGCGTTTTCGCAAATATTATAATCGCGTATAAAGGGTTCCATTTATGTAAAAGAAAATCGCGGTGTAGTAAGTACGAATTTCCAGAACTTCCTCAATCCTACACCCCAACAGTAATCTTAATTCCAAACTTCAAGATTCCAGCTCTAGCCGTTCGCTCAAATCCAAATTGTACCAAATTTAGTACTTTTCGTACTCATAAGTACGAATTTCAAAAACTACTTCCATATCTCAATGCTGCACTCCAAAAGTAATCTTAATTCCAAATTTCTTGATTCCAACTCTATCCGTTCGCTCAAATCCAAATTGTACCAAATTTAGTACTTTTCCTACCCATAACTAAAAATTTCCAACATTTTATCAACCCTACAATTCAACAGGTATTTTAATTCCAAACTTGAGGATGGCAGCTACATCAGATCACCGACATCCAAATTGTACCAAATTTAGTACCATTTAGTACTTTTCGTACCCATAAGTACAAATTTTCAAAACTATCTCAGTGCTATGTTCAAACAATAAGCATAATTCTGAATTTCAGGATTCCAGATATATCCGATAACCCAAATCCAAATTTGGAACCATTTAGTACTATTCGTATCCATAGTACGAATTTCTAAACCTACCTCTATCAACACTCCAACATCAATTTTAATTCCGAATTTCACGATTCCAAATGTATCCTATCACTGAAATCCAAATTGTACCAAATTTGGTACTATTTAGTACTTTTCCTACCCATAACTACAAATTTCCAAAACTTTATCAATCTTACACTCCAACAGTACTCCTTATTCCAAATCTCGGGTTTCCAGCTATATCCATTCACCCAAATGCAAACTGTACCAAATTTGGTACCATTTAGTACTTTCGTACCCACGAGTACGAATTTCTACAACTACCTCAATCCTACACGCCAACAGTAATCTTAATTCCAAATTTCAGAATTACAGCTGCATCAGATCACCGTAATCCAAATTGTACCAAATTTAGTACCATTTAGTACTTTTTGTTCCCATAGGTCCGAATTTCCATACTCCAACACTCCAAAAGTAATCTTAATTTCGAATTTCAGGATTCCAAATGTATCTGATCACCCAAATCCAAATTGTACCAAATTTGGTACCATTTAGTACTTTACGTACACATAAGTACGAATTTCCAAAACTACCCCCATATCTCAATCGTACACTTCAATGGTAATCTAAATTCCAAATTTCAGGTTTTCAGCTCTATCCGTTCGCCCAAATCCTAATTGTACCAAATTTAGTACCATTTAGTACTACTCGTACACATAAGTACGAACTTCCAAAATCATTTCCTTATATCAACACCACTTCCCAACCTTGATTCCCATACCAAATGTGAAGATTGTAGCTATATCCGCTCAAAATATACAATTGGTACCAAATTTAGTAACTTTTCGTACACTTATAGGTCGAATTTCCAAAAACCCTTTGGTACTTCTTTCTAACTCTCCATCAGTTACTCTCATTCCAAATTTCAGAATTCTAGCTCTTCCCGTTTGCCTAATACAAAGGGTACCATATTTAGTACCTTTTAGTACTTTTCGTACCCTTCTAGGTCGAATTTCCAAAAACCCAGTCTTATCTCACCCCTACACACCGACAGCAACCCACAGTCAAAATTTCAGCTTTCTAGCTTCAGCGGTTTCGTCTGGGCGATGATATGTCAGTCACTCAGTAACTCAGTCACTCACTCACTCACTAAGCTCTTTTATATATATAGATAAAAGAATAGATAGATAATTTATTTTTTTTTACTATTCGTTAATCCGGACAATTTGATGATTCGGACACCGCCGAAACCTGTGGTGTAGGGATTATTGAGATTATACTGTATATTTGGGTGCAATATCCAAATCTGAATCTATTCTTACCAAAATAAACAGGGATCGCCCTAGGGCCAAAAAATCTCCAATTTTTATGCGAATTGGTCTATAAATGTAAACTGTACTTTGTTTTCAAAAAGACCTGGCCAGATGGATAAGTGCGAATCTATGCAGATAATCAAAAGGAACTGTGGGTCTATTTCGTTTCCTTTTGCATGTTGCAAACTCATTCACTAAGACATAATACCCTTAGGGTATTAAAATATAGTTATCAGTGCAATCATGAATAAAAATTCCGTGCATAATTTGTTTCCTTTCCCAAATTTCACAATTTTTTTTCCATATTTATGCCCAAAAAGGTAATATATTTTTCGATTCGACAAGAATATGCCATCATGAAGCGAATCTAGTAGCTTTCAACTTTTAACAAAAATTGATTTTAAAAGAGTTTCACTTTCTAAAATTATTTTCCGTGCGGAAAATTCGGAGGGAAATATTCATGATTGCCCTGTAAATGTTTTTATATGTTTTATGTTTTTAGTAAAATATGAAAGATTTTATGTAATATTCAATACTGTCTTAGTCTTAATTTCTAGCTCATTTGTTATTCTGTCAGACAATTTGGCCAAGCAGAAACTATCAACATATTTGGATACGTTCATTTTGACATTTCTGATTGAGTTTTTGAATAAATTTGTATTAGAAAGCAACTTATGTTGTAATAAGAAGGCTGGATTATAGGAAATTTTCTAAGTCTTTTAGTCCAGATTTATTGCTGTGGCGGAATAATAATTAATAACATAATAATCTGCTAAGAAATCGACGTTTAACGACAATAAACTTAATTTAGAACACTTTTTGATGACTTTCCAAATTTAATTTGACGATTTTCGTCAAAAAAATAGTTGCATATTTTGCATATTTTTTGCATACTTTGCATATTTTTGCATATTTTGCATATTTTTGCATATTTTGTGCATATGCAAAATATGCAAATATGCAAAAAAAATAAAAAATATGAGCCTGTCATTGCATTCAGTTTTCTTCAAAACGAATTTTGGTCCAATCAGAATTTTCGTATCTTTATTAATAAAAAATATGCAAATATGCAAAATCCGATGTCTACTTATAAGGATAGGAAATTAAGAGTAATATTGAAATTACAATCATTCACAAATATGAAAATTAAAAAGCCTGTTATTCGCGAATTAGTTAAAGTCGGTTGATGCGCATCCGATTTTGGATACAGCGAATCAATCGCTTTTAATATCTATGCATATTTCGATGATTCACTCAGCAGCCATTGTGTGCCGTCAGTTGCATCACAAGATGCAAAAAAAAACCTTAAAGTGGGTAAAAGTCGCGCAATGTGCATACGATTTTGATGTGCATCCGGTTTCATAAGCGCCCATCAAAAATATGTCAATATACACCTTTTCAAATAGATTCTTTAAGAACCGCGGATGTGTCTCCACGTTCTATTTTGCGTAAAAAACACATATTATTCTAGTGTCTCTGTAATTTGTGACACGCGTTTTCGCAAATATTATAATCGCGTATAAAGGGTTCCATTTATGTAAAAGAAAATCGCGGTGTAGTATGCGAATTTTTCAATATATATTATTGCTGATTTTGCTATTTTCAAGGTATCTATATCCGCGGTTTTAGTGGATGGATTCGATAGCGGAAGGGCTCATTAGATCCGTCGCGTAAAAAAACTAAATTCACGCGGTTCAAAGGAAGTTGAATGACAGTTGTAAATTTTAAACAAATTTTGGCCTTCAGACTCCAATTACTAGGATGCGGTAAAGAGCACATTAATGGGATATACATTAAACGACGTAAAATCACGAGTTCTATAATCCTATTATGAATTTGGAATATAATCATGTTGCGCGTCTGGATTACTAAAGAAATTCAAGAAACCCCGAAATTCCGGCTTCAAAATGTCAGCATCAATTGTAGGTGGATGCAGTGGATATATCGAAAAATGATTCACTAGTACCGCATTGCCCATGTAGTATTCTGTGATTCTTTCCTTGGCCATAGGTCAATAGAATGTAAGGTTAAGCCAGAAATCGGAAGAGAACAAAAAAAACTTGGTTGCTTCAACCCATTTTTCTACATTGATGCCAACACAGCTTCGACATTATGGTATCCCTCCTAAAACACTTCATTTTAAATAATTGCAGTCATACTATATAGAATATGTTAACAGTTCGCGAATTCTGAAAGGGTGAAAAAAAAAACATTTTTGGTTTTTGCCATATATTTATTTTATATGCGTATACCATTCAGAGCTGATTCACATGAGATATGAGTGTTGTGAATGAATTTTACTGCATAAAGTAAAAACATATAAAATAATATTACCAATATACATATCGATGCCTTACTTCCTCAACCTCGTATCTTAATACCAGATTTATTGCTGTGGCGGAATAATAATTAATAACATAATAATCTGCTAAGAAATCGACGTTTAACGACAATAAACTTAATTTAGAACACTTTTTGATGACTTTCCAAATTTAATTTGACGATTTTCGTCAAAAAAATAGTTGCATATTTTGCATATTTTTTGCATACTTTGCATATTTTTGCATATTTTGCATATTTTTGCATATTTTGTGCATATGCAAAATATGCAAATATGCAAAAAAAATAAAAAATATGAGCCTGTCATTGCATTCAGTTTTCTTCAAAACGAATTTTGGTCCAATCAGAATTTTCGTATCTTTATTAATAAAAAATATGCAAATATGCAAAATCCGATGTCTACTTATAAGGATAGGAAATTAAGAGTAATATTGAAATTACAATCATTCACAAATATGAAAATTAAAAAGCCTGTTATTCGCGAATTAGTTAAAGTCGGTTGATGCGCATCCGATTTTGGATACAGCGAATCAATCGCTTTTAATATCTATGCATATTTCGATGATTCACTCAGCAGCCATTGTGTGCCGTCAGTTGCATCACAAGATGCAAAAAAAAACCTTAAAGTGGGTAAAAGTCGCGCAATGTGCATACGATTTTGATGTGCATCCGGTTTCATAAGCGCCCATCAAAAATATGTCAATATACACCTTTTCAAATAGATTCTTTAAGAACCGCGGATGTGTCTCCACGTTCTATTTTGCGTAAAAAACACATATTATTCTAGTGTCTCTGTAATTTGTGACACGCGTTTTCGCAAATATTATAATCGCGTATAAAGGGTTCCATTTATGTAAAAGAAAATCGCGGTGTAGTATGCGAATTTTTCAATATATATTATTGCTGATTTTGCTATTTTCAAGGTATCTATATCCGCGGTTTTAGTGGATGGATTCGATAGCGGAAGGGCTCATTAGATCCGTCGCGTAAAAAAACTAAATTCACGCGGTTCAAAGGAAGTTGAATGACAGTTGTAAATTTTAAACAAATTTTGGCCTTCAGACTCCAATTACTAGGATGCGGTAAAGAGCACATTAATGGGATATACATTAAACGACGTAAAATCACGAGTTCTATAATCCTATTATGAATTTGGAATATAATCATGTTGCGCGTCTGGATTACTAAAGAAATTCAAGAAACCCCGAAATTCCGGCTTCAAAATGTCAGCATCAATTGTAGGTGGATGCAGTGGATATATCGAAAAATGATTCACTAGTACCGCATTGCCCATGTAGTATTCTGTGATTCTTTCCTTGGCCATAGGTCAATAGAATGTAAGGTTAAGCCAGAAATCGGAAGAGAACAAAAAAAACTTGGTTGCTTCAACCCATTTTTCTACATTGATGCCAACACAGCTTCGACATTATGGTATCCCTCCTAAAACACTTCATTTTAAATAATTGCAGTCATACTATATAGAATATGTTAACAGTTCGCGAATTCTGAAAGGGTGAAAAAAAAAACATTTTTGGTTTTTGCCATATATTTATTTTATATGCGTATACCATTCAGAGCTGATTCACATGAGATATGAGTGTTGTGAATGAATTTTACTGCATAAAGTAAAAACATATAAAATAATATTACCAATATACATATCGATGCCTTACTTCCTCAACCTCGTATCTTAATACCTGAACAATAATGTCTGACTGACAATCAATGCCCAGGCGAAACGGCGGAAGTTGAAGGGTTACGAAAAGTACTTTAACATACTAAAATTTGTACCATTTGAGCGAATCGGCCAAATCTAGAATCTTGAAATTCTGAGTGAGTGTTCCTATTGAAGTGTAGGTGTGTTCGTAAGAGGAAGTTACTAAAATGTACAAGCAAATTTACCTTTCGTATTAGGCGAACGAGTAGAGCTAGAATTCTGAGCTGAAAATTGGTACACGGGCTGAGTGCAAGATAGTTGCATTAAAGGGCTTTTCGAAATTCGAACAATATGTTTACGACAAGTATTAAAAGGTACTAAAAGTGGTATGGTATTTTGGTATTTGTGGACGAATAAGGTTAAAATCTCCCGAAGGGACAAGTGGGGACTTCTCTCCTATCAATGAGTGCACGCCAATTAACATTGGCTCCATGATGTGGGACCTACTTCTTATCGCCGAGCCCGAACGGTGTAGCTTACGACACCACTTTTTGGTGAAGTTTTTCATGGCTGAAATGTAAGTCCACATTACACTGAGGGGATTTGCCACCATCTGAGTGCAAGGCGGACTTGCTTACCACTGCAACACGGTGGTTGCCAATGCCTATGCAATAGCTACCATAAAATCAGGCAGCCTTAACGGTGGTAAGTGGACGATAAAAGAGGAATAATGACATTTATTATCTACGTCACTGGCTGTGTATATGGTTGAAGTACCACGAACAAACTTTTGCTGTTATGGGCCCTCAATGATTAGATTTGATTTACTGCCTTAAACTCGTATCTCAATAAATGCGTTTCATGCTTAAACTAAAAATGATGTACTCAATTCCCTAATAATTGCATTTAAACTTTTACCCAAACACCGATTTATCAAAAAATAAATTGTTTTTTGTCTCTCCTGGAAAGTTGTATTTTCTTAAGATACGAGGTTGAGGAAGTAAGACATCGATATACTACTGAGTCAAAACCTTCTAGTGTAACCTACTCTACCAGTATGTTGGATCTTTTGAAAATAGGGTGATTTACGCCGGTTCGCCTTTATATAAATGTTGAAATGCTGAAGCTTTAGCGTACCTTCAACAAGACCATAGTAAAGTAAATGTGTGATTAAATAACGTAACACATCCATGCAGTGAACATTAATCTCTTCTTCTCCACACCCATTACATACTCTAAGAACAACAGTACCTCCCTATTGAAATACCAGTTGATACTGCAAATTCAAGGTATTCATTTACACGGTACAACCATAACGATGATGGATGACTGGATGGCTGGATACATAAATGGATGCACGGTAAGTGGTAACCGACAATGTACGATAGTAGTGCCAGTAGGGCAAGAGTTACAAAAATCAAAGAGGACGCATAAATGACTGCTCGGTGTATTGATACATAGACTTCAAAGGTTGTTATGCTTCAATCTCAATTTGACTAAAGTTTGTTTGGTCGATAAACAAATCTAAAACAACAATAAGACTTAAGGTATGCCAGAAATCTTACTTGCAGATTTCGTGGTAAATCTCTAGCAAAAGAACAAACTTCGTTAAGTCGTATATGTATGTATGTATGATATACACACATCGATGGAATGTGTGGATAACAAGAGGAATGCGGATATTTGGAGACTGAACGTTTAACACTGCACGAGTACTTATATTGATTAGATTCTGTTGATTGGCGGTTGGAGGCTAATTTTGTTACATGAAATTTGTGGACACAGCAGAGTTTAGTGAGGAAGTCAACTCTAATGTTACTTTCATGAAGTGAACCAAAGCTGTTGGGTTTTCGAAGCTATGTTAGGAAACAGTTAATTCTGCAATTGAACATGAAGTGTAATGAAAATAATGGGTGCTGCAAAAATATAAACATTTTATATCCTCCATCATAATATGGTAATAATTAATTTTGTCATACCGTTTAAAACATAACGATATATTTGTTGTCAATTCTTTGAGGCTACAAACTATCCCTCAGAAATTTATGGGTGTAGGTCTACGTCTTCATGTAAATTTCTTCCACAAATGTTAAGGGCAGTTTTACCAACGAAACACAATCCGAACATTAACCAAAATGATTTAGATTTTCATTGACCAAAACTCTTACTTCGTGAAAAATTTTGTCAGTATTAAACTCTTGCGTGATTATGGTTACATTACACAGAATTAACAGAATTAAAATTGTGGGATCCATATAAAAATTTAACCGGAACTTTTTAAACAAATACTAAAAAACATCATATTGCATTATTTTAGAAGGTAGTTTAACCTGAAGTTATCCAATGCAGTATGGAGTTTTTTAGTAGTTATATCAAAACTTTCCGGAAAGATCCTTATTGTCAGTTCAATTTTTTGGGGATGTGGGCTAGGCGCTTTTTGGCGCTGAGTGTCTCATATACATATACAAGGCTGTAACTCTGTTATCTGACAACGTACATCAACATGATGGACACCAATAGAAAGGCCGAGAGTTCCTCTTCCAAATATAAATTACGTGGGTAAAATGTGTCCTCCAAGAATTATATGAACAATTTTACCAAATTTCACACAAAAATTTTGGTCCATTTAAGCCTCTAAATATAATGTGATCTTCGTGGTAAATTGCTTCCTCCTTGTCGTAAACTCAAACCTTACTTAAAATTTTACTCCGACCAGACTATTTTGCGATCATCACCAAGAACTATAGGGGTCTATTCTGGTCCGAAACCGACCTCCATACAAAAATGTATAATGATTGGTCCATAATTGTGGCTGAAGTTTGATTACAATTCTCAAAATCTCAAAATCGCTTTATCTCGTCGAAATATTTGATATACCACATGCGGGGTGTACGACGAATATCTCGCGGTGTTACATAAATTTTCGGAAAAACTAACTTATAATACCCTTTCCACATTGTGGAAGATTTTTACTATTATATACATGTTATGTATGCATCGTTCTTACATACACCTCATTTATTATATTGTAATAAGGTGTTTAGAACTACGTTTTTAGCACTAAGCCTCTCTCATATTATGAAGTTGGTATTTACTTGTTTCCTTCTTTCTCAAACACAAGTAAATCAGTTATTGAGTAAACTCCAACCAAAGCGTTTCAATACATCACATTGGCGACAAGGTCAAACGACTAAAAATTGTTGAACATTTTAAACAACAAATAATAACAAGCAAAACTAACACCTTAAAGGAAGACAAATTCAAAGAAAAGAAGAGCAATCAGGTTGGAATCATGGTTGGAAGGAATCATGGTTGTTATGGAAAGAGAAACTGGATATTCACTTCGCCGAAAAGAAGGCTACTCTTTTAAAATCAATATGGCCAAGTGTTTATGAAACATTACATAATTTATGTAGTCCAGATGCACCAATGTCCAAAACATTTAAAGAGCTTTGCAATTTATTACAATCTCACTACACTCCACCAGTACTTGTTTGTCGGGAGAGAAAAAACTTTCATACAGCGGAACAAAATGAAAATGAAACGGTAGCAGGATGGCATGCTAGAGTAAAAAAACTAGCACTCTCTTGTAAATTTGGAGACAATTTAAATTCTTTTGTGTTGGATCGTTTTATCATGGGGATAAACAACAAATTTATTTGAGCGACTTTGTGAAGAGAATGAGAAAATAACAATTGACGAAGCACTCAGAAAGGCACTTATTGTGGAGATGAAGTTGGTGGCTAAAGAAGATGATAATAAAAATATGCAAGTTGGCAACGTTAGAGGAGGTAAATACCGAAATAAAAACTACAATAACCAAAAAAAAAAAAATCATATCAAATAATTATGAAGGAAGACATGGGAAGAAACAACCGGATAATCAAAAGAAAACAAACAATGTATGTTTGCACTGTGGATTGTGAAACCATAATTCAAATGAATGCAAATTCAAACAAAGCAAATGTAATTTTTGTTACAAAATTGGTCATCCAGCTGCGGTTTGTAGATTTAACAAGTAAAAAAGCGTTAAGTTCGGCCGGGCCGAACTTTTCATACCCTCCACCATAAAATATTCTGAACTAAAATGGAATAATTAGTTTCCATTCCTGTCCCCAACTTTAAGTGGGTACGTTAAAATGTCAGATAATGTACATAAAATGCTTCATTCGGGAGGCCCTTTTTATGGTGCCTATATCTAACTATGTATGTTGACATTTTTGGTGGGCTAGAAATTAGGAGGTACCGTTATATAGGGGTTATAATACAACATGGACCTATGTTGACAGTTTTTTATGGGAGCCTTTAATGTCAAATAACTCCTAATTCGGTTAAAAATTGTAGCTAGAATCCTCTAAATAACAAAAATCGGTACATAACGTGGGATCTTCAAATGTCATTAACAGCTAGTTCGGAGGTTTGTGGGCTATACGAAAATATGAACTTAAATGAACAATTTTTGTTGCAGAATTTTTGTTGGCTTTTAAATTTGAAATTACAGAAAGTTCGTCCAAAAAATAAAGCAAAGGTACGGAAAATCGGGAGGTTTGTTTTGGGGCTATACCAAAACATGGACCTACGTGGTTAAACATTTTAAGTAAAATCCTCAAAGTACCGAAAATCGGGAAGTATCGTTATATTGGGGCTATGTTGAAAATTGTTGATGCAGATGTGTGGTGACCACTACAACCTTCAAATGTCAAATTTCAGTTAGTTCGGTTAAAAGTTGTAGATAAAATTGCCAATAACTGAAAATTGGGAGGTACCGTTATATGGGAGCTATATCCGAACATGGACCTATGTTGACAATTTTTTATGGAGAGTTGTTGTGACCACTAAGAACTTCAAATGTCAAATTACTGCTAGTTCGGTTTAATATTGTAGCTAAAATCATCAAATTACTGAAAATATGGGAGCTTTATCAATACATGGACCTTTCTTGACAATTTTTGGTGGAGAAGTGTGGTGACCACTAAGAATTTCAAATGTTCAAATTACAGATAACTCGGTTAAAACTTGTAGGTAAAATTCTCAAAATACCGAAAATCCGTTATATGGGGATACCGAAATCCGTTATACTGAGGTACCGTTATATGGCGCTATACCAAAACGTGGACCTACATTCATAATTATTTCGAATATAAGTTTTTTGGTCACTAAGAACCCTAAATATCAAATTATAGCTAAATTGGTCTAGAAATGTGAATTTAAACGTCAAAATACCTGAAATCGGGCGGTAACGTTATATGGGGGCTATTCCAAAACATGGACCTATGTCCATTAGTTATATAAGTTTATTGACATTTAAGAACCCTAAATGTCAAATTATAGCTTAATCGACCTGAAAATGTAGCTAAAAACTTCAAAATACCGTAAATCGGGGTACCGTTTTATGGGGGCTATACCAAAACGTGGACCTATGTCCACAAGTTTTGTTATATAAGTTTATTGACATTTAATAACCCTAAATGTCAAATTATAGCTACATCGGTCTGAAAATGTAGCTAAAAACGTCAAAATACCTTAAATCGGGGGTACCGTTATATGGGGGCTATACCAAAACGTGGACCGATATAGCCCATCATCGAACTTGACCTGCCTGCAAACAAAAGACGCATTTTCCCAAAATGTCAGACAATTTTGGTGGAGAGGTGTGGTGACCACTAAGAACTTCAAATGTTCAAATTACAGCTAATTCGGTTAAAACTTGTAGGTAAAAATCTCAAATACCGAAAATCAGGAGGTACCGTTATATGGGGCTATACCAAAACATGTACCTATGTTCGTAATTCGGTCTAGAAATGCAACTTAAATCGTCAAAATACCTGAAATCGGGAGGTAACGTTATATGGGGGCTATTCCAAAACATTGATCTACGTCCACTAGTTTTGTTATATAAGTTTATTGACACTTAAGAACCCTAAATGTCAACTTATAGCTAAATCGGTCTGAAAATGTAGCTAAAAACGTCAAAATAATATAAATCGGGGGTACCGTTATATAGGGGCTATACCAAAACGTGGACCTATGTCCACAACTTTTGTTATATTAGTTTATTGACACTTAAGAACCCTAAACGTCACATTATAGATAAATCGGTCTGAAAATGTAGCTAAAAACGTCAAAATACCGTAAATCGGGGGGTACCTTTATATGGGGGCTATACCAAAACGTGGACCTATGTCCACAATTTTTGTTATATAAGTTTAGTGACGCTTAAGAGCCATAAATGTCAAATTATAGGTAAATCGGTATGAAAATGTAGCTAAAAACGTCAAAATACCGTAAATCGGGGGGTACCGTTATATGGGGGCTATACCAAAACATGGACCTATGTCCACAACTTTTGTTATATAAGTTTATTGACACTTAAGAACCCTAAATGTCAAATTATAGCTAAATCGGTCTGAAAACGTAGCTAAAAACGGCAAAATACCGTAAATCGGGGGGTACCGTTATATGGGGGCTATACCAAAACGTGGACCTATGTCCACAACTTTTGTTATATAAGTTTATTGACACTTAAGAACACTAAATATCAAAATATAGCTACATCGGTCTGAAAATGTAGCTAAAAACGTCAAAATACCGTAAATCGGGGGGTACCTTTATATGGGGGCTATACCAAAACGTGGACCTATGTCCACAATTTTTGTTATATAAGTTTAGTGACGCTTAAGAGCCATAAATGTCAAATTATAGGTAAATCGGTATGAAAATGTAGCTAAAAACGTCAAAATACCGTAAATCGGGGGGTACCGTTATATGGGGGCTATACCAAAACATGGACCTATGTCCACAACTTTTGTTATATAAGTTTATTGACACTTAAGAACCCTAAATGTCAAATTATAGCTAAATCGGTCTGAAAATGTAGCTAAAAACGGCAAAATACCGTAAATCGGGGGGTACTGTTATATGGGGGCTATACCAAAACGTGGACCTATGTCCACAGCTTTTGTTATATAAGTTTATTGACACTTAAGAACACTAAATATCAAAATATAGCTAAATCGGTCTGAAAATGTAGCTAAAAACGTCAAAATACCGTAAATCGGGGGGTACCGTTATATGGGGACTATACCAAAACGTGGACCTATGTCCACAACTTTTGTTATATAAGTTTAGTGACGCTTAAGAGCCATAAATGTCAAACTTTAGCTAAATCGGTATGAAAATGTAGCTAAAAACGTCAAAATACCTGAAATCGGGCGGTAACGTTATATGGGGGTTATTCCAAAACATTGATCTACGTCCACTAGTTTTGTTATATAAATTTATTGACACTTAAGAACCCTAAATGTCAATTTAAAGCCAAATCGGTCTGAAAATGTAGCTAAAAAACGTCAAAATACCGTAAATCGGGGGTACCGTTATATAGGGGCTATACCAAAACGTGGACCTATGTCCACAACTTTTGTTATATAAGTTAATTGACACTTAGGAACCCTAAATGTCACATTATAGATAAATCGGTCTGAAAATGTAGCTAAAAACGTCAAAATACCGTAAATCGGGGGGTACCGTTATATGGGGGCTATACCAAAACGTGGACCTATGTCCACAACTTTTTTTTATATAATTTTAGTGACGCTTAAGAGCCCTAAATGTCAAATTATAGCTAAATCGGTCTGAAAATGTAGCTAAAAACGTCAAAATACCGTAAATCGGGGGTACCGTTATATAGGGGCTATACCAAAACGTGGACCTTTGTCCACAACTTTTGTTATATAAGTTTATTGACACTTAACAACCCTAAATGTTAAATTATAGCTACATCGGTCTGACAATGTAGCTAAAAACATCAAAATACCGTAAACCGGGGGGTACCGTTATATGGGGGCTATACCAACACGTGGACCTATGTCCACAACTTTTGTTATATAAGTTTATTGACACTTAAGAACCCTAAATGTCAAATTATAGCTAAATCGGTCTGAAAATTTCGCTAAAAACCGCAAAATACCGTAAATCGGGGGCGTACCGTTATATGGGGGCTATACAAAAACGTGGACCGATATAGCCCATCATCGAACTTGACCTGCCTGCAAACAAAAGACGCATTTTCCCAAAATTTCAGCGATATATCTCCATTTTTGTGGATGCTAGAGTGATTACCACAGACGGACGGACGTGCACAGATCGACTCAGAATTTTACCCTGATCAAGAATATATATACTTTATAGGGTCGCAAATGAGTATTTCAATGCGTTACAAACGGAAAAACTATCTTAATATACCCTCCATACTATGGTGGAGGGTATAAAAACAAAACTGTCAATTATGTAGCTGAATCAGATGTAGAAAGTGATGTTTTTACTGGAAATAATTTTAATGATTTTTGTATTTACAGCATCAATAGTGGTACAGGTTGTGGCTATTCAACTGAGCTTTACAAAGTTTAAATTAAAATAGATGGAATTCCCATTGAGGTGGTGTGTGACTCTGGTGCTCCATGCAGTTTGGTATCGAAAACATTTGTTGAAAAGTTAAGTAAAAAAGTAAATCTCATGCCCTGTAAAGATCCATATGTTGATTATAATGGAAACAAAATAGAAGTGTTAGGAGAATACATTGAGAACGTTGAAGTGAATGGTGTAAACAAAAAAGTTAAAATCATAGTGACAAATAATAATAACAGTCCTTTGTTTGGAAGAAATTTTTTAAGAAATTTTAATTTTGAACTTGTTCAAGTAAATTCAGTTGACTCTGAACAATATCACATTATAACTGAAGAAATTAAAAATGAAGCGTACACATTTGGTAAAATTTCTCTGTCTATGGACACAAATGCAAAACCCATTTTCAGTAAACCACGTTCAGTTCCTTTCGCGTGGAAAGATAAAATAGAAAAGAATTTAAGGGAGTTAATAGCCAGTGACATTTTAGAACCAGTTGATCATTCAGAATGGGGTACACCGCTTGTACCAATCTTGAAACCGAATGGTGACATACGCAATTGTGGTGACTATAAGGTTACTATTAATAAATATTTAACGGATTTTAAATATCCTCTTCCATTAATTGATGAAATTTTTGCTGCACTTCAAGGTGGTCAGTTGTTTTCAAAATTAGATTTATCTAGTGCATACAATCAATTAATTCTTGATGAAAAATCACAACTTTTATGTACATGGTCAACCCATATTGGCACATTAAAAATGAAACGTTAACCTTTCGGTGTTAAGCCTGCAGCTGCCATATTTCAAAAGGCAATGGAAAATCTTTTACAAGGTATACCATTTGTAGTTGTATATCAAGATGATATTACAGTATCGGGTAAAAATATGACAGAACATATTCGAAACCTAAAATCCGTTTTAAATAAGTTAATGCTGGGAGGATTTAAATTAAATTTATCCATAGCCATAGCTGGCGTTCTTTCACACAAATTTAATAATGTTTTAAAGCCTGTAGCATTTATTTCAAGGGCTTTATCGAAAGCTAAACAAAAATACAGCACATATGAAAAAGAAGCTTTAGCGATAGTCTTCTGTGTTACAATGTTAAAGCAATATTTAATTGGAAATGTTTTTACATTTAGAACAGACCATACACCATTAATTTCGCTATTTGGAGAAAATAAAGGCTTACCAGTAATGGCTTCAGCACGTATACAAAGATGGGTTTTATACTTTCAGGTTTCAATTATAAAATTGAACATGCCAAAGTCGAATTAAATGAAGCTGATAATTTATCACGAATGCCTCAACTCATAAGTAGTAATATTGTCAACTCCAATGATAATTCTACATTTGTTAATTACATACAAAATATAATGTTTTGAATCTTGATTTCAAGGAAATATCTAAGGAAACTAGACGTGATCTATACTTTCTAAGGTATGTGAATTTGTTAAAATGGGTAAACTCAAAGAACTCAAAGATGAACAATTTAAGGCATTTGTTTTCAAAGAATCTGAGTTATCTCTGTAGACCATGATTATTTGCTTTGGGGTTATAGAGTTATAATACCTACAAAATTGAGAAAGTCAATACTCCAAATTTTACATGAATCTCATTTAGGCATTGTAAAAGTAAAGCAGATATTGAATATTTAATCAAGTCGTGTATTCCGTGTCAAAAGCTTATGGCTAGTCCAGAAAAAAGTTTTCTCATACCTTGGAGTCCTACAAGTTCTGTATGGCAAAGAATACACACAGACTTTGCAGGACCAATTGAAAATTATCATTTTCTTATAATCACAGACTTATTTTCCAAATGGTTAGAAGTTTTCAAAACTAAGGAAATCACTTCCAATTTCGTAATTTCTAAACTTAGAGAAATTTTCTGTCGTTTCGGTATTCTTTATACCATATTCAGCGACACGGCAGACAATTTGTTTCTGAAGAATTTAAAATATTTACTTCGAAGAATAAAATAAAACACGTTCTAACAGCTCCTGGACATCCAGCCACCTATGGCCAGGCTGAAAATTTCGTGAAAACGTTAAAAAAATCTATTTATGCAAACTTGTCATCTGATACAAATGAAAATATTGACGTTATTTCAATAGATTATCGCAATACTCAAATACAGCTCAACTGGTAAAAGTCCAGCAAAACTTTTTATTGGAAGATCAATTAGAACTCGATTTCATCTAATTAAACCACCTCTTGTTAGAGACAAGATAATTGAAAAACAAAATAAAAGTATTTTAACTTATAATGGAAGTAACTTATAAAATGTCAGATAATGTACATAAAATGTTTCATTCGGTAGGCCCTTTTTTATGGTGCCTATATCTAACTATGTATGTTGACAACTTTTGGTGGGCTAGAAATTGGGAGGTACCGTTATATAGGGGTTATAATAAAACATGGACCTATGTTGACAGTTTTTGATGGGAGCCTTTAATGTCAAATAACTCCTAATTCGGTTAAAAATTGTAGCTAGAATCCTCAAAATTCCGAAAATCGGTACATAACGTGGGAACTTCAAATGTCATTAACAGCTAGTTCGGAGGTATGTGGGCAATACGAAAATATGAACTTAAATGAACAATTTTTGTTGGCTTTTAAATTTCAAATTACAGAAAGTTCGTCCAAAAAATAAAGCTAAGGTACGGTAAATCGGGAGGTTTGTTTTGGGGCTACACCAAAACATGGACCTACGTTCGGTTAAACATTTTGATGCAGATGTGTGGTGACCACTACAACCTTCAAATGTCAAATTACAGTTAGTTCGGTTAAAAATTTTAGCTAAAATTGCCAATTGCTGAAAATTGGGAGGTACCGTTATATGGGAGCTATATCCGAACATGGACCTATGTTGACAATCTTTTATGGAGAGGTGTTGTGACCACTAAGAACTTCAAATGTCAAATTACTGCTAGTTCGGTTTAATATTGTAGTTAAAATCATCAAATTACTGAAAATCGGGAGGTACTTTTATATGGGAGCTTTATCAATACATCGACCTTTCTTGACAATTTTTGACACTAAGAATTTCAAATGTCAAATGTTCAAATTACAGATAATTCGGTTAAAAATTTTAGGTAAAATTCTCAAAATACCGAAAATCCGTTATACCGAGGTACCGTTATATGGGGCTATACCAAAACATGGACCTACGTTCATAATTATTTCGAATATAAGTTTTTTGGTCACTAAGAACCCTAAATATCAAATTATAGCTAATTCGGTCTAGAAATGCGACTTAAATCGTCAAAATACCTGAAATCTGGCGGTAACGTTATATGGGGGCTATTCCAAAACATGGACCTATGCCCACTAGTTATATAAGTTTATTGACATTTAAGAACCCTAAATGTCAATTTATAGCTAAATCGGTCTGTAAATGTAACTAAAAACGTCAAAATGCCATAAATCAGGGGTACCGTTATATGGGGGCTATACCAAAACGTGGACCTATGTCCACTACTTTTGTTATATAAGTTTATTTACACTTAAGAACCCTAAACGTCAAATTATAGCTTAATCGTCACAATACCGTAAATCGGGGGTACCGTTATATGGGGGCTATACCAAAATGTGGACCTATGTCCACAACTTTTGTTATATAAGTTTATTGACACTTAATAACCCCAAATGTCACATTATAGATAAATCGGTCTGAAAATGTAGCTAAAAACGTCAAAATACCGTAAATCGGGGGGTACCGTTATATGGGGGCTATACCAAAACGTGGACCTATGTCCACAACTTTTTTGTATAAGTTTATTGACACCTAAGAACCCTAAATGTCAAATTATAGCTACATCGGTCTGAAAATATAGCTAAAAGCGTCAAAATACCGTAAATCGGGGGGTACCGTTATATGGGGGCTATACCAAAACGTGGACATATGTCCACTACTTTTGTTATATAAGTTTATTGACACTTAAGAACCCTAAATGTCAAATTTTAGCTACATCGTCTGAAAATGTAGCTAAAAACGTCAAAATACCGTAAATCAGGGGGTACCGTTATATGGGGGCTATACCAAAACGTGGGCCGATATAGCCCATCATCGAACTTGACCTGCCTGCAAACAAAAGACGCATTTTCCCAAAATTTCAGCGTCCTATCTCCATTTTTGTGGATGCTAGAGTGATAACCACAGACGGACGGACGGAAGGACGGACGTGCACAGATCGACTCAGAATTTTACCCTGATCAAGAATATATATACTTTATAGGGTCATAAATGAGTATTTCAATGCGTTACAAACGGAAAAACAAACTTAATATACCCTCCATACTATGGTGGAGGGTATAAAAACACATACAGTTCAGATTAGGGGAGGAGTGAATGAGTATAGTAATGTTGAAACTAAATATCAAAATAAAAATGATTCACCAGATTTACCATTATGCTCAAATGGAAATTCCTCTAATCAAGGTGTTGAAAAGTCACATGATAATAATGAGAAAAATATAGATTAAATTACCTCTAATCCAGAATGTAATAAAAACATAGACAATAATAATAATAAATTTAATTAATTCTCTTTCGAGTTGAGTTGTAAGGCCTTTAGAGATACATTGAAAAATTAGGAGTCTACCAAAGTCCCACGCATCTAACCATTACACTACGTTTCACGGGTGGTTAAGCCGATCTTCAGGTGTATTAGGATGTTGTTGTTGTGGCAGACGAAGGCAAAGCTTGGAAACTAGTATATATATCGCACTTCATTAGATAAATGTATATGCGAAATTATGTCAGTTAATTGAAACTCCAAACTTTTCCTATAGTCTTGCTTGGTAATCCCATTTTTCAATGTTCACAAATACTACGGTAAGTTTTATTCCTACATCATTAGTAATTGCTCTTCTATATCAGAAGATTTTATTTTTTGATTTGATCATCAATTATTGTCTACTAAAGTTTTGACAATTTGATGGTGGCTTAGAACGCTAAGACGCCGGCAACCTTGACACTCAGTTGTCGGAGACCCAGGTTCGAATCCCAGCTTGGCTCATGCTGAAATTATTTTTTATTTTTGCCTTATGAAGGCAAAGGCCATTTATAGTGATATTTAATTAATCCTCTTTCGAGTTGAGTTGTAAGGCCTTTAGAGATACATTGAAAAATTAGGAGTCTACCGAAGTCCCACGCATCCAACCATCCAGCCTTCATAAGGCAAAAATAAAAAATAATAATAAATATTTGTCAAATTTAAATTAAAATAAAGAAAATGAAAATATCACTTCAAGAGTCTTAAGACCTAGAGCAAATAAAAACAAGTAAGCAAAGTCTATAGTCGGACGGGGCCGACCATGTGATACCCTACACCACAACCTCTAGGAATTAGCTATGTGCAACCGCCTTGCACCCTGAATGCCCGGTTTCGATGCTCAGGCCTGGCCACATAAAATTTTCAACGGCAAAATACCCCTTTGCAATGTTGGCGATATTTCCTGAGTATTTCAGCAATGAAAAACTTCTCTTTAAGTGGCAACTTAGGGCATGCCTTTCGGATTCGGCAAATAAAACTAAAAACTAAGTCACATATCAATGATCTAATATAAATCCATTTATATAAGAGAAGCCTCCTATATCCCTACTGGGATGTTTGTGGAACAATTATATAAATAGTTCATTGTGGTTATTAATTGTGATATCAAACATGTATTTTATACCGGTAGAAATAACTAATATTGAATAGAAATTCAAATAATTTGCATGCAAACAATTTTATAAATCCCAAAATTATTCATATTCAATTACACACCAAAGAAGATAGTATAAGTCAGCTGCGCTAACGGTGATATACCCTCAAGATCTGACCAGAAAAAGAAACAAGCACAATTATCATACCGTATAAAAATATATTGATTTTGTATCACCAGTTTGCTTCAAAATGCGTGGAATCTGTAGGTATCGAAATGTAAGGCTATACCAAATCAAGTTTTGTAAGCTAACTTCTGATTTTTGAAAAAGACTCCAAATTCTCTGAAACGAATTTCGTCCAAATATACTTGGGGTCTAAAACCATTATTTCGATGAGGCACATCTTTGGTCGTATTTTGTATATATTCACTTTACCCTAAAGGCCGAGAGTATTAAATAGTTGGCGAAGCGACCAAATGCTGCAACATTTGTATGAAAAATCCAATTGGGCAACTGAACTGAAAAATTCTCTGTCATGATAGATACAATTTGTAGCATGGGAGGAAATTGTGGTTCTCTACACAAAACCCAGTATATAGTAGGCAGTAGGCCCGTTATCTAGCAGACACGTTATTGCAATTTACATCAGGGGAAAGGTCAGTAGTTAGTTTTTCATATGTAGGCTACTTTGCCGGTATATGCCCTCCAGGAAATAAAATATGGACCAAAAATAAAATTTGTATATTTTTCATACAAAAGCAATGGTCTATGTCACCCGCTAAATAATATCAGATCATCCTGCAAAATTAAGGGCATTTTCTTAAACCTAAACTCTTACCTCCAGCAAAATTTCGCTACTTTTGAGCTGTAATTGCGACCTCTAACGTGGATATATTAGACTGTAACTCTGTTATCTGACCACGTACATCAACACAATTGACATCAATAGAAAGGTCAAGCGTTCCTCTTCCAAGTATAGCTTACTTGCCCGGAATGTCTCTTCCAGGAAAAAAAAATATTAGCTGTATATTAAAACTTTTCACAATTTTCACACAAAAGTTGTGGTCCATTTAACCCTCTAAATATTATCTGATCGCCATCTCAAATTGCAAGCTTCTTCTTTGTCATATTATCTTACATTATTTAAAATTTCGAGGCGATCGGCCTATTATTGCGACCTACAGAGCAGCTACAAAATCGGATAAAAATTATGTTTTTGGTCCATTTCACCCGCTAAATATTTCACGATCATCACCAATTAAAATAGCGATCTATTCTGATGTGAAACCGACCTCCATACCAAATATCGTGACGATCGGTCCATAAATGCGTCCTGGAGTTTGATTACAATTTATAATGGACAGACGGACACACGGACGGACGGACGGACGGACGGACACACATCTCAAAATCGCTTTATCTCGCCGAGATATGAAGATTGGTATACCACATTGGGGGTCTCCGACGAATATTTCGCGGTGTTACATGAATTTTTACCAAAACAAACTTATAATACCCTTTCCACATAGTGGTGTAGGGTATAAATATACTTAATTATCTTATTATACCCTACACCACTATGTGGAAAGGGTATGAATTTTTACCAAAACAAACTTATAATACCCTTTCCACATAGTGGTGTAGGGTATAAATATACTTAATTATCTTATTATACCCTACACCACTATGTGGAAAGGGTATTATAAGTTTGTTTTGGGAAAAATTCATGTAACACCGCGAAATATTCGTCGGAGACCCCCAATGTGGTATACCAATCTTCATATCTCGGCGAGATAAAGCGATTTTGAGATGTGTGTCCGTCCGTCCGTCCGTGTGTCCGTCTGTCCATTATAAATTGTAATCAAACTCCAGGCCGCAATTATGGACCGATCGTCACGAAATTTGGTATGGGGGTCGGTTTCACATCAGAATAGATCGCTATTTTAATTGGTGATGATCGTGAAATATTTAGCGGGTGAAATGGACCAAAAACATAATTTTTATCCGATTTTGTAGCTGCGCTGTAGGTCGCAATAATAGTCCGATCGACTCGAAATTTGAAATAAGGTAAGAGCATATGGCAAAGAAGAAGTTTGCGTTTTGAGATGGCGATCGGATAATATTTAGAGGGTTAAATGGACCAGAACTTTTGTGTGAAAATTGTGAAAAATTTTAATATACAGCTTATATCTTTGTTCCTAGAAGACACATTCTTCCATCGTGAGTTATATCTTGAAGACGATCCCTTGACTTTTCAATTGATGTAAATTATGTTGATGTACGTGATCAGATAACAGAGTTAGAGCCTAATATATCCAGTTTTTTGTTTGTAGTGTAATCATAAACCCGCTAGAGGTCGCAATTATAGCTCAATAGTCACGAAATTTTGCACGAAGTAAGAGTTTAGGTTGAAGAAAATGCCTATAATTTTGCATGATGATCTGATATTATTTAGCGGTTGACATACACCATTACTTTTGTATGAAAAATATAAAAATTTTATTTTTGGTCCATATTTTCATTCCTGGAGGGCATATACCGGCAAAGTAGCCTACATATGGAATAATAACTACTGACCTTTCCCCTGATGCAAATTGCAATAATGTGTCTGCTAGATAACGCACCTACTGCTTGATATATAATGTGTTTTGTGTAGAGAACCACAATTTCCTCCCATGCTACAAATTGTCTCTGTCATGACAGAGAAATTTTCAGTTCAGTTGTCAAATTGGATTTTTATACAAATATTGCAACATGGGGTCGCCTCGCCACCTATTTTATACCTCAGGATTTAGGGTAAAAGGGATACAAACAAAATACGACCAAAGATGTGTCTCATCGCAATATTGGTTTTAGACCCCAAGTATATTTGGACGAAATTCGTTTCAGACAATTTGGAGTCTATTTAGCGCTGTCCGTTCATCTGTCTCTCTTAATGTCTAGCTGGCTGGTGCGCACGATAACTCGCGAACGGATGTTATACATCGTAATATTTTGCCCAAACTTGGTTTAAGTTCAAATGTAGGCTATGTCGGTCCACACCTCCCCCAAAAAAGTTCAAAATTGTTTTCGAAAAATTGTGTGAACGATAACTGGCGAAGTAAGCAATCGATTTGCTCCAAACTTTCCATATATTTTTATTCCTTCCAGATATAGATAGGATAAGACTAGGCTACCTTAAGAGTCCTCTCGAATCGTTTTGAATTTTTTTCAGCAGATTGGTCGAAACTTTACATATCTTATTATTTCATCCAGTCATGTGTCAGGTAGGAATATGGACTATATCGGTCCATCTTCGAGTACCTCCCACACAAAATTTGGGAAAAGTGCAGTTTGAGGACCCGTATCGGATCTATTTGATTATTATTTTCTTTTTTTCGAAGAAGGTTGTTTTCACGGTCCCTATTCTGGTCCCTTTCCCGGGGTAAGTCATACTTCCTGAGATAATAGTCCAGAAGTTCCAAAAACTTCTGCCGGCGCCAACTAAAATTACAAATCTGAAAAAATAATTCTCAAATATTTCCAAAACTCAGAATTTAGCTTACTAAAATGGAATTGGTATAGCCCCATATTAAATATATTTTTAGAGGCTGAAGGTATATCACCGTTAGCGCAGCTGACTTATACATATAAATAAAATATATATATTTATTTATTTTAGGTGTATTCCAAAAAGGAACCTGATATTCAAAGACAATTTGAAGATGTAGCAGGAGGGACTAATCAATGTGAATTTTCCAGTTTTCGGTATTTTGCCACCGTAGACAATTTGATGGGAATCCAACCCGGACATTCAGCGTGTAAGGCGGTTGCACATAATTAATTCCTACAGGTTGTGGTGTAGGGTATCACATGGTCGGCCCCGTCCCACTATAGCCTTTGCTTACTTGTTTTTATAAATATAAATTTTATATTTTAATAAAGACTAAACTTTTATTGAATTAAACCGAATACATATGTATGTACATTTGATGTTATGACTATATCCCAGCCAGCATTTTTTGAAAATTTTAATCAAATTCGAGTCTTTTTTGATCCGACTGCACGATTAAAAAGCTGGAATATGAGCTCATTTTCTGATCATAAATGACTCTTTTGTCGGGAGGAAAACGTAACCTCAGGCGACTCACAAATGAGTCTTCTTCTGCATTAGTTTCGAGTCATTTTTGCCCATTTTCATGAGTCTTTAGGGAGTCATTTATGAGTATTTTTATTAGACGAAATAAATTAAAAAAAAAATTATTATTTTTATTCTTTTTTGTTCCTTTCCTTTGTTTTATTGCATTTTTTGCTTTGTTATGTCTTTTAATTATCCTTTATGTTGCGCGGTGGTTAGTATACTGCTTCTTCATTTCACTTGGCAAAACCTGAACATGTGTTGTGTTTGTCTATACACTTAATATTATACGTTACATTTATATCAAAGTTTTATAAAAAGTGTATATGAGAATTATTTACCTAACAAAAAGAAAACAAAACAATCAGTTTTTAATCACCTATCTGTTCGAAATATGATCAGAAGATACATAATTATAATCACTTTTCAAACACCTGCATGACCCTTTTCTGATTAAGCATTTTTCAATCTTCATGAAGATCAAAATGTGACTATAAATAACGAAAAAATAGTCACATTTTAAACGCCTCAATGATTCATTTGTGATTGCTACACATTTGTTGTTGTATTTTAAATTGAACTCTTTTTAATCATTACAGGAAGTCACTTTCGAGCCCCTTTCTGATCATACAAGCGACTTAATCAGTTTTTGATCACCAAAAGGACTCTAAAAAGACTCCGAAATGTGATTTTTGAAAAAACAATCATCCAAATGCTAGCTGGGATGTTCCTTTGTAAACGTACATGTATATGAACTCTTATGCTTTATACAAATCATTACATTTGTACATTCACATATACATAATTAAAATTGTAATTATAAAAACTATTAAAGATCAAACTTAAGTGTATGCATAGTTCTTACATACACCTCATTTATTATATTGTAATAGAGTGTTTAGAACTACGTTTTTAGCACTAAGCCTCTCTCATATTATGAACTTGTTATTTACTTGTTTCCTTTTTTCTCAAACACAAATAAATCTGTTATTGGGTAAACTCCAACCAAAGCGTTTCAATACATCACAATGCAGAATTTTTTGAAGCAAATATTTATGGAATGATGTTCAAAAATTAATTGGAATATCTCTGCAATAATGATGTTTACCTCATTCAGTTTGGCCACAATAAACTATTAAAACCCTTCCTTGTTGGTGGTGATAGCAAATGTGGTCACATTGATTATACCTTTTGTCTAGAAAGGTTAATTAGAAATCTTTGTTATATCCCAAGAATTTCTCATAATTTAAAGTGTGTTAACTTTTCAGGAATTGTTATGCTTTGCTACATGAATACAATAACGCATAAAGTTTCCTGGTAATAGTGACAATACTAAATTGACGGAAGCTACACGAATGCATGAATGCAACAATAAGCAGAAAGTTGTGTTTGACATAGTCTTAAAAATGTGCACAAAGAAACGAAAGGACAGTAGAAACCGCAACAGCATCCGTAATCATGGGAAATGTAATTTTATACAACAGTGACCATGGATGCAGCAAACAAGTAGATGTAATAAGTATGGATATGCATATTCCAAGAACTTCAACTGTGTTCCATAAACTTCAAGTATTCACATGTGAAGTCAGTAAGTCACATTTTTAGCAGTAAAATTGTTTGGTAACCTCTTACAAGTCCGGCATATTACTTGTCATGCCATTATTGACAGCATGGCAATGTGAGTAAATAACGAGAATGATGAACAGGAATGCATGTTTTTGGAATTTATTGTGGAAAATGCTAGGACATGAGTAGATAACAGAATTATGGTTGTTTGGTGATGACTAGATACCTGCAAAATTCACCATTGCCGTAATCTATAAAAAATGGGAATTTCTCTACCATAATTTGAAAATGTCTCTATCATGATTGTGACATTTTGTAGCATGGAAAGTAAATGTAGTTCTTTACAAACAAACCAAGAACCCACTAAAAGAACCCACTTTAATGTTAGACAGTAGTTCCATTATCTTACCTCTCATTGATGTAATTTCCATTAGGGGGAGGTCAAGAGTGGGTTCTCAAGTTTGGTTTCCGTAATTTGCCGGAATATATCTCCCAGAATTTAAAATATGTACCAAAATATAAATTTGAAAATGTCTTCTACAAATATTATGGTCAATTTCATCAGCTAAACATTATTATTAAAATTATTAAAATTATTAAAAATTACAAGACTTAGTCGAGATATGAATTTTGGTATACCACAAGGGGGGTCTACGACGAATGTTTCGCGGTGTTACATGAATTTTCCGAAAAACAAACTTATAATACGCTTTCCACAAGATTTCAAAAAAATTCGTTATTCTTTTTTCCCGTAAGGATATCTTTCGTTGCGGCTTGACTAAGTACACACAGATATGTATATTTATGACTGTTGTTACTGATGCAGCTAATCTCTGATAAAACTGTGTTTTTTGTTGTTTTATATTTTATTTTGTTGTTGTAGCGAGAACAATGACAACAGAAATCTGATATTTTTCGGCTATGTCAGGTATTTTTTATCCTCCCTGTCCGTTTAAAGACCTAGTGACTGACTAACAAGACAAAACCCCATACCATATAACTAGACATCGGATTTTGCATATTTGCATATTTTTTAATATTAAAGAAAAGAAGATTCTGATTGGACCAAAATTCGTTTCAAAGAAATCTAAATTCAATGGCAGGGTCATATTTCGTATTTATTTTGCATATTTGCATATTTTGCATATGCACAAAATATGCAAAAAATATGCAAAATATGCAAAAAATATGCAAAATATGCAAACAGATTTTGGCCGAAAATCGTCATAAAAGTCGTAAAATTGTCATTTTAAGTTGGAAAAACCATAAAAAAATACATAACAGTGTTCTAAACTAAGACTGTTGGCCGTATAACGTCGATTTTTTCAGCAGATTATTATGTTATGGAGACCATTTACGACAGTGTGGTGTAGGGTGTAAAAATATGGTATCGTAATACCATTTTTTTTATTATTAAGCTATGAAAAAATATAAAATTTGATAAAATATAAAACGTTTTATGTAAAATTCAATATTTTCGTTTTTGGTTTTAACTCAAAGGACCAAATGGATCTCGGATTTTTAGCCGGGAGCCGCCTAAACCTTTTAGTATTGTTAGATTGTAAGATTGCCAAAGTTTGAGCACAATTCGAATATGTTAAAACGTGGTACTGGGGCCTCGAAGTTATGAAAATCTATATTTTTTTGCTATTTGGCGACTTCGACGGCCCATATATGTGGAACGGTTAAAGCTACTTGCCCGTATTACGCATTTAATTAAAAGCTATTCCGTTCTTAACATTTCTTGCTGAACAACAAAGTACGTATGTAAGTGTTACTGAATTCGAGATAATAAACCCCATGTCCCGAAAAAGGCCTTAGGGCAAAAATGGAGTCTATTTAAAAAAAAAAAAACTTTTTTCTTCCTATATTATAAAATTTTTGCGAATGAAAACGAATATATTTTACTTCATTTAAAAATGTTGCCTATTAAGGCGAAGATCTATTTTAATATTAATTTTAATTCATTTCTCGTTGGAGTCGAGCTTAATGATCGATGATGTTTGCAAGTGAAAAAGGAAAGCCGAAGATTCGAACCCCCACAACCACCATTATGTGACATGTTTCGCCTTTTGTAGAGACTCATCAGACATATAGGCAGTGGAATGGCATCGCTATCCATCAAACATTTTCTTTTTCAAATGTAAGTTTGTTTTTACAAAGATGGACATTTGTACATTCATTGTATGGCTTCAATGACAAACGCTTACATTTTGTTCATACATATTTAAATTTACATAAGGGACTGACATAATGTGGTTTTGGAGCCATCTGGATACAGATGACAACTTGGTGATGAACTCGACTCCTTGCTATGTCGCTCACAATTTTCAAGTTATTTACCATCCTTTACCCCTCCTGGTAATTGATGTTCTGTGGTAGAGTTGCATTATCTTTTTCAAGAAATTCGGAGTTAAAGTTTAATCTCTTGAACAACAATTAAGTCTCACTTGTAATTATGCCTGGTAAACCTTTTTCTAGGAATTTCGGCAGTTGATTTTTGTAAGTTTGGATCGATTATTTCTGGAGAAATTTCTATCTTTGTTTTGTTAAGATTTTTGTCGTCTTTTGGATCTTTACGGTGTTTTGTACTTTCAGATCAAACAATGCCAGACCAATAAGTTCAGGACTAAGGTACCACATATGATTTATCATTTTGTTATTTCCTTTATCTGATATTGGTTTGTGAATGCCTTTCGTATTAAGTAAATCTTTAATGCGGTTTAGGTCTTGTTTTGGACCTAAAAATATTTCTGAATATCGTTTTCACTATTGTTTGTATTAAACTCAATCTATTGTCTCTATTTCTTTTTAACCTATTGATAATGTTTACCCAATATATCCTATATTATATCTATATAAACATTATCTTGTTCATTATACGTTTTGTAAAATCAATAACCCAAACTCTCACTTATAACACTCAGTTGTTGCCGTGTGGGATACCAAATAAATAAATACAATAGAAAAAACATTCTGGAAGCGCCCAGTCTCGAACGATTTAAACGCAAGGTGCTTCTACGGCCTCTTGTTCTTGGGAAGTGGGCTGGGCAGTAGTTTTAAAACACTCTCGCCTACTTCGACCTTGGATTTGTCAATCGCAGACTATTCTTATAGAAATTGCTTGAATATGTTTGGTTGATGTCCGGATGAGCTTCCAAACTTGTAGTCAATAATCCCTCTCAACAATTTTCTAACAAGTTTGTATGGTGCGTTTATTTTTCACGGTTTATTCTCCGCTGTTCACGGATAAAGCTTCTAGAGATCTTATATTTCTAGGGATCCTCTCCGATAGCTTCTACTGTAGTCATAATGATACTAGTAACGTTCCTATTCACCTTACAGGGGTCCAGCACCAATGACAATTGCATAGTTACGATTTTCTTGAAGCCACGCTTGATTGTTTTCGGGACAGATGGTTCTTCAGATTCTACGATACGTTTAGCATCAAAACAAGACCTAGACCTCATTGAAAATGTATTGAAATATGAAAACATTGACACACAAATTTCAGAAAAAGGAAATAACAACAAAATTAATAATCTGTGGTATCTTAGTCCTGAACTTGCTGACCTGGCATTGTTTGATCCAACGGTGCAAAACGCCGTAAAGAGCCAGAAGGCGACAAAAATTTTAACAAAGCAAAGATTAAAATTTCTTCAAAAATATTCGATCCAAACTTCCAAAAGAGCAACTGCCAAAATCCTAGAAAAAGGTCTGGCATAATTCTTGTTGTTCAAGAGACTAAACATTAACTCCGAATTTCCAGGAGGCGCAAAGGATGGTAAACAACTTGAAAGTTGCGAACTACATAGCAGAGCGTTCTTCAAGTAGTCAGCTGTACCCAGATAGCTCCAAAACCACATGATGTCTGACTCTCGAATAAATTTAATTTAGAACAAAATGTAAAAGATATTTGTTTTCATTACAAAAATTGATAAAAATGAAGAAAATGTTTTTTTAATAGTCTCCATTTTCGCACAAAGGCGTACCAAGTCACGTTTTTCGGGACATTGGCTTTATTATCTCGAATTCTGTAATACCTATTTAGTATTAGATTTATTATATATACTTATATTTTGTTGTTCAGCAAAAAATGTTAAGAACAAAATGGCCTTTAATTTAATGCTTAATATGGACAAAAAGCTTTAATCATACCAGAGAAATAGGTCGCCGAAGTCGCTAAATAGCCAAAAATCGAGATTTTCATAATGTCGAGGCCCCAGTGGCACATGTTAACATATTCCAATTGTGCTCAAACTTTGACAGTCTGACCAAACAAAGAATTTTATGCGGTTGCCGCCTTAAAAAATCCGACATCGATTTGTTCCCTTTGAACAATAACCAGCCCAACGCTACAAATTATAACAAAGAAAATATTAAATTTTACATAGAACGTTTGATATTTTATCAAATTTTATATTTTTGCATAGTCTAATAATAAACAAGTAAGCCAAGGCTATAGTCGGACAGGACCGACCATGCGATACCCTACACCACTATCCCTCGACAATCGCTCTCCACGGAACTTCTTTTCAATGATTGTGAAAACTTAATTATCAAATATCAGAGATGTAATGTATAATACTTATGACCAAAACCAAAAAGTTATCTAGCATGACAAAGACATTTTTGTAGCAGGAAAGGGAAATTTAGTTCACACAAACTAAAATGTAATGAAACCCACTTCTGTAGTACTACTACTTCCGTTGTTTAACCGCTACGCTATTGAAATTTTTACCAATTTCACACAAAAGTTTCAGTCCATTTTACCCGCTAAGTACTTTCTGATCTTCACGTTGGTTTGTACGCTTTTTCTTCATCATGAAGTCAAACTTTGTTTAAAATTTTACGGGTTATTATTTTGACCTACAGAGCCGCTACAAAATTCGTTAAAGTTTTGTTTTTGGTCCATTTCATCCCCTGAACATTTAACGATCATCACCAAAAACTAATCATTTCTATTCTGGCCCGACCAAACGTCCTTAAAAAATTCGTTACAATCGGTCCATAATTGCGGCCTTAAGCTTGTTTACAATTTGTAATGGACGGACACATATCGATAAAACGCTTTATCTCGTCGAGATATGAATTTTGGCATACCAAATAAGGGGTCTAGGACGAATATTTCGTGGTGTTACATAAACTTCTGGAGAGACAATATGTGTCATGGGATAAAAATGTGGTTCTCTACACAGAACCCATTATATATTAGGCAGTAAGCCCGTTATCTAGCAAATACTTTATTGCAATTTACATCAGATGAAAGGTCAGTAGTTTTTTTCCATATTTAGGCTACTTTGCGAAATATATATGTCCTCAAGGAATTAAAATATCGACCAAAAATAAAATTTTTATATTTTTCATACAAAAGTAATGGTCCATTTCACCCGCTAAAGAATATCAGATCATCATTCAAAATTGTAGGCATCTTTTTCGACCTATACTCTTACCCGGTGCAAAATTTCGTGACTATTGATGTATAATTTCGACTACTAGCGAGTTTATCAATACACTACAAACAAATAACGGAATATATTAGGCTGTAACTCTGTTATCTGATCATGCACACCAACATAATTGGCATCAATTGAAAGGTCAAGCGTTCCACTTTCAAGTATATCTCACTTGTCCGGAATGTCACTTCCAGGAATTAAGATATAAGCTGTATATTAAAAATTTTCACAATTTTCACACAAACGTTTTGGTCCATTTAACCCTCTAAATATTATCCGATCGCCATCTCAAATTGCAAGCTTCTCCTTTGTGATATACTCTTACCTTATTTAAAATTACGCGTTGATCGGACTATTATTGAGACCTACAGAGCCGCTAGAAAATTGGATAAATATTATGTTTTTGGTCCATTTCACCCGCTAAATATTTCACGATCATCACCAATAAGAATAGGGATCTATTCTGATCTGAACCCGACCTCCATACAAAATTTCGTGACGATTGGTCCATAATTGCGGCCTGGAGCGTGTTTACAATTTATAATGGACAGACGGACGGACGGAGGGACGGACGGACACACATCTCAAAATCGCTTTATCTCGTCGAGATATGAAGATTGGTATACCACATTGGGGGTCTCCGAGGAATATTTCGTGGTGTTACATGAATTTTTACCAAAACAAACTTATAATACCCTTTTCCACATTGTGGTATAGGGTATAAAAAAATGTATTACAATACCATACTTTTATACCCAACACCACACTGTCGTAAGAGGTCTCGATAACACAATAATCTGCTAAAAAATCAACGTTAAACGGCCAACTATCTTAATTTAGAACATTTTGAAGATTTTTGACGATTTTTCTAACATTAATTGACAATTTTACGACTTTTATGACGATTTTCGGCCAAAAACTGTTTGCATATTTTGCATATTTTTTGTATATTCTGCATATTTTTTGCATATTTTGCATATTTTTTTTTGCATATTTTGCATATTTTTTGCATATTTTGCATATTTTTTGCATATTTTTTGCATATTTTGCATATTTTTTGGCATATTTTTTGCATATTTTTTGCATATATTTTGCATATTTTTTGCATGTTTTTGATATGACCCCAAATATCGAAAAACTGACCCTTAAAACGCCTAGATCCAAAATTTGAGTCCAATCGGATGAGAAATAAAAAACATGCAAAAATCCGATGTCTACATATAACAAAAGAATTACAATTTTGTTAACAAATACCAGAAAGGAATAGAAAAACAATGATTCTATTCTCCTTCCCGCAATGGAGGAACAGGAAGTGTTTCGGTGAATGAAATAAATGCGACGAAGCACATCGAAAAATTTAATGAATAGCTCAATGGCTGAAACTTCTGTCGAATGAATAAGTGGTGCTCAGATGTACACAGAAAATCGCAACAACAGACTGTGGTTTTACAAGCAAAGTTTGGACAATACCAGTTAATCGATACTTATCGTGTCCACGTCAGTTTTGGACCATTACTTCAGAAAGCACGTGCGAAATAAGTTATATCGTTGTAATCAGGACCACATTCGGTGAAAACGCTCCTCAAAGAGGGCTTAAACTGCACTTATGCAACAATTTTAAATATTTGTGGGGGAGGTATCGATAAATGTTGTGTGATGTATTTCTTTTTATACCCTCCCCCATAATATGGGTCGTATAATTAAATTTGTCAATCCGTTTGTAACATATCCCTATAAAGTGTATATGTTCTTGATCAGTATAAATTTCTAAGTCGAAATAGGCATGCCGTCTTTCGGTCCGTCCTTCCGTCTGTTGAAATCAAGATACAGCTCGCAATTTTAAGATAGATCTTTAAATTTGGTGTAGAAGTTTATTACTACTAGGATGCCTATCATCTAACTTTTACTCTTTCAAATGCAATTTGTTTTAATTACAATTACTGAACAAAACATTCAGAATTGTAAAAAACAAATTGCATTTGAAAGAGTAAAAGTTAGATGATAGCGAAGCCGTCCCACATCCGATATGTCTGAGGAGCCTTCATTACCAAAGGCGAAACATGTCATGTCACATAGTGGTGGGTGTGTGGGTTCGAGTCGTCGGCTTTCCTTTTTCAGATGCATTATTGATTATAAAGTTCGATTTCCTACGAGAAACTAATTGTTTGTTGTTTTCAATAAGTTGTAGTGGCTTTTGTCCGTAATACATTTTGATTTCAATGCTGCATACTAACTTTTACGACAGACTGTGTGTACGTATTAGTTTTAATATTTAAGAGATATGATCTGTAATTACCATATAGTAGTTCAAAATACAATTGAACTTTAATCGGCCCATAGGCTTATATTGCACAAAATGAAATAAATAAATAAAATTTAAAATTTATGTATTTCGAGGGGTTTTTGTCAAATGTTCGAACCGAGATTACTCTAATTTGGTATTGCTTTTAGTTAGAGGATAGAAAGAACAACGATGAGCTCTTTTAAAGAATGTTGTAACATTTTTCTTCTAAAGTGGATGTAACTTGGTATTTTGGAATCTCAATGGGTAGAAAACCGCCAAACAGAAAATTATCAGTATAAAGTGCTTATCTTCAGTTAAGATATTATTCTCCTCCAAGGAATTATACTTAACGTAAAGAAAGAGGTTAGTAGTTACTAATTGTTCATATTTATTCAATACAGTGGTGGTGGTGGGGGTATAAAACTTAACGTCGTTCTTACTTGTTGGAACTCGATGTAGTTTGGGAAGCAATATAACAATTTAATTGCAGCCGAATCGGATACTCGATTCTAAAGTTATTTTAGGAAGCATGCACTTGCCCTTAAAAAACACATCATTGATATCAGGACCACAATGGCAACCTTCCGCAAAATGTCTCTATTCCATTCGATATCGAGATGTCCGTCTGACCATCTCACTATAGGTATTTTGCCCAGTTTTTGAGGCAAAAAGTCGGTTTTGCAACTATTAATATTAACATTTTTTTATTTGGCATTGAAAAAAGAACTTGTCAAAATTTATGAATATGAATGACTTTCTATACCCTACACCACTATGTAGAAAGGGTATTATAAGTTTGTTTTGAAAAATTCATGTAACACCGCGAAATATTCGTCGGAGACCCCCAATGTGGTATTTTCCAATTTAAGAATATTTATTAGAAATGTATAATATATAATTGTTTCACAAACATCCCACTCATATAAATGAGTGCACCCCGATTAATATTAGCTCAATGATATGTAGACAGCGGAATTTTATGCATCTCCTATTTTTGTCAAATTTTGGGATTGGGCATATTTTTGGCTTCTGATTAAATTCCAATCAAAATATATCACATATGCACAAATATGCAAAATGTATAAATTATTCATATGCAAATATTATGTTTTGCATATGCAAAATTTATGTATTTTACATATTTTCGTATGCAATAAATATTTCAATAATATCTTCTAAAATGTTTATGTGTACATTTTTTCTGTTTAAAATTCTCTTCAGACAAGTCAAAATATCGAAAATTGAGAGCTATCGTTCTATGGGAACTATATGAAGGCCTAGACCTATACCGACAAATTTCAGATGGAAACTAAAATACCCTCAACGAAGACTTAATACCAAATTTCAGTCATTTCGGAGGAATATAGAGACCATAACCTTCAAAATACAGAAAATCGGTAGGTACTTCTCTATGGGAGCTATATGAAGACGTGGACCTATACCGATAAATTTCAGGTCGAAAGTGTTATAACCCCAACGAATGTGGGAAATGTAGGCCACAAATTCTTACCTATGGTTTTGCATATGTTCATTTTGTGCAAATATGTCAAAATATGCAAAAAATTGGTTCCAGACAAATTCGTTTTATTTTGTTATAAAACGAGTTTTTGTCTAATCACATTACCTCTACGACATTCCTAACCATATATGCATTTACATAGGATTCCGCTGTCTAATGATATGGGACCTACTGTTTGTCGCCGAGTCCGAACGACGTGTCCTATGACACTATTTGTAGAAAAGTTTTTCGTGACTGAGATACTCAGGAAATGTCGCCAACGTTACTGAGAGGTATTTTGCCACCGTTGAAAATTTGATATCATGGAAATTTTACATTTTCTGATTTTTAAAGAATGGACGTCCTATACATTTCATATGATCAGTACCAAAAAAATCGTTACGTATCTTCGTTTCTAATATTATTCCATGGAGTGGAACTATATTTAAAATTCCTCAAATTTCCATGGTAAAATTATTTATTGGTGCCACCGTGGTACAATTTTATGCACACCCGCCTTGCTCGCTGAAGGTCGGGGGTTCGATTCCCGGCCAGCCAACATAAAATTTCCAGCGATGGCAATATACCCCACAGTAAACTTGGCGACATTTTCTGAGTATTCCTGTCCCTTCTGGGATGTTTGTGGAACAATTTTTATATTGTTATTTAAACTTGATGTGAAAAGGTGGCAGACTCAACAAAGTTACTTCTTACAATAAGTTTATTTGTCCAAAAGGAATTTTGATTTGCTGAAAGCTAATTCGCAGGGTAGTGGTGTAGGCTATCGTATGGTCAGCCCTGTCCGACAATAGCCTTTGCTTACTTGTTTCAAAATAGCACTATTATCGCTGTGTAAATTGCAGTCAAATTGAAAATTGCGAAGGAAAACTGAAAACATTAAAATATAAGCCATATTTTAATGTGTTTAAAACCGTGGAAATATAAACCAAATATAAACATATGTAAAATGGAATAGATTGGCCATTGCGAGTGGAACTTATTTAACATATATAAATAAATTGTTTGGCTACCAAAAAACACCAAAAGGCAAAAAAGTTTATTTTTATTAAACTCACTTCATATAGACTTTTACTAAATTGTCCGTGTTTGGCCGTGATTTTGCCACCTAAAATATATTACTGAAAATCTTCCACATTGATATTATCAGGTTTCAAACCCCGATTTTGCCCTTTTTATACCCTCCACCATAGTATGGAGGGTATATTAAGTTTGTTTTTCCGTTTGTAACGCATTGAAATACTTATTTGCGACCCTATAAAGTATATATATTCTTGATCAGGGTAAAATTCTGAGTCGACCTGTGCACGTCCGTCCTTCCGTCCGTCTGTGGTAATCACTCTAGCATCCACAAAAATGGAGATAGGCCGCTGAAATTTTGGGAAAATGCGTCTTTTGTTTGCAGGCAGGTCAAGTTCGATGATGGGCTATATCGGTCAACGTTTTGGTATAGCCCCGGTATTTTGGTATAGCCCCGGTATTTTGACGTTTTTAGCTACATTTTCAGACAGATTTAGGTATAATTTGACATTTAGGGTTCTTAAGTGTCAATAAACTTATATAACAAAAGTTGTGGACATAGGTCCACGTTTTGGTATAGCCCCCATATAACGGTACCCCCGATTTACGGTATTTTGACGTTTTTGGCTACATTTTCAGACCGATTTAGCTATAATTTGACATTTAGGGTTCTTAAGTGTCAATAATCATATATAGCAAAACTAGTGGACATAGGTCCACGTTTTGGTATAGCTCCCATATAACGATACCCCCGATTTACGGTATTTTGACGTTTTTAGCTACATTTTCAGACCGATTTAGCTATAAATTGACATTTAGGGTTCTTAAGTGTAAATAAACTTTTATAACAAAAGTTGTGGACATCGGTCCACGTTTTGGTATAGCCCCCATATAACGGTACCCCCGATTTACGGCATTTTGACGTTTTTAGCTACATTTTCAGACCGATATAGCTATAAATTGACATTTAGGGTTCTTAAGTGTCAATAAACTTATATAACTAGTGGACATAGATCCATGTTTGGAATAGCCGCCATATAACGTTACCGTCTGATTTCAGGTATTTTGACGTTTTAAGTCACACTTCTAGACCGAATTAGCTATAATTTGATATTTAGGGTTCTTACTGACCAAAAAACTTATATTCGAAAAAATTATGAACATAGGCCCATATTTTGGTATAGCCCCATATAACGGTACCTCCCGATTTTCGGTATTTTGAGAATTTTACCTACAGGTTTTAATCGAATTATCTGTAATTTGAACATTTGACATTTGAAATTCCTAGTGGTCACTACACCTCTCCACCAAAAATTGTCAAGAAAGGTCGATGTATTGATAAAGCCCCCATATAACGGTACCTCCCGATTTTCAGTAATTTGATGATTTTAGCTACAATATTAAACCGAACTAGCAGTAATTTGACATTTGAAGTTCTTAGTGGTCACAACACCTCTCCATCAAAAATTGTCAACATAGGTCAATGTTCGGATATAGCTCCTATATAACGGAACCTCCCAATTTTCAGTAATTTTGCAATTTTAGCTACAATTCTTAACCGAACTAACTGTAATTTGACATTTGAAGGTTGTAGTGGTCACCACACATCTGCATCAACAATTTTCAACATAGCCCCAATATAACGATACTTCCCGATTTTCGGTACTTTGAGGATTTTACTTAAACTGTTTAACCAACGTATGTCCATGTTTTGGTATAGCCCCAAAATAAACCTCCCGATTTTCCGTACCTTAGCTTTATTTTTTGGACGAACTTTCTGTAATTTGAAATTTAAAAGCCAACAAAAATTCTGCAACAAAAATTGTTCATTTAAGTTCATATTTTCGTATAGCCCACATACCTCCGAACTAGCTGTTAATGACATTTGAAGTTCCCACGTTATGTACCGATTTCGGTATTTTGAGGATTCTAGCAGCAATTTTTAACCGAATTAGGAGTTATTTGACATTAAAGGCTGCCATCAAAAACTGTCAACATAGGTCAATGTTTTATTATAACCCCTATATAACGGTACCTCCCAATTTCTAGCCCACCAAAAATTGTCAACATACATAGTTAGATATAGGCACCATAAAAAAGGGCCTCCCGAATGAAGCATTTTATGTACATTATCTGACATTTTAACGTACCCACTTAAAGTTGGGGACAGGGATGAAAACTAATTATTCCATTTTAGTTCAGAATATTTTATGGTGGAGGGTATGAAAAGTTCGGCCCGGCCGAACTTAACGCTTTTTTACTTGTTTTTATATTTATCAGTTTTTATTAGGTTACTTCTCAATAAAAAGTCGTAAAATTGTGTAAGTTCGATTTGAGGAAATGCAAATAATAAAAACTGTTGCTGTTTACAATTTCATTGCAGGTAAAGTATGCTACCAAATTTTTCCTTATATCCGTTGTTTGATATACAGGAATCGGCACTATTATGCTTTATTTTATCTCTCTTTAACATATTGATCTTTGATACGGCTTAAAAGAGAAAAACTCAAACTAAAACTCGACTTTATTAAGGTATCTTTAAAAAATGTAACAAATTATAATTACAATTCGTTGAAAATCTATTCGCGGGGTTAAAATTTTTGTAACTTACTACCGTGATCGTTTTCAGCATATTGGTGTGTACAAGAAATGAAATCTCATTGGAAAAAATAGCTGTGTTCGTTATATACATACGCAGTTGCTTATTTATCTATCGAAGTGTTTGTTATACCCTCCACCATAGTATGGAGGGTATATTAAGTTTGTTTTTCCGTTTGTAACGCATTGAAATACTCATTTGCGACCCTATAAAGTATATATATTCTTGATCAGGGTAAAATTCTGAGTCGATCTGTCCACGTCCGTCCGTCCGTGAGTCCGTCCGTCCGTCTGTGGTAATCACTCTAGCATCCACAAAAATGGAGATAGGACGCTGAAATTTTGGGAAAATGCGTCTTTTGTTTGCAGGCAGGTCAAGTTCGATGATGGGCTATATCGGTCCACGTTTTGGTATAGCCCCCATATAACGGTACCCCCCGATTTACAGTATTTTGATGTTTTTAGCTACATTTTCAGACCGATTTAGCTATAATTTGACATTTAGGGTTCTTAAGTGTCAATAAGCTTATATAACAAAACTTGTGGACATAGGTCCACGTTTTGGTATAGCCCCCATATAACGGTACCCCCCGATTTACGGTATTTTGATGTTTTTAGCTACATTTTCAGACCGATTTAGCTATGATTTGACATTTAGGGTTCTTGAGTGTCAATAAACTTATATAACAAAACTTGTGGACATAGGTCCACGTTTTGGTATAGCCCCCATATAACGGTACCCCCCGATTTACGGTATTCTGACGTTTTTAGCTACATTTTCAAACCGATTTAGCTATAATTAGACATTTAAGGTTCTTAAGTGTCAATAAACTTACAGTCTGTCGCAAAAGTTAGTATACACCGTTGAAACCAAAATGTATTAGGGATAAGTATCACTATAACTTATTGAAAACAACAAACAATTAGTTTTTTTTTTTTTGATAGACAAGGAGGTTGTCTTCCGCAATAAGAATTAAAAGTGCGCAATATTTGCATACATTAGCAAATGCGCTGTTCGAATCCAAAAAAGACCAAAATTTATGTCGCAAAAGTTAGTATACAACGGAGAATCCCCGTGGAACTTTTTAAAAAATTCTTGATATTTTTGAACAAGCCATGTTTATGAATTTTAAAGCCATCAAATGCTCAGAAACGCTCTAAAGTTTCAATATGGGGTGATCTTGATCGAGTTTCGACTTGTCCTTTTTGAAAAAACGGGAATTTCTTGAAGGAACCCCATACTTTTGATGCCGTTGTCATTTTGAAACATGTAATAATCCTTATTCCTTACACATAATGACTTTACATTTCGGTTAATTTTCTCACAAATTATGTCCCTTTTCACATTCCAACCAAAAATAAATAGTAGGAGAACCTCAAGTTCTGGTGTAAGCCCTACAGTGATACTCCACCACCACAGAAGGATATGATAGCTAATTTAAAATTTCAATACAGAGCTTTCTCTGCTGTTATAACGCATGGATTGTGCAAAAACATTCTGAAAAGCTGTATTCGCTTCACTTAGGACCAAAATACAACTAAATGGATTAGTTAGAAGTAGTTCATTAGACATTAGTAGTACATTAGACACTAGGGACACGAGAAGAATGTCCGATACTGCTAAAAGGCCGGTAGGACAGTATAACTGTAGGGCTTACAACGGACCTTGAGGTTCTCCTACTATTTACTTTTGGTGGGAATATGAAAAGGGGCAACATTTGGGAGAAAATTAACTCAAAAGGAAAGTCCTTATGTGTAAGGATTAAGGATTATTACATGTTTCAAAAGGACAATGGCCTCAAAAGTATGGGTTTCCTCCAAGATATACCCGTTTTTTCAAACAGGACAAGTCGAAACTCGATCGAGATCACCCCATATTGAAACTTTAGAGCTTTTTTGAGCATTTCATGGCCTTAGGATTCATAAACAGGACATAACACTCGTAATTTTGTCGGTACAGTTGTTGTATTTGGAGATGACCAATTTTTGTGGTTTTTACGATCCAGTGTACGTTGGACATGTCACTTTAAGTACTATAACTGCCATTAAAACCAATTAGTATACTCTTTATGATCTTAAGTATAGATTTAGTTTCATTTTGCTCAAAAATATGAAGAATTTTTTACACAGTTCCACGAGGATTCTCCGTTGTATATTAACTTTGGCGACATAAATTTTGGTCTTTTTGGGATTCGAACCGCGCATTTGCTAATGTATGCAAATATCGCGCACTTTTAATTGTTATTACGGAAGACAACCTTCTTGTCAATCAAATAAAACTAATTGTTTGTTGTTTTCAATAAGTTATAGTGATATTTATCCCTAATACATTTTGGTTTCAACGGTGTATACTAACTTTTGCGACAGACTGTATATAACAAAACTAGTTGATATAGGTCCATGTTTTGGAATAGCCCACATATAACGTTACCGCCCGATTTCAGGTATTTTGACGTTTTAAGTCACATTTGTCGACCGAATTAGCTATAATTTGATATTTAGGGTCCTTAATGCCCAAAAAACTTAAAAAATTATAAACTTAGGTCCATGTTTTGGTATAGACCCATATAACGGTACCACCCGATTTTCTGTAATTTGAAGATTTTAGCTACAATTTTTAATCAGAGTAGCTGTAATTTGACATTTGAAGTTCTTAGTGGTCACAACACCTCTCCATCAAAAATTGTCAACATAGGTCCATGTTTGACTATAGTCCCCATATAACGGTACATCCCGAATTTCAGTAATTTTAGGATTTTAGCTACAATTTTTTATCGGAGTAGCTGTAATTTGACATTTGAAGTTCTTTGTCATTGTCAACATAGGTTCATGTTTTGATATAGCTCCATATAACGGTACCTCCCGATTTTCAGTAATTTGGCAATTTAAGCTACAATTTTTAACCGAACTAACTGCAATTTGACATTTGAAGATTGTAGGTGTCACCACACATCTGCATAAATAATTTTCAACATAGCCCCAGTATAACGATACCTCCCGATTTTCGGTAGTTTGAGGATTTTACTTAAAATGTTTAATCGAACGTAGGTCCATGTTTTCGTATAGCCCCAAAACAAACCTCCCGATTTTCCGTACCTTAGCTTTATTTGTTGGACGAACTTCCCGTAATTTGAAATTTAAGAGCCAACAAAAGTTGTTCACTTAAGTTCATATTTTCGTGAAGCCCACATATGGGGGTACATCCGAACTAGCTGTTAATGACATTTGAAGTTTCCACGTTATGTACCGATTTTCAGTATTTTGAGGATTTTAGCTATAATTATTAACCGAATTAGGAGTTAATTGACATTTAAGGCTCCCATCAAAAACTGTCAACATAGGTCCATGTTTTATTATAACCCCCATATAACGGTACCTCCCACTTTCTAGCCCACCAACAATTGTCAACATACATAGTTAGTTATAGGCACCACAAAAAGGGCCTCCCGAATGAAGCATTTTATGTACATTATCTGGCATTTTAACGTACCCACATAAAGTTGGGGACAGGAATGAAAACTAATTATTCCATTTTTATTCAGAATATTTTATGGTGGAGGGTATGAAAAGTTCGGCCCGGCAGAACTTAACGCTTTTCTACTTGTTTTATCTCACTTTTACATATATATCATTTAAAAAGATAAAAAATCTTTTAATTTCGCCGTTATTAATTGTTGTCTCAAAAACAGGGCAAATTACCTATAGTGCATCTGTAGTAATCACTCCAGCGTTCAGAATAATTGGGTTAGATCCGCTATATCTTTGCACCCAAGTGTCTTTTTCCATAGGCAGGTCAAGTTGATGATGGGCTATATCTGCCCAAGTTGTTGCATAGTCCACATATAACGGTACCACCCGATTTTCGATACTTTAAGGTTTTTAGCTACGCTTTTTAACCAAACTAGCTGTAATTTGACAAATGTCAATATAGGTCCATGTTGTGGTGTATTGAGAATTTTACGTACATTTTTTGACGGAACTACTACAAAAACAGAAAGTTATTTTGGTATAACGCCCACATAACGGTGCCTCCAGATTTTCGGTATTTTGGAGATTTTATTTACAATTTTAATCGAATTAGCCATAACTTGACATTTAAGGTTCCCTAAAATCGCAAAACTTCTCCGCAGAAATTGTCAACATATGTCTATGTTTTTTATAGCCCCCATAGAACGGTAGCTCCTGATTTTTGGTATTTGAGGGTTTTAGCTACACTTTTTAATTGAACTACATATTAAACATTTTAGGTATTTGGATTATTTTAGCTATATTTTTAACCGAACTGCATGTTTTTTGACAATTGAAGTCTAAAAACTTCTACGTCAAAATTCTGGTATACTCCGTATATAAAGGTACCGGCCGATTAAGGACATACCTCCCGATTTTAGATTTTTGAGTAATTTAGCTACATTTGTTGACCCAACTATATGTAGTTTGACATTTTCATTTCCCAATTATCACAAAACATCTGCACTAAAAATTGTCAATAATGGTACCACCCAATTAAAGACATTTTACATACATTCTTCTGCTGTAACAAACATTTTTATTTATTTATTGAGTCTAATGAACAACGTTCATACAGACTATTAATATTACAAAATTATTATTAATAATTTGCAATAATAAGATTAAATTAAATTATCTATCAAAAAATTTTTAAAATTCCTTTTTGATGTGTTAAATTCAATTAAATAGCTATTAGTTATAGAATTTAAATAATTTAATCCCCTAATTAAAGGACCATTAAGGGTATAATTTCTTTGATATATTTCAGTATAGAATAAATTCCTGTGCCGAAGAGATATTCAACTAGGTATACAAAATGGGATTTTAGCCAAGAGTTGTGGACAATCAATATTTCCATTTATTAAATCAAATATAAACAACATTGAATTGATTTTGCGCCGCTTTTCAAGCGATAACATACCAAGATGAGCACAGCGAATCTCATAGGATGGTCGTGGGTGTATAGCATTCAAATGAGGTAACACAAACTTAATAAAACGCTTTTGTATTTTCTCAACTCTTGCTATTTGAATCTGTGTTTTAGGGTGCCAAATCAATGAACCGTATTCAAGTTTTGACAGCACAAACAAGGAGTACAAAGTCTTTAGAGTATAAGGGTCAGAAAAATCTTTAGCATTGCGTTTAATAAAGGCAAGTGTTAAATAAACTCTTGGAATTAACTGATGCAAGTGAGGTTTAAAAGTAAGCTTAGAACCAAAAAGAATACCCAAGTCCATAGCTTCATCCACCTTTTTTAGACTTGAATTTCCCAAAAAATATGAATAGTAAACGGGTTTCGTGACCTTGTGTACGTTACATTGAAACATTTATTTAAATTAACCTTTAAGCCATTTGAGGAACACCAATCGTTGAAACGATCAAGATCTAATTGCATAGCTGATATATTCGAAAAAGATCTTATTTTAGAATAAAATTTCAAATCGTCCGCATAGAGTAAAAATTCTGAATTTTTAAAACAAACAAATATATAATTTATGTACAGAATAAACAATAAGGGGCCCAGAATACTGCCCTGTGGGACACCCGAAACCTGAAAATAAGGAAAAGATTCATACTTATCAATACGGACTATACATACTCTATTATAGAGGTATGATGAAAACCATTTATGAAGAGAAGAATGTATACCCAGGGACAATAATTTTTCCAATAACAAGTTATGTGGAATTTTGTCAAATGCTTTTGAAAAATCTGTATATACTACATCAACTTGCAGACTCTCTTCCATTGCTGACAAACAATAGTCAGAGAAAACTGAAAGATTTGATATCGTAGACTTATTTTTACGAAAGCCGTGTTGTTGAGGAATAATTAGTGACTTTGTGGAAAAATACAAAATGTCATAAATAGCATGTTCAAAGATTTTGGATATAGTAGTTAACTTGGAAATTTACCGATAGTTGGAAACATCATTGCGACTACCTGATTTATAAACAGGAGTTATATACGATTTGCAAAATATTGGAAAGAAAATAAAAACAACAACAATACAGACCTCAAGCTCAAAAAAACTTGTCTTTTATTGTCAAATAGAAAGGTCGGAGAAATCAATAAAAATCTAGAACGCGGAGAGCACGCCGAAAACACAACAAAATATAAACATGATCTACAGCAACATAAAGAAAAAAGATTTTCCCTGAGGAAGCAATTCAGTGAATTGCGAAATATTGGAAAGAAAATAAAAACAACAACAAAACAGACCTCAAGCTCAAAAAAACTTGTCTTTTATTGTAAAATAACAATATTTATTTTTGAATGTGTTCACGGTGCTCTTGAACCAACTTTAAATGAAAGGAGCTTACACCTGGGAAGTTTCTGCGGATTCTGAAACTACAATGTTTATGGATGAAAAAAAGGCTGAGCAATTTTTAAATAAATCGCGATCAAAGTTCACATTTTTAGAATTTTTTAGATTTTCATGATTTTGCTTGAAAACCGCAATTCCTATCGAAATGGGATTAAAGAAAATGTTGTAGCTGTAAATATTTTCTACAAGATTAACCTATAAGATATTTTCGTAGGTTTTATCATTTTTGATATATAGAAGTTCAAATTGGGATAATGCTCTGACTGTGTCGCCTCCTTATAAAACAATGTCATGTACGGTGCGCCTTAACTAACTTTAAATAAAAACCACTTAAACCTGGGAAGTTTTTGGCGGAGTCTGAAACAGAAATGTTCATAGATGAGAAGAATCCAAAAACAGGAAAATATCGCTGGAGGGATTTTTAAATAAATCGCGGTCAAAGTTCACATTTGTAGGTTTATTTAGGTTTTCGCGATTTTGCTTGGAAACCACAAGTACTATCGAAATGGTGCTAAGGACAATTTTGTAGCTGTGAAAGGCTTTAGAGAATTGACCGTTATTATTTGTTCCTGGATTTTAACATTTTTGAGATATAAAATTCAGTTCAAATTTTTATGTTTTTTGTTAGGTTTTCACGATTTGCTTGAAAACGGTAAGTATTATCGCAATGGGACCGGGTGTTTTCGTAATTTTTTCCTAGGTTGTACCATCTTTGAGATGTACACTAGGGCTATAACCAAAAAATACCACCACATAGCCGTGTAGAGCATGAAAAACTATTATGAAATACGGTGTCAATTTTTCTCTACCGCGAAAAAAGTTTCCGCACCAAATGCTTTGAAGTTCTGTAATGCATTTTTTAATTTTATCTGTCATAACAACATATTTGCTTTTCATTAAAATTTTTAATTTTTTGTAATCTTATTTAAAATCATTATCAAAGCGTTCTGGACCAATTTGTTCTCAAATCGCGCCATTTCGGACCATATTAGGATTTTTTGACACTATTGCAATTTTTGGTTTTTCTTTATAAACTCGTGAATTTTATGTTTATATTTTTTTAACCTATCGGACAAGAGTATTTGGGGTCATTTGCAACGAATTCGCGAAAGTTACAGGATGTTTTTGTTGACCTTGCCTGTGAGAATTGTATTTGTTTTCTACAAAAATACAACACCAGTACCATGTGGGGAATTTTGTCCTAATAATGAAAACGCGTTTCTAAGATCGATTCGATGAAAAAAGTTTCAGCACCGACCGCAATTACTGAAACCCTTTTGGTATTTTTTCTACTTATAATTTTAAATTTGCTTTGTTTAAATAAATATTTAAAGAAAAAAAATACAATTCTCACAGGCAAAGTCAACAAAAACAGCCTGTAACTTTCGCGAATTCGTTGCAAATGACCCCATATTCTCTTGTCCGATATGTTAAAAAAATATAAACATAAAATTCACGAGTTTATAAAGAAAAACCAAAAATTGCAATAGTGTCAAAAAATCCTAATATGGTCCGAAATGGCGCGATTTGAGAACAAATTGGTCCAGAACGCTTTGATAATGATTTTAAATTAGATTACAAAAAAATAAAAATTTTAATGAAAAGCAAATATGTTGTTATGACAGATAAAATTAAAAAATGCATTACAGAACTTCAATGCATTTGGTGCGGAAACTTTTTTCGCGGTAGAGAAAAATTGACACCGTATTTCATAATAGTTTTTCATGCTCTACACGGCTATGTGGTGGTGTTTTTGATATTTGCAAAAAAGTGCAAAAAGTTATATCCCTAATGTACACGTTTAAATTGGGAAATTGCGGTCACGACATTGGTTTACTAGGTGACGATACAGTCAGGGAATTGTCCCAATTTGAACTTCTATATCTCAAAAATAGAAAAACCTACGAAAATATCATAAATGACAATCTTGTAGAGAATTTTCACAGCTAAAAAATTTTTGTACCCTCCACCATAGTATAGACGGAATAATTAAAGTTGTCATTCCTTTTGTAACACATCGAAATATTCATTAGAGACCCTATAAAGTATATATTCTTGATCAGGGTAAAATTCTAAGTTGATATAACCATGTCCGTCTGTTGAAATCAAGATACAGCTCGCAATTTTTAAGATAGAGCTTTGTAATCTGGTATAAAAGTTTCTATTACTCCTAAGATGTTTGGTATTGCAAATGGGCTATATCGGCCCACGTCTTGATATACCCACAATAGAACGCTACCTCCCGATTTTCAATATTTTTAAGGTTTTAACATCATTATCTCTCCGAAATGGCTAAAGTTTGGTACTGAGCCATCGTTGGGGTATACAACTTTCCCCCAGAAATTTGTCATTATAGGTCCAATCCTTCATATAGCACCCATAAAATGGTACCTCCGCATTTTCGGTATTGTGAAGGTTGTGGCCACAATAATCCATCGAAATGGCTTAAATTTGGTATTTAGTGTTCTTTGGGAGTATAAAACTTTCCATATTAAATTTGTCGGTATATATACACGCCTTCATATAGCCCCGATAATGGCTAAAATTCGTGGGTGTAGGCCCACGCTTATATATAGGCCCTCCCGTTTTTCATGATTGTGAATGTTGTGACGTCAATATCCCACCGAAAGACCGAAATTTGTTATTTAGTGTCCCATGGGGTAATAAAATATTCCAGAACAGAATTATCAGTTTAGGTCTACGTCTTCCTATATCTCTATAGAAGCGTACCTCTTAATTTTCGGTATTTTGAAGGTTTTAACCACATTATCTTATCGAAATATAGGAAACTTGGTATTTAGTCTTCTTTGAAAAACTAAAAACTTTCCGCCAGAAATGTGTAGATATAGATCGATGTTTTGATATATCTCCCATAGAACGGTACCTCCCGAATTTCCGTATTTTGAAAGTTAACCACATTGTTTTATCGAAATTGCTGAAATTTGGTATTTAGTCTTCGTAAGCGAAAGGAAACTAATTGTTCCATTTTACTTCCATACAACTCGTGGTGGAGGGTATAACAAGTTCCGTCTGGCCGAACTTAATGCCTTTCATACTTGTTTTTAGTTCCATTTTAATAGGGCTTGCGGTTTTGCAGCAAAAACGTGAAAACCTAAAAAAACTACAAATGGATCTTTGACCGCGATTTATTAAAAAAGCGATCCGGCGATTTTTTGTTTTTTGATTTTTCTCATCTATGAACAGTGTAGTTTCAAAAAAAAAACGCAAAAAAACCTCCCAGGTGTATGCTCCTTTCATTTAAAGTCGGTTCAAGAGCACTCTGTGGTTGCAAATATAATGTAACGAAGGTTCAAGTCAAAGCACTTGCGGGGGTAATTGGCATACCCATACAACTATACCCTCCAAAATAAAATGTCGTGAACCAAAGGGGAATAATTAGTTTCATTTTCTGTTGACTATTTTGGATGGATATATTTTTATGACCATGGATGCCACAAATGCCTAAAACCGAGCCGACAAGTTTGCTCTTCCTCGCCAAAGGCCTGGGATAGCTCCAACGGGAAGGAAACATGACAAATACCCACTCTACCTACGAAAACCCACATACCTTAATAACCGTAATCTTATTTCTAATCTTTATATATAATCTGTCTGTCCACTACGACTATCTTTTCCGTAATTTTTCTCCTTCAGCACACTACCAGGATAAACACAATGGACCATAAGGTCACCGAGTGGATCTGCTGTCTATTATGACCCCAGCGCGTCCCTTAACCTAACCTATCTAATGTATGACTTGACGGCTAAAATATGTATGAATCAATCATATTAAAGAAATTCCGTGGAAAACTAGGGCACAGATGTAGTGGTGTAAGTTATCAAATGGTCGGCCCCGTCCGACTATAGCCCTCTCAGTTTAAAGAAACTATTTTTGACACATTTCTTTCCTAAATTTATTTGAAATAAACCCTTCGCGGCGTAAGTGATCAATTAAATTTTCAACAGCTCATTTTACAGATGATTATTTTCCATATGTGGATAAAACCCCATTTACCATAATTTAAAAAATTCCGGGGCCCGGAAGAAATAAATCCCGGGATTTGGGATTTTGCCAATGTCAATAATTATATCCTACACCATTATGCGGAAAGGGTATTATAAGTTTGTTTTGGTAAAAATTCATGTAACACCGCGAAATATTTGTCGGAGGTATACCAATCTTTATATCTCGACGAGATAAAGCGATTTTGAGATGTGTGTCCGTCCCTCCGTCCGTCGGTCTGTCCATTATAAATTGTAATCAAACTCCAGGTCGGAATTATGGACCGATCGTCACGAAATTTTTTATGGAGGTCGGGTTCAGACCAGAATAGACCTTTATTTTTATTGGTGATGCTCATGAAACATTTAGCGGGCGAAATGAACCAAAAACTTAATTTTTATCTGATTTTGTAGCTGCTCTGTAGGTCGCAATAATAGTCCAATCGCCTCGAATTTTTAAATATGGTAATAAAGGAAGCTTGCAATTTGGGATGGCGATCAGACAATATTTAAAGGGTTAAATGGACAACAACTTTTGTGTGAAAATTGTGAAAATTTTTGATATACAGCTTATTTCTTTATTCCTGTAAGAGACCTTCTGGGCAAGTAATCTTTACTTCGAAAAAGAACGCTTGACCTTTCTATTAATGTCCATTGTGTTGGTGTACATGATAAGATAACAGAGTTACAGCCTAATATACCCAGTTATTTGTTTGTAGTGTAATAAGAAACATGCTAGAGGTCGCAATTATAGGTCAATAATCACGAAATTTTGTCCGAGGTAAGAGTTTAAGTCAAAGAAGAGACCTACAATCTTGGATGATGATTTGATATTATTTAGCGGGTGAAATGGGCCAATACTTTTGTATGAAAAATAAAATAAAAATGTTGTTGGTCTATATTTTACTTCCTTAAGGGCATATACCGGCAAAGTAGCCAACATATAAAAAAGAACTACTGACCTTTCCCCTGATGCAAATTGCAATAACTTGTCTGCTAGATAAGGGGCCTTCTACCTAATATATAATGGGTTTTGTGTAGAGAACCACATTTTCCCATTCCCAGTTTTTGCATTATTGCAAATTACATGATGCCCTAACGTATTAATTGTCCAATTGGATTTTTATACATACATTGCAGCAGGGTTCGCTTTGCCACCTTTTTTCTAAACGATTCTCCAGCCAGGCAACATCAAATTTTCAACGGTGGCTAAATACCCTTCAGTAATGTTGGCGACATTTTCTGAGTATTTCAGCCATGAACAACTTCTCTACAAGTGGTGTCCTAGGACACGCCGTTCGTACTCGGAGATATGCTGTGGGACCAATATCTTTGAGCGAATATGAATCGGGATACACACACTCATTGAAATAAGAGAAATCTCCCTTTTCTCTTCTGGGATGTTTGTGAAAAAATTATAACATTATTATTAATGCTTGGTCTGCACAGTGGATCCACCCATTGGCCAAAAATAAAAAAATGGATGTCAAAATTTTGGTACAACATCTGGCAAGTCTGACAGCTATGACATGGACCTTTTTAAAAATATATTAGTTTTTGTTTCATTCGAACGCGATCTTCTTAAGAACAGCTTCAAAAGTCGGAACATTTGACTAATATTTTTGTTGTGAGTACAACCTATATTTGAAGCGCAAGTAAATATATTTAAAATACCGCGAAAATAATACGTATAGCAAAATATTATAGTGGGGTTTGAAGGAGGAGATAATAGCTTAATTTTCATTAAAAAGTATTGCTTTAGCGTGTTTTGAAATTCTAGTTAGCTGCATATTTTCTTAGTGTATTTTGTAATGTCAATTCGATCATATACTTAAATTTGACATAAGGTTTTAGTCATGATGCCCACCAGTGCCCACATCGGGAATAATTTTCCAAAGTAGGTCATGGGTTTAAGATTATTCAGTATTAAAATCAGCTGAAATCTAGTGCCAGACTATAAATGGTGGGTTGCTGACTAAAGCTGCCCTAAAATAGGATTTCTATGGATATATTAGCGTATAACTCTGTTATCTGACCACGTACATTAACGTAATTGGCATCAGTGGCAAGATGAAGAAATCTTATTCCAAATTTGTCTTACGTTGGCGGTACGTGCCTTCCAGAAAGAACGCTATAAGATCTATATTAAAAATGTTACAAATTTTCAGAAAAAAATTCGATTTTTTTAATCCGCTAAATTGGTTGGATTTTATGATGTTTTGGAGATTGTTTTGTTTCCCCAAGCCTATTTTTGCGTCATAAGATAATCGGGACCTTTGTTTATGTCAATTTGTATTAACAGCATACAACAATTCTTACCGTATACCCCCTCCAGGGAAAGGGGGGAGAATGTTACGCTCGTGGTTTCTTAAAACACTCTTCGCAGCAGCACAAAGCTGTAACCGGCGCATTGACTTGATTTTTACACTCTAAATATTTTTGGCCACTTACCATACCATACCATACAAGTGGATCCACTGTGGTCTGATACGGTACCAGAATCCACAAAGTTATTTCTTACAATAAGTTTATTTGTTCCATAAAGAAATTTTGAGTTGTGGAAAGCTAATTCCCAGGGGTGAAGGTGTAGGGTATCACATGGTCGCCCCCGTCCGACTATAGCCTTGGCTTACTTGTTTTTGATTGAGAATCTTGCCGGAAAATGTACACGCATAAAATTTTATGTTAGAAATATGTATGGGTCCAAACAAATATATGTTTTGCAACATTTTGTAACATGACTCAATTTGATTTGGTTTCCAACATAGTTTTTATGTTAGAACATATTTTTTATGGGCGGAGGGAGGATTTTTGTCAAAGAGAGTAACGACGGGGCTCTCGCTTATTTTATAATAAAGATCTGTGTGTATGGTGTAATAGAAGACGCAGAAGCGAAGACGGGAGGGTAATAAAGTTTGTTTTTGCTTTGGTGGTATGTATGAGATATATGACAAACGCGTGTGTTTCTTGCTTTGTTGTTGTTCTTGCTATTTTTTCTTCCGAAAGCAGTAATTTTTTTTCTGTAACTCATAGTTAAGCAGGCGAAGAGGAAAAACAATTATAAGTTTGTTTTCCTAAAAATG